>NC_051282.1:0-340000 GCF_015220745.1 Sebastes umbrosus | reverse complement strand
AACATTTCTCTTCCTGCTTCAGCCCCGGAGGCTGAGGCAGGAAAATCCAACACTATGATCAGCATTGATTCATGGAGAGACCTTCGTCTGGTCAGCTAACATTACTGCCAAGCAGCTGAAATATAGAGTGATATTTTAGCTGACGTGTGTCGCCTCACTGTTTTGAGTAGGGATGTCACGAGAACCGATACTTCGGTACCAAGTCGATGCCAAAATTCTAAAATAGTGACGGTACTCGTTTTCTACAGTACCGAAGGCTTCTGTCCTATGCTCTCTGTGTATTGGAGCCCGACACACACACACACACACAACAACACCATGCAACAGCTACGAGATGTTGGGTTTGTTTACTTTTCCAGAGATCCTTTATTAATTTGTTCGTGAAGATTACTCACTCCTGTGGAAAAAAACTGAACTGAAAAACTGATCAGAGATCCTTCATTGATTCGCCTGAGAAGAACTCACTCGTGGGGGAAAAAACTGAACCGAACTGAACAAACTGAACCTCTATCTTTTCTTGTCCACTGCTGAATCTCTGAAAAGTGGTGCTTTTTTTATTGTCATCAAAATATAACATTAGCATTTTAAATAAATATTTAATGTTCTCATGGTCTGTCACCATGTCAGTGAATGTAAACTACTGCTTGCAATCTGAGGATATATATAGAGGGAGTGCGTGTGTGTGTGTACAGCCTCTGCTGTTTTCTTACAGTCATTGAGCTATACCTGAGGAATAAAGTCTCAGCATTTTACTTTCTTTTTTTTTTACCTTGGTATCGAATTTGGTATCGAGAATCGTGGAAATTCCCTGGTATTGGTAAAGAGTACTAGATTTCTGGTATCGTGACATCCCTAGTTTTGAGCGATGCTCGTTCATGTCTATTGAGAGCGAGCAAGCGCGAGCCCGATGCTGACTTTCGTTGACTTAACGGCCACAGGTGTCGTTGTTAACAAGCATTTTTGAAAGTTACAAACAGCCCTTTAATTATTAACATCCCTACTCCAAACTTGCGCTAAATGTTGATGAGGAAAAACTGTCATGTCCATCTTCAAAAGGGTCTCTTGACCTCTGACCTCCAGATCAGTGAATGTAAATGGGTTCTATGGGTACCCACGAGTCTCCCCTTTACAGACACGCCCACTTTATGATAATCACATGCAGTTTGGGGCAAGTCATAGTTAAGTCAGCACACTGACACACTGACAGCTGTTGTTGCCTGTTGGGCTGCAGTTTGCCATGTTTATGATTTGAGCATATTGTTTAAATAAATGCAGTACCTGTGAGGGTTTCTGGACAATATCTGTCATTGTTTTGTGTTGTTCATTGATTGACAATAATAAATATATAAATACATTTACATAAAGCAGCATATTTGCCCACTCCCATGTTGATAAGAGGATTAAATACTCAACAAATCTCCCTTTAAGGTAAATATTTTTGAATAAAAGATAAAAAATGTGCAATAAATTTGAGATTAATCGCAATTAAACATTTGAATCGATTGACAGCCGTAGTTCATAGACTCAGATGAGGCAAATAAATGTATTCTGGCACTTAAAAAATACATGAGTGAGTCTAATTTAGCTCAGTGGGTAGAGCGGGTTGTCTTTTAACCACAAGGTTGGCGGTTCAATCCCCGGCTCCTACAGACTGCATGTCTGCGTGTCCTTGAGCGAGACACTAAACCCCAAGTATTCCCTGGGCGATTGCAGTAGTCCACTGCTCCTAAAATACACAGGATGGGTTAAATACAGAGGTTGAAATTCATGTATGTACCTGTATGTACTATGACAAATAAAGGTTTCTTCTTCTTATCTTTCTAATTTCTTCCCACCCCTACTGTCTATGTTTACCTTTTTTACTACAGCTAGATAAAAGTTGTATGCCAAATAGGTGACTTTTTAAAGAATGCTTTATCTTTGTAGAAATCCTTTCTGTTGCTGGATGATTATCGTATTGAATATGTTGTTTGTACACCACAACATGTTGGTGTAACATGGTGTCATTAAACTCTATCCAATCTAAACTCAAATCTCTTAATCACGTATTGCTTTAGTGAGGTGAAAATCAAGGTTACGATCTGGTGGCTCTACTCTGGATGGACAATTAGTTTCCACTGACAGTGAAATCATCTACAGTGGTTTGATTATATTTCTTCTTCTTTGTCCTGCTCCTCATGTCAACAGAGAAGGAGTCAGCTGCACATCAGCAGCTATGTAGTAAGTAAAGCATACCATCATACCATGTTAACATCATAACATCATACCATGTTAACATCATACCATGTTAACAACATACCTTGATAACATCATACCATGATAACATCATACCATGATAACATCAACCCATCATACCATCATAACATCATACCATCATACCATCATAACATCATACCATCATACCATCATAAAATCATACCATCATAACATCATACCATCATAACATCATAACATCATACCATCAAAACATCATAACATCAACCCATCATACCATCATAACATCATACCATCATACCAATATACCATCATAACATCATACCATCATACCATCATACCATCATAACATCATACCATCATACCAATATACCATCATAACATCATACCATCATAACATAAAACCATCATACCATCATACCATCATAACATCATACCATAATATCATACCATCATACCATCATAACATCATACCATCATACCATCATACCATCATAACATCATAACATCATACCATCATAACATCATAACATCATAACATCATACCATCATACCATCATAACATCATAACATCATACCAACATACCATCATAACATCATAACATCATACCATCATACCATCATAACATCATAACATCATACCATCATACCATCATAACATCATACCATAACATCATAACATCATACCATCATAACATAATACCATAATACCATCATACCATCATACCAACATACCATCATAACATCATAACATCTTAATTTTGCGTCTGGGCTCATTTTGTCAAAGTGGTTGTTATTTTTGTGCAAGGACACACTGTGACCCAGTTTAAGATCCTGACCCGTCAGATTAAGATACCAGGACCAGCCACAACTCCTCTGCTTCTCCCTCTTTCACTGTGCCTCCTCTAACCTCTAACCCAACGCGCGCGCGCGCGCGCGCGCGCGCACGCACGCACGCACACACACACACACACACACACACACACACACACACACACACACACACACACACACACACACACACACACACACACACACACACACACACACACACACACACACACACATACACATAGCTCCCCTCCCCCTGCTTTAGTAGCCATACCAGACATTCCACTATGGAGGAGCTCCAACTCCCCTCTACTGGTCTGTTCTGTTTACATAGAGAGGGAGAGAAATAAAGAGAGGAGATCCTCCTCCTCCTCAGCCATCATACCATCTCTCCATCTTCCCCTCTCTTCATCTCTCCTCTGTTTGTCTTTGCTCTCTTCTCACTGACCCGCTAGCCAACGGTTCCCTTCAGCACCGTCTGACCTCTTTTAAACTTCTCTCAGTATTTATCTCTCGCTCTGTTTTCATCATCTGCATTTCTTCATCTCTTCCTATTGCTTCCCACTTCTTCTTCAGTGTGCAGGACATCTGCAGTGTGTCCGAACAGCTTTTAGCTGTCGGTTTACATTTAGAGAAAGACTGTGTTCTTATTGCTGAGATGACGGATAAGGTATTTAACAGAAAGGAATATTGGTGACTCGTCTTTGTAACTCACATTTTAATTGGATAAGGAGCGTTAATAAATAATTCATGAATAATAAATGATCTCATCAGCAAATATAATGAAATGAACCAATATTTTGTGCATCTACAGTCATTTGACTAAATAGTAGGGCTGTCCGCGACCAAAGAAATTCTTAGTCGACTAACACTCATACGATTTTGTCGACAGATCTGTAAAACTGAGTTTCTCCACAAAGAATCATAAAAAAGCGTTGTGTTCAACAGAGATGTGCTCATACGTTGCTTAGAAATTAGTCATTCAGCATGAGAAAAAAAGCATCAAAAAATGACTAAAGAAATCTTAGTGGACAAACTACTAAGAGGGGGCGGCTCTTCTAAATATTGTTAGTGCTATATAAATAAGCCTTATTGTACGGCTATTATTCAGTATATTGTTGCTTTTTAAATGACAAAGATGTCATACTTGTTTATTGTTAAATGCAGAACACAGACGGTCAATGAGGGGCACAATTTTTTTTTCAGATGAGATGCTTTGGTTGCATCTGGTTGCTATGGTACGGAATAGATAATGTGGTAGATTCAAGATTCAAGATTCAAGATTCCTTTATTGTCACTACACACAGAGTACAGCGGAATTTGAAGCAGTCCTGATGGTGCAATAACACATAACATACAGTATAAAAGATAAGATAAAACCTTGTTCAATACGAGTTTAACCTAAACTACTAATAATATATATATACTGGAAAAACAAAGTTCGGAAACTTGTGTTTGGTCGATTATTTCTCTGTTGTATCAATGATAATTGTCATTGTATTTTACATGGTTGGAAAGCCTGTTTATTTACCTTCGCAATGATGTCCAACTTGTAAGGATCATGCATTTGTGGGATGAGCAGCACAGCTGATTATGTGGGTAGCGCCCAAGAAAAATTTGCCAAAATACTCTGCCAATGGTAAACAGTGTATTGTCATAAGGCTACCAGGAAACCTGCAATGACTGCTCTTCACCGTCAGGCCCGTTGGTGCTGGTGTCGACAACACAGACAATGGAACCTGAACATGTGGGGGAATGTCATGTTCAGTGATGAGTCCAGGTTCTGTCTGCGAAAGTTGGATGGCAGGGTCAAAGTATGGAGAAGACGCGGAGAACGCTATGCTGATTGTTGCAACGATGGAGTAACAGCTTTTGGTGGGGGCAGTGTCATGGTGTGGGGCGGCATCTCCCTCACTGGCAAAACAAGGCTTGTCATCATTGAAGGCCATCTCAATGCAGGGAGATATCGGGATGAGATTCTGCAGCCAGTGGCGATCCCATATCTCCACAATCTGGGACCTAACTTCATCCTCCAAGATGACAACGCTCACCCCCACAAAGCCAGGGTTATCACAGACTACCTCCACAATGTGGGAGTAGAGAGAATGTAACAGCCTGCCAAGAGTCCACACCTCAACCCAATTCAACACTTGTAGGATCAGCTTGGGTGTGCTGTATGTGTTAGAGTGACCAACACAACCACGCTGGCTGACCTGCAACCAATCCTGGTTGAGGAATGGAACGCCATCCCACAGCAACGTGTGACCAGGTTGGTGACCAGCATGAGGAGGAGGTACCAGGCTGTTGTGGCTGCGTATGGATCTTCCACCGCTACTGAGGCTCCTGACGGTGTATTAAATGAATAAAGTGTAAAATTGCCAATATGTCTTGTTTGTTCCTTGTTACTGTTAGAGAGTTCAATCATCCAATCCACCAAACAACTCAAAACAAGAGTCAGTACCAACAGGAGAATACACTGTTTACCATTGACAGAGCATTTTGGCAAATTTTCCTGGGCGCTACCCACATAATCAGCTGTGCTGCTCATCCCACAAATGCATGAGCCTTACAAGTTGGACATCATTGTGAAGGTAAATAAACAGGCTTTCCAACAATGTAAAATACAATGACCATTAGCATTGTAACAACAGAGAAATATCCACCAAACACAAGTTTCCGAACTTTGTTTTTCCAGTTTATATATACATATATATATATATATATATATGTATATATAAAAAAGTAAATATATATATCTAACTAGAAGTGTTGACCTTTGTTACAATATATACAGTACAATTACAATACGGTCAAGGCAGTATACAGTACAATCAAGGCAGTGAGTTATTGCACAGTAATAAAAGCACATATTGCACATGTATCTGTAGTGCAGTTGATAAATTACAATAAATAATGTATCTGAATATAAGGTGCGGTAGTATGTAAACATGTGCTAAGTTAAGCAATATAAGGTGCGGTAGTATGTAAACATGTGCTAAGTTAAGCAATATAAGGTGCGGTAGGATGTAAACATGTAATAAGTTGAGCCAGGGTTATGTTTTCTGACAAGTATCTGACAGTGTTTAGATCAGTTCCGGTCCTTTCCGTTCAGTTTTATGTGAGCGTCTGGCAATGTTCAGCTCAAGTATGACGCTGGGGTAGAGGCTGTTCTTGAGTCTATTAGTCCGTGATGTGATGGACCTGAACCGTCTACCAGAGGGCAGCAGTTCGAACAGCTGATGTCCAGGGTGGGAAGGGTCCTTCAGGATGTTGGCTGTTCTGCTGAGGCAGTGGGCGGTGTAAAGTTCCTCTACAGAGGGCAATGGGCAGCCAATGATTTTCTGGGCAGAGTTGATGACCCTCTGAAAGGCTTTCTCGTGTACCGCTGAGCTGCTGGTGTACCAGGTATGCAGTACGACAGCACACTTTGGATGGAGCAACGGTAGAAAGACACTAGCAGCTGCTGTTGCAGGTTGTTCTTCCTGAAAATCCTCAGAAAATAGAGCCGCTGCTGTGCCTTTTTGAATGCCGCTGTGGTGTTTGTAGTCCAGGAGAGATCCTCAGCGTTGTGCGTGCCCAGGAACTTGAAGGCAGGGACCCTTTCCACGTAAACTCCGCTGATTTGCAGTGGTGTGTGATCTGTGCTGTGTTTTCTGAAGTCTATTATGAGTTCTTTTGTCTTGGGAGGGTTCAGGGCCAGATTGTTTTCCATGCACAACCCTGTCAGTTTTTTGACTTCATCCCTGTAGGCTGTCTCATCATCTAAAAAAAAATCAATTCACCTGTGTATCACGATTTGTTTTACGATTTTGAAATCGATCTTTTAATACCAGAATCTATATAAATGATTTGCTTCATTTGGGTCTATGTGGAGATAGAAGGAAGTTACTGCTTTTATGTGGTAGTTTGAGTAACGTGATGTCCTATCCGTTCCGTATCCGTCAACCAAAACAAACCTCAGAAAGTATAAAATGTTGAAGTGTCACCGTGGATATATCCACGGTGACACTTAACATGGGAGGGTGCAGGTTGTATACAACCTGCACCCTCCCATGTTAAATCACAACATCCAGTAAAGGATGGAAACACTTTGGGTTTCACACATTGACAGGAAAAGCAGAGCTAGACATCATGGCTAAAGCTGCATGCTAACTCTGTCACGGACAGGAAACGTTATCGTATGGCGGTGACGTGGCGGTGGAGCCGGCCATCGCTCTTGTCTCCGTGGTCAAATGGGCCGACGCTACAACTGTACAACACCCATATACTGACATTTATGTTCCCTGCATTCAAACCATGGATGGATAAAGAGAACGGAGCTGACGGGAGAGCTAGAGACCACCTTGGAGAAGTTAGAGGAAGTAGACATGTGTGACTACGTCCGCTTTTCCAAATAAGGTGCTAACAAAGGGAAATCACAAAATACATCTATGGAAGTAAGATTGATGGATTATATTCACCAGAAGTATAAAACATACATGTCCCTTATAAATTAAAAGAAAATAGCACTAATCTGTGAGGGAAATGTCTTTATTCTTTGATTTGTGGGTTGCTGGATAATAAATGTAACCAATAATTCCTGACAATGATCCTGATATATTTGACTTCAGGACATCTCTGACTACATACAGTACATGCTGAAAATCAAACTTCTTACTGGATTCATTTAGAGATTTTACAAAGTAAAAGTCCCTTGAAGTGTATGATTTAACTTTTTCCCTTCATGGTCTAGAGTTAAAATAGTTAACAAAAATCACAATAAATCGTGAAATTGAATTGCAATACATATCGAATCGGCACCAAAGTATAGTGATCGTATCGAATCGGAAGATAGGTGTATCGTCTTAGCCCTACTATATAGTAATTAGAGAGTGATTTTAGACAGAGTCTATATGTATTTTATTTTATGAAAGTAAAGAGTATGGCTGTCAATTGATTGAAAATGTTAATCGCGATTTATCGTATGATTGTCCATAATTAATCGTGATTGATCTCAAATTAATCACACACTGTTCTAAATGAAATTTAAATGGAGATTTGTTGAGTATTTAATACTCTTATCAACATGGGATTGGACAAATATGCTGCTTTATGCAAATGTATTTATATATATATATTATTGTAAAACAATTAACAACACAAAACAATGACAGATATTGTTCAGAAACCCTCACAGGTACTGCATTTAGCATAAAACAATATGCTCCAATCATAACATGGCAAACTGCAGCCCAACAGTCAACAACAGCTGTCAGTGTGTCAGTGTGCTGACTTGACTATGACTTGCCCCCAACTGCATGTGATTATCATAAAGTGGGCATGTCTGTAAGTTTGAAGCATTATTGAACCTCCTTCATGACCAGATAGTCTGACATGGTTGGTACCGATGGATTCATCAGGTTTTCTGGTTTCATATGATACCAGGATCTTCACTCTAGCTTTAAAACTGAGCTGCCTCCAAAAGATCAAATAGCTGCTGGGCCCGACGACGGCCCATCGGATTTTTAAGGGGTTAATTAAAATTGCAAGTTGCGTTAAAGAAATGATAAATAAATAACAAAGCGGTATTATCACGTTAACTTTGAAAGCCCTTGTAAAGAGCAATGATGGCTTTCTGCTTCAAATCATCTTTCTGCATCATATTTCATGGACTTTACTGCCCAGAATAGAATGACTGGAAAATATAGGTTTTGTGGTTTGTCCTGATTTAATAAAAATGACCAGCAGCCTGCAGTGAGACCAGCAGCCTGCATTGAGACCAGCAGCCTGCAGTGAGACCAGCAACTTGCATGCAGCCTGCATGGTGGCCTGTGTTTGGCGGTGTATCAGTCTTCGATCAGTGGCCACCTCCTCTGCTCCTGTTATCTCTGCCAGGATCTCCTCTCTAAGCTTCCCCAAGGAGAAATGGAAGGTCAGATATTTTGTCATTGTACAATACAGGAATGAACAATGACATGCAACTGTAGCAGCATCTCATTGTGTGCATGTCAATGAAACTACACAATCTAGACTATACTGCATAAAAACCCTATGGGGACACCTGAAGCCGCCTCACATTTGTCAAGGGAAAGTCAGTGACTATGAAAGTCCAAAATAAATATTAACAACACATTATTTACATCCATTAATACTGGGCTCAGGGTTTACCCTGGCCAGGGCAACCAATAATGCATAGCAGAGCAGCCAATCTGTGTCCTCAGGTCAGTTGATAATATTAAATGTCCACCAGTGCTGGAATAAGCCTTGTTCCAAATGTGACGTCAAACACTGTTAAATGGTCTCCCCAGGCGGTGCTGGCTTTATGATCCATGAGCTGAGACCGACCTCTTATCACAATACTGAATTCTCCTCCGCTGACAGCTAACAACATGCAGATCCAACTTCTTAAACACGCTATCAAGCCTCACTGACATCCATTATCACTGCTAATGATGTTCTCCAGATGTGAATCCAAAACCAACCAACTATCTAACAACTGATGAGCACGTGTACAGTCTAGTTCCATTCTTAGACAAACAGCTTTGACTAAGGGTGGGCAACATGGATATAATTATTTATCGATTTTATCACAATATCAACATTAATTAGGGCTGCCAATTGCTAAAAATATTTAATCGCAGATTAATCTCACATTTTTTATCTTTTCAAAATGTACCTTAAAGTGAGATTTGTCAAGTATTATTACTATTATTGGATACCAATAGAACCCATTTCCATTCACATATCTTGAGGTCAGAGGTCAAAGGACCCCTTTGAAAATGGCCAAGACAATTTTTTCCTTAAATTTAAATGTAGCTTAAGTTTGGAGCATTATTTAGCCTCCTTCCCGACAAGCTAGTATGACATGGTAGAAAAACTGAGCCCGTTGCTACCTAAAAATCACAAGTTGCGTTAATGTGTTAGAGAAATTTGTGACATTAAATAAAATTTGTGTTAACGCATTATTATCAAGTTAACTTTGACATCCCTAATATTAATAGATATCAAGATATAGTATGTACTGTATATAGTGGAAGTCCAACTGAGAGCCCAATCCCAGATAAAATAACCAGATGGAATGTCACTTTGTGACTAATCAAGTTAATGGAGATGCACTACAACCGGACAGTTGTCAGTCAACCGGCCATCAGGGTGATATTTCACATTTACACACATTAAATTCAATTCAATTTATTTTTGTATAGCGTCAAATCTGAACAGAAGTTATCTAAGCGCTTTATATATAGAGCAGGTCTTAGACCGTACACCATAGTTTAGAGACCCAACAAGATCCACCAAGCGCACTGTGGCCAGGAAAAACTCCCCGAGTAGTGGGAAGAAACCTGGAGCAGAACCGGGCGCAGGGCGGGCGGCCATCTGCCGAGACCGGCTGGGGAGAGAGAGAGAGAGAGAGAGAGAGAGAGAGAGAGAAGCAACCACAATAATAGCCCAGCAGCTGTAATAACTAATACAAGTAGGACTAATAACACAAAACAAAAAGCATTGGATGTAAAAGAGTGATGATACAACTATCGGAATTGATATCATTGGGTCGTCCTCAGACGGGCTTTCAAGCGGAGCTTCCAGCTATCTCGGTACACCATACATATGGCTAGCTCGCCAGCACTGCATAATAACGCACACGTACATATTTTGCAACCATATGCAAGTAACATAACTGGAGAATGAAAAGTACACCAAAATAACACCAACAGACTTTAGCTCTGCAGACTGCTGTTGAAGCCTATTGATGGTCTATTGAAGTTTTAGTAACTCTAGCACTGTGTACACCCTCTAACAGCAGTCAGAGTTGTTCTCTATCTTTATTCTGCATGTCTCTAACAGCAGTCAGAGTTGTTCTCTATCTTTATTCTGCATGTCTCTAACAGCAGTCAGAGTTGTTCTCTATCTTTATCCTGCATGTCTCTAACAGCAGTCAGAGTTGTTCTCTATCTTTATTCTGCATGTCTCTAACAGCAGTCAGAGTTGTTCTCTATCTTTATCCTGCATGTCTCTAACAGCAGTCAGAGTTGTTCTCTATCTTTATTCTGCATGTCTCTAACAGCAGTCAGACTTGTTCTCCATCTTTATTCTGCATGTCTCTAACAGCAGTCAGAGTTGTTCTCTATCTTCTTTATTCTGCATGTCTCTAACAGCAGTCAGAGTTGTTCTCTATCTTCTTTATTCTGCATGTCTCTAACAGCAGTCAGAGTTGTTCTCTATCTTTATTCTGCATGTCTCTAACAGCAGTCAGAGTTGTTCTCTATCTTCTTTATTCTGCATGTCTCTAACAGCAGTCAGAGTTGTTCTCTATCTTTATTCTGCATGTCTCTAACAGCAGTCAGTTGTTCTCTATCTTTATTCTGCATGTCTCTAACAGCAGTCAGTTGTTCTCTATCTTCTTTATTCTGTCTCGAATTAATGCTAAGGATGTGACATGAGAGAAGAAATTCCTACTTAGTCAAATACAGACAAAGACACATGGCATGATGCGGAGGACTCTGACTAGAGCGAATGAATTAATAAGCAGCTTTCCATTGCCACTCTTCTAGCAGCCATCTGATGGTAGCCGACACACACACACACACACATACACATACACACACACACAGACACACACACAGACACACACACACGCACACACACGCACACACACACACACACACACACACACACACACACACACACACACACACACACACACACAGAGAATGAAGACATCTAAACACTGACTCACAACCGTCCACCTCCTCCCCTTCACACACTCACACTCAGGTCAAACTTGGTCAGTATACCCTCACATTCCCAGACAAACTGTGAGTGTGAGAGTGTGTGTGTATTATGTGTGCGTCACCGTGTGTGTGTTAATGTGTGTGTGTGTGTGTGTGTGTGTCCAACAGACAGAAAGAGAGGTCATTCAGTGCAGAGAAGTGATGACTGAGCAGCTGACACAGGAAAGAAAGAGGCAGATAGAAGGAGAAATAAAGAGAGGGAGAGATGTAGGTCACTTCCCAATTGTCAGTGAGTCATTGCACTGGATCACACCCAAACACACACACACACACACACACACACACACAGACAGAGTGAACCACTATCCCCGGGCCACTGCTAACATGTCGCTGGAGCAGTCACTGAATGTGTGTGTGGCTGTGGCTGTGTACAGCCTTGGACCTTTGACCCCGTTTGACACTCTTCATTCCAGTCACGCACAAAGACAACCCCCCCAAACACACACACACACACACACTGAAGGCCATCCTCCCTGTCTTTACAGCTTGAATTTACGAGCTCTCCCCTCCTGATTCTATGTGTCTCTTTTTTCTGTTTGTCGCCGGCCGACCAGAGTCCACTCTGCATTCTCTGTCTTTATGACTTTAACTCGGGTTGTGCAAGGGCCGTGTCGCAGTGACATCACCATTTCATCACCCTTGGGTTACTGTCTCACTCTGAGGCTGACTGTCTCTAACATGTGATACCGGGGTGGGGCGGCACTGTCAACTCCCAGCAGAAGGTCCTGTGTTTGTCTGTGTTATCCTTCTGATAGACGGGCGACCGTGCCTCTCAGACAGTGCATGCTGGGATTGGCACAACATGAAGGATCATGTTGCATATGTTAAGCAGGTATGGAACATGGCTGGATGGAAAATGCCTGTGTCTTACATCACAGCTAGGTATCAAACCTTTTTTGTACCGACTAAAATGTGCTCATAGCATTCAGTATCAAAAAGTGTTAAGTTTGGAAAGCATTAAATGTCTGGTGGTGTTTACTCATTCGCTCATCAGATAGTTGCTGATTTAAATCAAAATGTTGTCACTTTTAGTCTTTTATTTAATTTACTTAAAATTCTTGTACAGCTTGTAATTAGGCAACACTTAAGATTCGAGAAGTTTAACTTCTTTTTATTTAATTAAAAAAGGATCTATTGTAGAAAAACATTTATATTAGGACTGTCAAAATTAACTTGATAATAACGCATTCACTAGTTGGTATGAAAGATACGGGCATCACATGAAACTACAAAAAACGTAATGAATCCATCGGTACCAACCATGTCATACTAGTACTACTAAATAACGCTCCTTTGACCTCTGACCTCCAGATCAGTGAATGTAAATGGGTTCTATGGGTACCCACGAGTCTCCCCTTTACAGACATGCCCACTTTATGATAATCACCTGCAGTTTGGGGCAAGTCATAGTCAAGTCAGCACACTGACACACTGACAGCTGTTGTTGCCTGTTGGGCTGCAGTTTGCCATGTTATGATTGGAGCATATTGTTTTATGCTAAATGCAGTACCTGTCAGGGTTTCTGGATAATATCTGTCATTGTTTTGTGTTGATCATTGATTTACAATAATAAATATATACATACATTTACATAAAGTAGCATATTTGTCCAGTCCCATGTTGATAAGAGGATTAAATACTTGACTAATCTCCTTTAAGGTTCATTTTGAAGAGATACAAAATTTGCAATTATTTTGCAATGAATCATAATTAACTATGGACAACCATGCGATTAATCCCGATTAAATATTTTAATCGATATATTCCTCAAAACAAAATAAAGTGAAACATATGGTTTTCCTTACAAAAGCTTGGGTATCATTTTAGTAATAGTATTTTCAAACTTTTAAATGATACCCGACGTGGTACACTGGTGTAGCAAAAACGTGTCAAATTGAGGAAATGATCAGCACAGCACAGATAATGTTATCCCTTTTTTACTCTGCCTTGTAAGGTGACCTTGAGTGTTTTGAAAGGCGCCAATAAATACAATGTATTATTATTATTATTTGTATTATTATTATTATTATTAATATTAATATTATTATTAATAATAATAAATAATTACACTTACCTGTATTTTTAATATTACTATTATTATATTAATATAGTTATAAGAATAATTAGTGTTAGTATCAATATTGGTATATTTCTTTGTTAGTATTAACCATATTCTCATCGCCTCATATTGATTTTATTAGAAATAAAACAGAATACCATATCGGTCAATTAATAGCTTTACTCTCCAAGTAAGAAAACATTATTGACTAGGGTGACATCATCCACCAGAACACCTCTGAAACTCATCTTCATCCATTCAACGTAGTTTACAGTAATATTTGTAGATTTGTCCTGAGGTGTGTTTATCACATACAGAACATCATGGGTTCATAACTACCACTTCACTCTGGAGACACTTTCATTGGTTGCTCTTTGTTTTCAAATACATTTACTTCAACTCTTCTTTATACTTGAAACAGCTTTTAGTCCCCTTCAGATCCTCATATTCAAATACTGTATACTCAACAACACTTTCATCCTGCCTAGAGGTCTTGGAAGTGTTGGGAGACGTGTTTTGAAGATGAACGCACCATCAGACTGGAATCATTAATCACATCCAGGACTTCTTTGCTTGTTTATCTTAAATCTACTTGTTCTTTTTTTTGATTGCACTTACATTCTTTTTCAGTTTATAGATAGGCTCAGTACTTTGACATAATATCATTTTATTATTATGTTCATCATTATTTTTATGTTCTGTTGGTGTGGTTTGGGATGGGATGGAGGGAGGGCTTTGATGTGTTTGTCCTTATTGATTGTACTATGTTGATTGTTTTGTGTTGTTGAATTGTTTCATTTATTATCACTATTATTAATTATGTGTTTAAATCTTTTGTTAACTTCCATGTTTTGTGCCCTTAAAAAGGAGATGGTGCATCTCAAGGGGTTAATCCTTTATACATTTTGAAATGAAATGAAACACGGGACAGTGAGACACAAAACCCGAGAAGTTTAGGTAGGCCTAATGTTCGGAAGTTGCAGATTAATTTACCATTTCTAGGCTACATTAAAAGCCTGCTGAGGAGTTGTAAACATTCAGAGTTCATTCTCACACTGAGAAGCACTGAGCTGGAGGTCAGGATGGGCTACATTTGGTAAATGAGTGCAGGCAGCTATTGACCTGCTGAGGTCATTTGAGTCGCTCCATTGAAAACATAAACCAAACCCTAAATACAGCATAGACATGCAGCTACATTAATGCCCTGATGGAAAAGGACATTCATTCTCATCAGAACATTGCTACAAAGGTTGGTCATCTCAGACTGAATGCAGCATTTGTCAGATATTAGGAGTCTGGCAATCATAATGTTCATAAAATGGCTGTCAAAATGAACGCGATAATAATGCAAATTCGTTTTAACAGGCACTAATTTCTTTAACGCATTAACACAACCGATCTTTCGGAGGTTGTAGCGGTTCAGTTTTAAAGCCAGAGTGAAGATACTGGAATCATATGAAACTATGGAATCCAATAATATCAAGCATGACAACCCAGCTGGCCACAAAGGACGTTAAATAACGCTCCAAATTTACGCTACATGTTGGCGAGGTAAAACTGTTATGTCCATGTTCAAAGCGGTCCCTTGACCTCTGACCTCCAGATCAGTGAATGTAAATGGGTTCTATGGGTACCCACGAGTCTCCCCTTTACAGACATGCCCACTTTATGATAATCCCATGCAGTTTGGGGCAAGTCATAGTCAAGTCAGCACACTGACACACTGACAGCTGTTGTTGCCTGTTGGGCTGCAGTTTGCCATGTTATGATTGGAGCGTATTGTTTTATGCTAAATGCAGTACCTGTGAGGGTTTCTGGACAATACCTGTCATTGTTTTGTGTTGTTGATTGATTTACATTATTACACGGCTGTGTTGAATACTTGATTCTGATTGGTCAATCACTGCATTCTGCGGTCTGTTATTTCTTTATAACAGATATGGGCACAGCTCTGATGTCAGACTCTGGAGGACCGTTTTTGTGTCAAAATATTGATTTCTTCAGTAAGTAGCCGTGTAATAAGCGGGTTAATGTACAGCTATCGGGTCATTGTTGTGAAAGAATCCCCTTCAGGGCGATGAGAGACGTCGATGAGTGCGGCATCGTCTTGTCGGGATTTTTTTCACAACAATGACCGGCTCGCTGTACATTATCCCTTATATTATAAATATATACATACATTTGCATAAAGCAGCATATTTGCCCACTCCCATGTTAATAAGAGTATTAAATACTTGATGAATCTCCCTTTAAGGTACATTTAGAACACATTAAAAACGTGATTAATCACGATTAGCGATGGACAATCATGCAATTAATCGCTAGTAAATATGTTAATCAATAGACAGCCCTCCTAAATACTCACTCACACACCAATGGCACCATGGCAGCAATTTGGGGGTTAAGTATCTTGCCCAAGGACACATCAACACATGGACCAGAGGAGCCAGGGATTAAACCGTGGACCTTTCCGATTGGTGGACGACCCACTCTACCTCTTAGTCACAGCCCCCCCCCCAGGACAGTGGTGGTGTGTTCATTTCCCATCTAGTTAATAGGGGACTAAATCAGAGGCTGTGGGGCACCTGGTACTAAAAGAAGGGGCTGGCATGTGTCCCAACTGGAACCGGTGAACTCATGCATTCATCCCCCCCCGAGCTGAGGGCTTTACCCGCCAGCACCCCCTTGTTATTTTTCAACAAATGCAATGATCCACCCTGACTAGCTGTGGTGTGCCCTGCAGTTATTTAGTTTACAACTCATGTTTCAATGGGACTCACAGTGGCTGGATCCGCTCCAGTGTCTTCCGGTCACCAGGGACCCTCCGAACGGACGCTGGAGTCCTCCCACACCGGACAGGAGTCCCTTCTCCGGTCCGAGCCCCGGGGGTCTGTGGTAGTAGTCCATGCTCAGAAAGGAGCCGGGGTTGGGGCTGCTGGGGCTGGGGCTGTAACCCACAACATCCACGCTTTCATACATCCCCGGGAGGCGGGATAAGCCTCGGATCTCTCTGTACCGAACAGAGAGAAAAAAGAGGGCAAAGAGTCTTGGACGGCGAAGAGAGAGAGAGAGGAAGAGGAAGAGAGGGAGGAAGAGTTCACATCTTCATAAGAGACTGATGGGAGGAGGAGGAGGAGGAGGAGACCGGTCCCGGTGACCTTTCAGCCCTTGGAGGAGCACACTGTCAAACTTTACCGTCCGTTATGTCGACCGGAACAAGTTCAGGCGACTAACGGAACGCTGTAGGCTTCTGTTCGCTCTTCTGTTACGGTCCAAACGCTACAAGTGACTCCAACTTCACAGCTCTGATAGTAGAGGAGAGCAGAGGAGAGGAGAGGAGATAGTAGAGCAGAGGAGAGTAGAGGAGAGTAGAGGAGATAGTAGAGCAGAAGAGAGTAGAGGAGAGGAGAGCAGAGGAGAGGAGAGGAGAGGAGAGGAGAGGAGAGGAGAGCAGAGTAGAATAGAGTAGAATAGAGTAGACAGTAGAGCAGAGTAGAGTAGAATAGAGGAGAGTAGAGTAGAGTAGAGGAGAGTAGAATAGAGGAGAGTAGAGTAGAGTAGAGTAGACAGCAGATGTCCTTACTCTGTAGCACCAAAGACACACCGTAACATTACGGTAGGCTACTATACTACCGACACATGTTCAAGAGTAGACCTCCCCGTCCACAGCCTGTCCACAGCCTGTCTCTCTGTGGTCTGTCCACAGCCTGTCTCTCTGTGGTCTGTCCACTGCCCGTCTACAGCCTGTCTCTCTGTGGTCTGTCCACAGCCTGTCCACAGCCCGTGTCTCTATGGTCTGTCCACAGCCTGTCTCTCTGTGGTCTGTCCTCCGGGTTTTACAGCAGCTCAATGATCTTATGTAATTGTCATATCTATATATGTCTAATCCTTGTAGCCAGCCAGGCGAACAGTCTGTTTAGTGGACAGACTGCTCCTTAATGTCCTTAAATCCATGCATGCTGTAAATGAATGTACCGGTCACCGGAAAGTAAAAAGGTCCAGTCTGTGGAAACGCTCCGTTTCACGAGCTCCGTTCGCTCCGGTTCACAGGCTCCGTTCGCTCCGTTCGCTCCGGTTCACAGGCTCCGTTGGCTCCGTTCGCTCCGGTTCACAGGCTCCGTTCGCTTCGAGCGTTCACGACAGAAAAACACACGTTAATAATAAATGCTGTCATATTTGACTCCGAACTTCCCGCTTTGTGTCCCAGTAGTAGTATATCCAGTATGATATGCGACGGGGAGGGAGGTCGAGGACAGATCAGAGGTAGTCTGAGTCTCCGTGGAGCAGCTGGACAGAGACACACAGACAGACAGACAGGAGTTCCCTGTGCTCTCTACCCGACGGCCTCTCTGTCTCTCTCTCTCTCTCTCTCTCTCTCTCTCTCTCTGTGTGTGTGTCTCTCTCTCTCTCTCTCTCTTTCTCTGTGTCTCTCTCCATCTCTCTCTCTCTCTCTCTCTCTCTCTGTGTGTGTGTGTCTGTCTGTCTCTCTCTCTCTCTCTCTCTCTCTCTCTCTCTCTCTCTCTCTCTCTCTCTCTCTCTCTCTCTCTCTCTCTCTCTCTCTCTCAATTCAATTCAATTCAATTCAAATGGCTTTATTGGCATGACGTAACACTGTACATGTTGCCAAAACATATTCAAATGATGAAAAATGTACAATAATTACATTTCATTAACATCGATTAAATAAAAAAAAATTAAGTTAAAATACAAAATCATTTCAATCAATTAATTGGAACAATGATATAAACAGGAAACGAAGCAAATTAACAAACAAACAAACAACAACAAGGTGCAGACAGCTGTCCCTCAGTTGATGTCCCTGTCCCTCAGTTGATGTCCCTGTCCTTCAGTTTATGGCAGGCAGCAACATAGACTGCTACCAGCTCACAGGTCCTAGTGTCCTCCCCCAGTAGGACGGATAATTTGTCTTCACCTGAGAGCTGTAGAAAACCTTTAGTTATGAAATTGATTCTTGTGAAATATATTTCCCTGATGTTTTGATATTTCTCACATTTGGTGAGGAAGTGTAGCTCTGTTTCAGGTTCACTCACAGCTGTTGCTCTACAGGGAGCCAGGTCTTCCAGGTCTTCCTGTGTCGTCCCTGTTCTATGGCGAGGCTGTGCCCACTCAGTGTACTTTGTCAAGGTTTTTCTTAAATGTAGATCAGTAACCATGCTCAGATAGTCTGCTATGGTGTACTGTCTGTTTAGAGCCAGATAGCACTGCATTCTCCTCTGAGCCTTTGTCTGTGTTTGCCAATAGGTGATGTAGTTTAGTTTGAACTGTGTTGTAATCTGGTTGAGTCTAATTGGTGGTTTGTTCTGTTCCTGAGGCCTTAGTGTGTTAGTGGAGAGGGTTGATGAACTCAGCCTCAGGACCAGCTGGGTAAGGGGGTTCCCCTTTCTGCTCATCTCTTGGCACTGCAGGGCTTGATAATGATATGAGAGGGGGTCACTATGTTTTAGATGTGTGTATTTTTATTATTAGTGGATACTGGCCTAATTCTGCCCTGCATGCCTTATTTGTAGTTTTCCTCTAGACATGTCCTTCCTCTAGACAGAATCTTACAGAACTCTGCATGCAGGGTCTCAGCTGGGTGTTGATCCCATTGAGTGAAGTCTTGGTTTGTAAGTGGACCCCACACCTCGCTGCCATAGAGTGCAATCGGTTCAATAACACACTCGATAAGTTTAAGCCAAATTCTAATTGGTATTTCGGGTTGGATCTTTATTTTAATGGCATAGAAAGCCCTGCGTGCTTTCTCTCTCAGCTCATGAACTACCTCTTTAAAATGTCCAGTTGAACTCATTTTTAAACCGAGGTAATTGAGGTGTGTGCCGTACTCTACATGTTTTGTACCAATTGAGAACTTTGGTAGAACATCCTGAGATCTGGATCTTCTTTGGAAAATCATTATTTTGGTCTTTTTGGGGTTTACTGTCAGGGCCCAGGTCTGACAGTACTGCTCTAGCAGGTCCAGGTCTGACAGTACTGATCTAGCAGGTCCAGGTCTGACAGTACTGCTCTAGAAGATCCAGGTCGGACAGTACTGCTCTAGCAGGCCCAGGTCTGACAGTACTGCTCTAGCAGGTCCAGGTCTGACAGTACTGCTCTAGCAGGTCAAGGTCTGACAGTACTGGTCTAGCAGGTTCAGATCTGACGGTACTGCTCTAGCAGGTCCAGGTCTGATGGTACTGCTCTAGCAGGTCCAGGTCTGACAGTATTGGTCTAGCAGGTCCAGGTCTGACAGTACTGCTCTAGCAGGTCCAGGCTCTGCTGTAGGCCGTCTGCTGTGGGGGACAACAGGACCAGGTCATCTGCAAAGAGCAGGCATTTCACTTCCTGATTGTGGAGACTTACACCAGGGATCGGGGATTTTTCTATTACAGTAGCCAATTCATTGATGTAAATATTGAAGAGGGCAGGGCTGAGATTACAGCCCTGACGAACACCCCGTCCTTGGTTAAAGAATTCTGTTCTTTTTTTTTACCAACTTTTATGCTGCACATGTTGCCAGTATACATTGATTTAATAATATCATATGCTTTAGCCCCTACACCACTTTCAATAACTTTGTAGAACAGTCCTGTATGCCAAATAGAATCAAAAGCTTTTTGGAAGTCAATAAAACAGGCATAAATTTTGTTTTTATTTTGTTTTATATGTTCATCAATCAGGGTGTGTAGGGTGTAAATATGATCAGTTGTGCGATGTTTTGGTATAAATCCAATTTGGCTTTTACTCAAGACATTGTGCTTAATAAGGAAGTTCAAAAGTCTGGCATTCATGATACTACAGAAAACCTTTCCCAGATTACTGTTCACACAGATGCCTTGGTAATTGTTAGGGTAAATTTTGTCTCTGTTTTTGTAGATTGGGTTTATGAGTCCTTGATTCCAGATGTCAGGAAAATAACCTACACTCAGAACCAAATTAAATAGTTTTAATATAGCCAATTGGAATTTCTTGTTTATGGGTTTGAGCATTTGGTTCAAGATGCCATCAGGCCCACATGCTTTTTTAAGGTTTGAGGGCCTGTAGTTTTTCATGGAGCTCTTGCTCAGTAATTGGGGAGTCTAATGGATTTTGGTTATCTTTTATAGCTAGTTCCAATTTAGTCAACTTCTCGTGAATTTGTGATTGTTCTGTGTTTGCATTAATTTGAACGGTATGGTATAGTGTTTTAAAATGAGTTGTCCACATGTCACCGTTTTGTATAGCCAATTCCTCATGTTATTATTCATTTTTTTCCAATTTTGCCAGAAGTTGTTTGTGTTGATGACCTCCTCAATTATTGTCAGTTGCTGTTTGTTGAATTGCTCTTTTTTGAGTCTGAGTGTACGTTTGTAGTTTTAGGGTCTCACAATAATGAAGGCGTAGATCAGCATTATTGGGGTCTCTGTGTTTTTGGTTTGATAACATCCGAAGCTTTTTCCTAATAGTTCTACAGTCTGTATCAAACCAGTTATTTTGGTTTATTCATGGTTACTTTCAGTTGAGCTGTTTTTGCAGTTTGCCTGATTATATTGTTAATGTTTTTCACTGCTAGATTGAGGCCTTCTTTATTGTAAGAGTATGTGGAGTTCAGAAAGTTGTCTAAAAGTGTTTGGATTTTGGAGTTATTGATTGCTTTCTGGTATTGTTCTGCACTGTTTTGGTCCCATCTGTATGAATTTCTAATGTTGTACAGCTTACTGGGTTGCATGTGAATTATCTGTATGTCTGATCTTTGATAAACAGCGTTATATGACTGTGATCAGACAGAGGGGGTTGTCCCCCCTTACCCTACCGTTGACGAAGTACAGACTGAGGCTTCGACAGAGCTGTAGGAGGTCCATTCCCCCCTAATGACCACGTGGTTGCTGTTGTTCCTGTGGGGGAGAGTGAGAGTGTCTGACATGTTCTGATTTAGGATGAAATTGTCCCCTTTTGGGTCAGTGAGGTCAGCTAGTGTTCCTGTGCGTGCGTTTGTGTCCACAGCGATGAGCACATTTCCCTGAGCCTGGAAATGGCTCGTCTCTTTCTCAAGGACGGAGAAGGTGTCATCTGAGAAATAGGAGGATTCAGAGGGGGGTTATATATAGCACAAAGAAACACATCTTTATCAGTTGATAGGAGCTCCTTCTTTAGTTTTAACCAAATGTGGTATTTGTCAATTTTGAGGGGCTCGATTAGATTTTGTAGGTCAGATCTGTACCAGATGATTAATCCTCCAGATCCTCTACCTTTGTTAGTGTAGCTGTGTTTTTGAGATGGAACTATTATTTCTCTATAATTTTTTGGACAGTGGGTGACAGTGTCTGCTTTACACTATGTCTCCTGCAGGATGATGATGTCTACATCTTTAAAGTTTGTTTTGAATTCAGGAGTTTCTGTGTGTTTGTGTGTGTGTCTCTGTGTGTGTGCGCGCGCGTGTGTTTGTGTGTCTGTGTGTGTGTGTCTGTGTCTGTGTGTGTGTGTCTCTCTGTGTGTGTGTGTGCTTGGTTTTGTTTTGTTCTAATACTAGTTCAGCTTATTTCAGATGTACTGAAGGAGCTGTTTGATCTCACTCATTCCTTCAGAGTCCATTCGTCCTCGGAGGGCCTCTACGTAGCTGCATGGGGCCTGGTGTGGTTCTAGACTCTGGGGATGTGGGAATGGTCTGGACTTGGGCTGAGGGCCGGTCTCTTTGTTTTGGTAGAGTTGGTGTTGTGGTGGTGGGGGATAGTACGCTGGGCCAGGCCTTTTCTGCCCTAGCTGCTGGAGGTGTTGGTGTGGTGGTGGGTAGTAGGCTGGGCCAGGGCCTGTCTGCCCATGCTGCTGGAGGTGGTGGTGGTGAGGCCTGTGGGGAGTGTTGAATCCGGGTGGATGTCTAGGAGGTCTTGGGCTCCTGGTGGGGTCAGGGTAGTAGGGGTCTCTGTGCAGTCCTCTGGCTGGTGTGGAATGGAGGGTTTTGCGGCCAAGTGCCACATCCTTCAGTGTTTTGGTGAATATCCCCACTACCTGCTTCTTTAAGTGGGAGCTGTCGTGTAGATGCTCAGGAGTTCTGGTTGGATGATGGGCAACATGCACGTTAGGAATCAAGGCACACCCTCTGGTGATGTCAATGTTCACCTTGCTGATGGTTTTGGGGGGGAAAGTCTTTGCGGGGTAGCAGGGTAGAGATGATGATGCGTGAGTTGGGGAAGGACTCGGATGCTCCACTTCAAACAGAGCCAGTCTCTCTCTCAGCTGGTTGACAGTGTGGTGGTCTGGGTTCTGGTTGTCAAAGCCAGGCAGAGGGGACAATAGAATTATGTTGTGGGCCTGGGTTTCTGCTGTTGGGGTGCCTGTGGTAATGGGGGAGCTCGGAGTGCTGCTTATTCTTTTTTAATTCTACCTTATTTGTCAGAGTGGGGAAGTCCTGTGTAAATGAGCCCAGGGTGGTTTCATAACCCTGCACCATTGCTGTACCATTCTGGTAAAGGTTCACAGTCATCAGCTTTCTCTCTTGGTCCTTGTCTTCATCCTCAAATATTCAATTTGCCTCCCCTTGCAGATCCCTCTCCTTGTGGTGAAGCTGTAGTGCTTTAATATGGCTGTGTGCCATGCAGTGGTGTGCTCAGTGTAAAAGAGCAAGTTGGTAATAGTACCAGTACTATTCGAGTGATCAGCATACAAAGTCTCTGCATTTTGCAGCACTCTGCACTCTGTGTCTAAACTGTATTCTTCCTGTTTCTGCTACTACTGCTACTACTGCTGCTGCTGCAGTGTCAGTGGCCATGTTGACAATCCCGCCAAACAAAGCTAATGCTGACTCTTAATTTTAGCTAGCTAGCAAGTAGCTAACATTCTATGAAGTTCAACTTTATTGTAGCTGTAAAGCTCACTGAGATTCCCTACCTGTTGCGGTAAAAGAAAAATGAATTAAAGGGAATAAAAACTGTATTTTTATTTTCGAGGAGTTTCAAGCCAGTGTTTTCTGTGGCTAACTAGCTAGCTAGCTAGTAGCCTCTGTTAGCCTAGCCTACTTTGCAAGTTCAATTTGCAATAAATAAACCTACACTGAAGCTTCCAACATGAAAAAAGAGATAGAAAAAATAGAAGTCTTCTTTATTCTTGTATTTCTCTTGTTCAAGATGTTTTTCTCTCTCTTAACAATCCAAATGTTTTTTGGTAAATCAGGAGCTCTTCTTTAGCATGTCTCCATGCTCTCTCTCTCTCTCTCTCTCTCTTTCTCTCTCTCTGTGTCTTTCTCTCTGTCTCTCTGTGTGTCTCTCTCCATCTCTCTCTCTCTCTCTCTCTCTCTCTCTGTGTCTCTCTCTCTGTCTCTGTGTCTCTCTCTCTCTCTCTCTCTCTCTCTCTCTCTCTCTGTCTCTCTCTCCATCTCTCTCTCTCTCTCTGTGTGTCTCTCTCCATCTCTCTCTCTCTCTGTCTCTCTCTCTCCATCTCTCTCTCTCTCTGTGTGTCTCTCTCCGTCTCTCTGTCTCTCTCTCTCTCTCTCTCTGTCTCTCTGTGTGTGTGTGTGTCTCTCTCTCTCTCTGTCAATTCAATTCAATTCAATCTGCTTTAATAACATGACTGTCAGGTGAACAATATCGCAAAAGCGTCAATTCAATAATAAAAAAAAATTAAAGCTGCGAGCAGTGATGATCGGGCCCTCGCCCCTGCGTGCACGTCGGGGGAACGCGCAAGTCGGGGTACCCGCTGTCGTGCATTCCCATGAAAGTCGGACACCGCAAGCAACAGTTAAAGTTTATTTTCTCTTTGGAGCGTGTGGCGCTGGATATGACCTGTTGAGAACATGTGGGGCGTCCTTTAAAGGCACTTCTATGACGGTTGGTTGCAGTATACAACCATTTCCTGTTTCCTGTAGGGGGCGCTATGACTTTCACTCATAATGGCACATATATGTCTTCAGGCCTGGACTATTATCCAGCTTGTGAAATTTGGGGCAGATTGGACTATGTAAAGTCAAGTAACAACAGCCTCCTGTGTCGTGGCGACTCATCAAAATTCGCCATGCCACCACGGCGCTGCCGTTCGATAGAAAGTTACGATTTTCGAAAGGAAGCATCATCGAGGTCTTAAGGCTTTTCTCACCTAATTTGAGGTAGATGTGATTAATTTCTGAGGCAGAGTACATCAACGTGTAAAACATGATATTTCCTGTTACCACTAGGTGGCGCTATGACTGCGAGCCAAAATTTGCATGTGGATGTCGTCACACAGGGACTTTTATCTTGCATGAGAAATTTGGAGCAGATTGGTTACTATACGCCAAAGTTACAACAACTTCCTGTTTTTTGGCGAAGAAGCTTTTTCGCCGCCACGCCACAGCAACATGGTTCGATAACTTTTTGATCTTTTGATAACTTTTCATCCCAAAGGTCTTAAGATACTACTGACCAAGTTTCAGGTAGATGTGATTAATTTCTGAGGCAGAGTACATCAACGTGTAAAACATGATATTTCCTGTTACCACTAGGTGGCGCTATGACTGTGAGTCAAAATTTGCATATGGATGTTGTCAGACAGGGACCTTTATCAGGCATGAGAAATTTGGAGCATATAGGTTAATGTACGACAAAGTTACAACAACTTCCTGTTTCTTGGCGAAAGACGCTTTTTCGCCGCCACGCCACGGCAACATAGTTCGATAACTTTTTGATCTTTGAGTAACTTTTCATCCCAAAGGTCTTAAGATACTACTGACCAAATTTGAAGTTGATCGGGTTAAATCTCTAGGAGGAGTTCGTTAAAGTACAGCGCCTGGATATGGTAAAAAAACTCCATAAAATCCAATATGGCCGACTTCGGGTTGGGTTTACGGTATACCTCCAAGAGGGTTTTATTTACGTCTCGTCATGGTACATATACCTACCAAATTTCATAAATTTAGGTGAAATGTGTCGTCGGGGCTACTCAATAGGGGGCGCTAGCGAGCCAATTTGCCACACCCGAGCACGAAACCCATATCAGATATTTATTTCACGCACGTCTGACACGTGTGCAAAATTTCAAAAAGCGTTTAGTACCCCAAGCACCTCATTTTTACCCTCAAAGACATAATAGAATAAGAATAATAATCATTTGAAGAACAATAGGTCCTCGGACCCGACTTTGTCGGTGCTCGGGCCCTAATTAAAGCTGCAAGCAGCGATGAACGGGCCCTCGCCCCTGCGGGCACGTCTGGGGAACGCGCACGTCGGGGCACGTACATGTCTTCAGGCCAAGACTCTTATAAAACATGTCAAATTTGGGGAAGATTGGACAATGTATAGTCAATTTACAACAACTTCCTGTTTCCTGTAGGGGGCGCTATGACTTTCACTCATAATACCATATATATGTCTTCAGGCCTGGACTATTATCCAGCTGGTGAAGTTTGGGGCAGCTGGGACTAGGTAAAGTCAAGTTACAACAGCCTCCTGTGTCTTGGCGAAACATCAAAATTCAACGCGCCGCCACAAGAATGCCGTTTCACGAAAACAGAAAAGCTTCACAATTTAGCATCATGAAGGTGTTGAGATTCGGTTGCCCGACTTTGAGATGGATCTCTTGAATGCTCTAGGAGGAGTATCGCAAAATTCCATACCTAAAAAGTGACAAAATGGCGTCTTCGCACATGACGTATGACATCACCGTTCGAGCGGTCAAAAATTCCTTCGCAATTTAGCATCACAGTGGTGGGAGGGTTACACCACCCAAATTTCACGCGAATCCGATGAACTCTCTAGGAGGAGTTCGTAAAAGTATGCATAAAATACATGAAAAACGCACATATTCCAAGATGGCCGACTTCCGGGTGGGCGGAGCTAATGAAACCCGATGAGGAATATGTTAGCAATAATGAGCAGGATGTACCTACCAAATTTTATGAATATAGGATCAACTTTGACCAAACTACGGCCTTCCACGCATTAGGGGGCGCTATAGAGCCCACTAAACATGCTGAACCCAAAAACTGTACGTTCACGTAAAGTTCACAGGTGTCCATCTTTTTGCCAACTTTCATGAGTTTTCGAGTATACCAAGGGCGTCAAAGGCATGATCAAATGCTAAAAGACATAAGGGGGCGCTAGAGAGCCAACATGCCACGCCCAAGCAAAATTTCACAACTCAATCAAAGTAATTACTAGTTTGGATGTGCGTGTAAAGTTTCATGAGTTTTTGTGCATCCTAAAGTCCTCAAACATGTGTTCGTAAATTTTAAAAAAACGCAGGAAGTCCACGAAGGCTGACTTCCTGCTGGCTGAAAAAATCTCGAAAATATTTAATCCAGGTATGAAGATGTGAGCAATGACATACTTGAATTTCGTGAAGATCGAAGAAACTTTCTCTGAAAAACTGCGTATGTTAGGGGGCGCTATGGAGCCCCCTGGAGACACCCGAGCCCAATCACTACAGAACATTGAATTTCCCACCAGGTCTGACGCATACTCCACTTTTGGTGAGTTTTTGGAGATGGCTAAGGTCCCAAAAAGGCAACCTCCCAGCGGAAAAAGAATAATACTTAGAAAAACAATAGGTTTCCTTGCACTTCGTGCCAGGACACCGTTGGGGTCCTGGCACTTTCGTGCTCGGGCCCTAATAAAAACAAAAACATATACTGTATATACAATTCTTTAAGCAAATTACAATATATATGACCTTGTGCTGTTAGAGGAGGTGAGCCTCAGGACAAGGACCAGGACTTTCTCTCCGTCTGTCTCTCTCTCTCTCTCTCTATCCTTCTCTCTCTCTCTCTCTCTCTCTCTCTCTCTCTCTCTCTCTCTCTCTCTCTCTCTCTCCCTTTATCTCTCTCTGTGTGAGAATGGGGACTGAGTACATGCACGGAGTTTGGTGGTGGAGAGCGTGTTTAGTGGTTGTTTTTGGGGACGGTGAGCTGTAATTCTCGGCGGGGATGGCGTCCTCAGGGACGTTTTCCCAATCTATCCGGCATGGTGTGCAGGTTGAGCCCGACCCATCTGTGCCGGTGGAGGCGATTCTCCTGACTGTAGGGGACCGTGTGGGACACACCAAACTGTCCCATGCCTCCAGGATGAACAGA
The DNA here is from genome assembly GCF_015220745.1 of Sebastes umbrosus. Classification (NCBI taxonomy): domain Eukaryota; kingdom Metazoa; phylum Chordata; class Actinopteri; order Perciformes; family Sebastidae; genus Sebastes; species Sebastes umbrosus. The sequence continues at coordinate 312,114 of NC_051282.1, read as the reverse complement.
GGTGTGGTTGTTTTCCTTGAAAGAGGAGCGTTTTGTGGCTGATTTGATAGCGAACGGTGTCACTCTGAACGGTTTCTACCTGCAGGCTTGCCCGCTCGCCGCGCCCTCCACCCGGGTCACCGTGTCTGGTGTTCCCCCGTTCATTCCCAACGAGTCGTTGGAGCGGGAGCTGCAGCATTTCGGGAAAAAGGTGAGCAGCTTAAGGACTGTGGGCTTAGGTTGTAAGAGTGATAAGCTGAAGCATGTTCAGTCCTTCAGGAGACAGATGTTCATGTTTCTGAACTGTCCATCACATACGCTGGAGGTTTCCTTCAGAGTGAAACATGGGGAGGGACATTACATGGTGTACGCCAGCACAGGCAGCATGAAGTGTTTTGAGTGTGGGGATGTGGGCCACAAGCGGACCGCATGTCCTCACAGGCAGGCGGAGGGGCATCCTGATCTAGGGCCTGGGCAGCCTGAGGAGCGCACTCACACCGGTACTTCGCAGGATGAGGAGGCCGCTGCTCCACGGGCCGCTGCTCCTCGGGGGTGTGGTGCCCCACAGACTGAGCCTGAAGCAGGAGAGGGATGCAGCGTGCAGGCAGACAGTCAGGCAGGGGAACAGCGAGCTGATTCAGGCAGAGAGACAGTAATTAATGACAGCCCGGCTGTCCTGATGGTCACAGAAGAAGAAAGGGAAGGAGCAGAGGACGTTAGCCGAGAAAGTGGAGAAAGCAGCAGAAACGGGCCGACAGCTGAACTTGACCAGAACCAGGCTGCTGGTGCAGAGCTGAGAGGGGCTTTGGAGAGTGGTACTGGTAAGGATAAGGGGGAGGACATGGATTATGAAACTGACTCTGACTGTATCTCTGTTGTAGACTCCCAGCAGTCATACAGCAGAGATTTGTACACATTACCTCTCCGGGAACCATGACCTTAACATGGTGGAGGGGTTTGTGTGTCCCTATGACCCTGAGGGCTGTGTTGTCTGGAGCCTGGTGCTCCTGGTAGGGTCTCCCATAGCAAATTGGTCTCAGGCGAGGGGCCAGACAGAGAATGGTTCATAAAACCCCAATGAACAAACGCGGCTGAGAAGAAGTTACCCGGCCCGGAGGAAGCCCAGGGCCCACGTCTGGAGCCAGGCCCGGACGGAGGGCCCGTCAGGGAGCGCCTGGTGGCCGGGCTTTCCACGGAGCCAGGCCTGGGTTACCCCAAAGAAGCGACGTGGCACCCCCCTCCTCTCCATCCTGTGGGCTCACCGACTACGGGAGGAACCGCTGGGGTCGGGTGCGCTGCCACACGGGTGGCAGTGAAGGCCAGGGACCTCGACGGACCGGACCTGGGGAGCAGGACTAGCTCTGGGGACGTGGAATGTCACCTCTCTGTGGGGGAAGGAGCCGGAGCTTGTGCGGGACGGGGAGCACTATCAGTTGGATCTGGTAGGGCTTACCTCTATGCACAGCTTCGGTTCTGAAACCGTACTCCTGGATAGGGTATTGGACTTTATTCTTCTCTGAAGTTGCCCATGGTATGAGGCGCCGGGCGGGTGTGGGGATACTCACAAATCCCCGGCTGAGTGCCGCTAAGTTGGAGTTTACCCTGGTGGACGAGAGGGTCGCCTCCCCACGCCTTCGGGTTATGGGGGGGAAAACTCTGACTGTTGTCTGTGCGTTTGCACCGAATAGCAGTTCGGAGTATTCGGCCTTCTTGGAGACCCTGAATGGAGTCCTTCAGAGAGATCTTCAACTCACACCTCCGGCGGAGCTTTTCTTGCATCCCTGTGGAGGTTGGGGGCATTGAACCCGAGTGGGCGATGTTCAAAGCTTCCATTGCTGAAGCTGCGGCGGTGAGCTGTGGTCTAAAGGTCTTGGGTGCCTCAAGGGACGGCAACCCTCGAACACCGTGGTGGACATCGGTGGTCAGGGAAGCTGCCCGACTGAAGAAGGAAGCCTTCCAGGATATGTTATCTCGGAGGACTCCGGAGGCAGTTGCAAGGTACCAACAGGCTCGAAGGGCAGCAGCCACTGCCATGAAGGAGGCAAAGCAGCGGGTGTGGGAGGAGTTCGGAGCAGCCAGAAGGACTTTCGGTTGGCACCAAGGTGCTTCTGGAAAACCGTCCGGCACCTCAGGAGGGGGAAACGGGGAACCATCCAAGCTGTTTACAGTAAGGATGAGACACTGTTGACCTCAACTGAGGAGGTAATTGGGTGGTGGAAGGAGCCCTTTGAGGAACTCCTGAATCCGACTAATACGTCCACTATTGTAGTGGCAGAGCTTGGAGCTCGATTTCCCTGGTGGAAGTCACTGAGGTAGTCAAACAACTCCACAGTTGCAAAGCCCTGTGGATCAGGGCTGGACTGGGACAAAAAATCGGCCCTGGCATTTTGGCTCAGACTGGCCCCATCACCGGCCATTTGTGCTGTGTTTACCACGTTTTGTTGAAGGCTCTGTTCGACGAAATACCTTCAAATGTGTTTTTTTTTTGCATACTTGCCAATCTTGATACCTCAAAAAAAGGAGGATTTCAAAACCAAAGGGGGGGGGGGGGGGGGGGGGGGGGGGGGTCTCGGTGTCCTCCCCCAGAAAAATTTGAGTTTCAGAGACTTTGTTTCCTGAATTCTGGTGACTTTAAAACAATGAAAATCACAAAATAATAAGTACACTGCAATAGCATTTTTATGTTAAACTTCTAATTATACCTTTAAATCTCAGGAAAGAAAACTGAAAATATTCGCCCCTCTGGCATAAACTTTGCGTGTGAATATCTAGCATAATCTAATATTCATCAGTTATAATTAATTTGTTTGCCCCTGCTGTCCCTTTTTAGGATTATACATGCTGTACAGTGCCAGAAACAGGTTAAAAAAATTGACATAAATTGGGAGAAATACAAATTGTGACCCAGGGAGGAAACCAGGAGAGGGCAATGAAAAACAGAAGTCTCCCAGGAAAATCGGAGGCTTGGCAAGTATGATGTTTAGGCGCCCATCTGCCAGATACTGGGATATGTCTGGGAGGGATAAAACTATGAGTGATACATGGTTGTTAATTTATAACTTACCATGCATTAAGTCACAATATCAATGATGCTGAATTCCTTATTAAAACATGTTGTGAACTTCAGATGGGTCTCATACAGTATATCAGTTATACATTGGATCATCATTAATGTTTGTTGAGTCTTATCGGACCTATCACATTCTGACTCTGATGGAGGTGGCACTTGGGGTTGGCCAGTGCCAGCCCGGGCCCCCGCTTTGGCCCCGCCCCTGAGATACACACATAAGCAGACAGACAGACAGACACAGAGACACACAGAGAGAGAGAGATGGATAGTAAACGGCAGAGGATCAGAAGAAGCAGAGAAATGCACTTCTGATGTAAACAGCCAGGCTTCAGCTCATGCGGAGATTAATAGCGCGGCGCTTCCGTTCATTATGGGAACGCATACGGCACAAATACGCTGGCGCTGCGCCATTATGTATCACCATTATGATCTCCCAGAGAACCTGATATAGAAAGGCCAGAGGAGATCCGGCAGCTTGTGAGAAGCTCCGGTACGCATGAAAAAGTCACGGTACGCCAAGGAGTAAAATGAGTACAATACTGCGTACCGCTACGTACCGGCCCACTTCGAGCACTGCTCATCTCTCATGACATATGTTGAGCCAGGCAGCTAGCCCATAACTGCTTACCACAAACTTTACACTCCCTCCCTCATCTCTCTCCCTCTCCTCCTCACTGTGGCCACCCGGCACAGGACGATTGGGCCCACCCAGTGTCACTTAAGGAAAATAAGTGGGCTGATTTACCTGTTTTATGGGCCAAAAAAAAAAAAGACATATGTCGGGCCAAAAGGACGTCGGCCCACCGGGATAACGCCCAGTATGCCAGATGGCAAGTCCAGCCCTGCTGGATGAGATTGATGAGATCCGTCCAAAAATGCTGAAGGCTTTGGGTGTGGAGCGGCTGTCTTGGATGACACGTCTCTTCAACATTGCGTGGAAGTCGGTGACAGTGCCTAAGGAGTGGCATACCGGGGTGGTGGTTCCCCTGTTCAAAAAGGGGGACCAGAGAGTGTGTGCCAATTACAGGAGTATCACACTACTCAGCCTCCCTGGTAAAGTCTACTCCAAGGTGCTGGAAAGGAGAGTTCGGCCGATAGTCGAACCTCGGATCGATGAGGAACAATGCGGACTCCGTCCTGGCCGTGGACCAACGGACCAGGGGTCTCATTTATAAAACAGTGTGTAGGATCTATACAAAAAATGCACGTGCGCACAAAAGCCGAAAATGGATGATGTGCGGCAAAAAAAAATCTGACTTATTGAACTGTGCGTACGCACACCTGCAGGCAATGTTCCCAAAAAATGTATTTATTTATTTAAGTTTGTATATCGAACTTGTCCTGCATTATGATTAGGACTGATGATGATGAGGATATGGAATGTAACGATTGTGTGAGAGCTGTCACTGGCTTTATTTCCTCACTTTGCTAATTTACATATCCATACTGGTGAAGATGTGCCGGGTGGAGGTGACTGGTGAAGATGTGCCGGGTGGAGGTGACTGGAGGAAGCAGAGTGGCGCACCGTGGTGGCGCACTGGAGACAGTCTGATAGTTGCATCGGATAGCTGTTTTCATTTTGTCCATATATACTGTATCTGTCCCTATCTAATAAACCATAAATAAATTAATAAGTCATGATTTCACACACAACAACCTTATGAAAACGAATATCGTACTTGGTGATATCTGCACACTATTAGAAGATATTAAAACTATTGGCGCTCTGTTTTGCCATTCTTTAATGCTATTTGATATAATCTTGGATTTCTACAACCGATGATGATAATTTCAACAGCTACTCCACAGCTGACTGCGAGTGTCAGTAGTCCGGTCCGCTCATCTGCGCTCCGGAGGAAGGGAATGTGATGGTGGGACAGCGCTGATGAGATATTGAGCGGAATTTGATTTGAGATTTGAGTTGATGTTTTACATTTGTAAGGTGCTTATGGAATAGTTATGGCTCACTAGCACAAATAACACCATCCATCCATTCATCTTCAACCGTTTATCCGGGGTCGGGTCGCGGGGGCAACAGCTCCAGCAGGGGACCCCAAACTTCCCTTTTCCGGGCCACATTAACCAGCTCTGACTGGAGGATCCCGAGGCGTTCCCAGGCCAGTGTGGAGATATAATCTCTCCACCTAGTCCTGGGTCTTCCCCGTGGTCTCCTACCTGCTGGACGTGCCTGGAACGCCTCCCAAGGGAGGCGTCCAGGGAGCATCCGTACTAGATGCCCAAACCACCTTAGCTGGCTCCTTTCGACGCAAAGGAGCAGCGGCTCTACTCCAAGTCCCTCACGGATGACTGAGCTTCTCACCCTCCTGAGGAAACCCATTTCGCCCGCTTGTACCCGCGATCTAGTTCTTTCGGTCATGACCCAGCCCTCATGACCATAGGTGAGTGTAGGAACGAAGATTGACCGGTAAATCGAGAGCTTTGCCTTCCGGCTCAGTTCTCTTTTCATCACAACGGTGCGGTAAAGTGAATGCAATATCGCCCCCTCTGCTACGATTCTCCGGCCAATCTCACGTTCCATAGTCCCCTCACTCGCGAACAAGACCCCGAGGTACTTGAACTCCTTCTCTTGGGGTAAGGACTCATTCCCTAACCGGAGTAAGCAATCCATTGGTTTCCTGCTGAAAACCATGGCCTCAGATGTAGAGGTACTGATCTTCATCCCGGCCGCTTCACACTTGGCTGCAAACCAATCCAGTGAGTGCTGTAGGTCGCAGGCCGATGATGCCAACAGGACCACATCATCTGCAAAAAGCAGCGATGAGATCTGTTCATCTGGTGTATACACCACTTCCTCAAATTCCCCTGCCAGATCAAGAGGTGGGGAATGACCCATTGGAACTGCTGCGGCAGCAGAGGAAAACGACACAGCAGGACCTGGCACATGAGAGCGAGCAAAATAAGGTTTTAACGAATTAATGTGACACAACTGCACCAACTTCTTCCGGTCAGGGGTTGAGATTACATAGTTTAGGTCTGACACTTTCCGGAACACTGTATAAGGGCCCGAAAACTTGGCCTGAAACGTAGAGCCAACTACAGGCAGAAGTGCAAGAACTTGATCCCCGGCACTAAATTCACGGCGTTCTCCACGCTGATCATAGAGGCCTTTCATTTTAATCTGAGCTGCCTGCAGATTTTCTTTTGCCAATTTATTCGCCCTGTACAGCTGATGTCTGAAACCATTTACATAACCTATTAAGCTTTTTGGGGCCTCCTCGGCCTGCCAGTCACTGTGTAGGGAGGCTAAAGGGCCTCGAACCATGTATCCAAAAACCAGGTCATTGGGACTGAAGCCCAAACTCTCCTGGGACACCTCCCTGGCAGCTAACATCAACCATGGTAATCCCTCCTCTCAATCACGGTCCAACTCAGTGCGTAGGCGCTGGAATGAGAATGTTTGATATTTAACTCCTTTAACAATTCTGCAAACAACTTTGAACAGAAGTTAGACCCCTGATCAGACTGAATAACCTTTGGGATGCCAAAAGTAGACATGAATTGTGTCAGAGCTTTCACAACTGACTTGGTGGTGATGTTTCTGAGGGGATAGGCAGCAGGATAGCGTGTAGCCTGGCACATCACGGTAAGCAAAAAATTACTACCAGCTTTGGAGCGTGGCAAGGGACCTACACAATCAACAATCAGATGTTCAAATGGATGTTCAGCAACTGGAATGGGATACAAAGGAGCCGGCTTAATTACCTGGTTTGGTTTTCCAGTCAACTGACATGTGTGGCAAGTTTTAATAAATGCAGAAATGTCTCTCTTCAAACGTGGCCAGTAAAAATGTCTCAGAACTCGGTCAGGAGTTTTTCGTACCCCAAAATCACCTGCCACACCATCATAAGCAGTCTGAAGTACAGTGGGCCTTCACGTAGAAGCAGAACAATTTGCGCAATTTCATCCCCCACAAAACAGTTTCCCTGGGGAACCCATTTTCTCACCAACAGGCTGTCTTGGAGGAAATAACCACAGGCTGCACTCTCCACCTGATCAGCTAGGAGAACCTGACTGTACAGAGCCCGAAGTGTGGGGTCATCTCTTTGCTCTTTCACCAGGTCACTGCGAGACAAACGCAAGGGAAAAGCAGAAACAGGAAATTTTATTTATTTATTAGTTTATTTGACAGGGACAATACATGGGCATTGTTACACTTAATTAAAGTGCAACCGATGCAAGGTATATAGGACTTCTAGCCATAGCTAATTTGCAGACCTTGTCCCTGGTTAGGGTTTAAGAAGAAAATAAATAAAATAAAGAAATACAGAATAGCACATCTTACATAAAATCACATAATACAACATCGTACATTTCAATCAATTTACATATGTACTGTATGTTCCAAATCAATAATCAGTGATCACAGGTTTGGTTTATTTTCAGCCAGTGTTTCACCTTTTTCATTAAACGTTTTCAGGTCAGGTTGTATTTTTATTTCAGTTGGTAGGGCGTTCCAGAAATGCCTTAATACTCTTTTCTCATCTGGAGCACCAAAACAGGAACCCCCACTGGCACGGTCCATAGCACGTGCCACTGCACAGTTGGAAAGTACCACAGAGGGGTTTTCGAGAGACTCAGTACCTTTTACCTGGGAAGTTGGTGTTTCCACTGGCGTGGTTGCAATAGGCCAAACTCGGCCAGGTAATTTCCTAGGATGATTTGCACTCCACCCATAGGCAAGGAAGGGCACACTCCCATGACCACGTCACTTTGCACCAGATCTCAGAGTAGTGTCAATTTATGCTGTGGAGCAGAAAAGACTGTTAAACTCATCCCTCGTACATCAACCCTGGAACCAGTGTCTGTCTCAGAAGAGAAAGGTAACACTGAGTTCCACAGACATAACCACCAGACATAAATGCAGCATAACCAGGATCAATCTCCTCATTAGCTAAAGAATTTGTCTCTTGCTCCACAAGAGGAACCTCGATCACAGACTCTAACAAAGAGGGTTTTGTGTGGGCCTGAACAGCGACAATGACACGGACTCTTTCCTCTGCATGCAAAGATGCCGCAGCCCCACATGATTTTGCTGGTAAATAACCAGACTTCAACTTTTTCCACAACACCGGACATTAATTTCTTCATTGACCCTTACCAAAACAGTAGTTACAGACACGATTGGGGTCCAGCTTTCCCCGTGACCCACGGTCCGCTCTACCTGAAAACGTTTCTGTCCCTTCTGACAACCACTTACTGGAGTGAGCCCCTACAATACTCTGCAGCCTGCCTCTCCACGACCACGGCTCACACCAAAACACACTTTATGGGTAAGGACAAAATCATCTGCAGCATCTGAAACCTTGTTTACTTTCTGTTCATTTATGTAGGTAACAACACGGTCAGGCAGAGTATTTTTAAACTGCTCAAGCATGATAAGTTCCTGTAGATCATCCAGGGTTTTTACCTGGGAAGCAGCACACCAGCGGTTAAAGTGTGTGGCTAAATTGCGAGCAAATTCAGTGTGAGATTGCTTCTCCTTTCTGAGTGATCGGAACCGCTGACGATAGGCTTCAGGTACCAGTTCATACTGCAGCTTTAACCGACTGGTAGCTACCACTATCAGCAAAACTCAAGGCTGAGAAAGCCTCCTGTGCCTTGCCTGTGAGCACACACTGAAGTAGTAAGGTGCGCTCAGCATTAGACCAATCTCGTGCATGCCAAATGTTCAAACAATACAAAGAAAAGGTCTGGGTCCCTTTCATTAAACTTTTTAATTAACCGTAAATTTACGGCAACATCAAAGGACGGAGAAAGAGGGACAACAAATGCCGGCCCCTCAGCCTTTTGTGGCTCAGTCTGAAGCTTTCCTTCACTTATAAGCTCCAATTTATAGCGCTCAAACTCTAACTGCTGTTGTGCCTGAATATGGGCTAGTTCAGCTTCCCGAAAATGGGCATCTTGTCTTAACTTTTCCAACTCAAGAGCACTCTTTTGTTCCTGTTGCAATTGCAGCTGTAGAAGCTGTTTTTGTTGCTCAAAGGTCAATCAAGTTCCAAGTCCCATCAGAACAGGAGCTAGATTAGACACTTTACCTGGCCTTCTTGCCTTGGGGAGAGCCTCATCAGAATCACTAGTCATTTCTACAGGTACACTTTCAGTCTCCACTCGGACAGACAACATTTTTTTCTCCACCAATTGGGCCTTTAATGTGGCCAACATTTCATCTTTATTTAACTTCTTAAGAATCTCAACACTGTAATGGTCAAGAGCTGATCTTTTTTGTCAGAGTTTAGCAAATCTTCACTTGGTGACCGAAAAAAGTCTTCAATTGAAGCCATTTTACAATTTTATCACCTAAGGGCACACCACAGATAGGCCATAAACACAAATAAGCCAATGTGTTTCTCCACTACCTGACAAGGTGACAGGCTGCTTTAAATATGTAACCCCATCCCTCTGGCTAACTGCCTAACCAATACTAGCTGACTCACTCAACCCTAGTCTTCATGCAGGTTAGCGGCAGGATAAATTAAGCACAAAACCCAGTAACCCGGTTAATCCTCAGAAAATCACCTAGGCGGTCATGGAAGAGCCCCCGAGCCTGGGCTCTAACCACTTGCTGCACAAGAACAACAAACTAAAACAAAGAAATGGTTAATGAGGACAGCTGGTGCCCACATTGCTTATGCCTATCAGGAATAAGGGTTCCAAATGATTCAGCAGCCCTTACCTCTTACTGTCAGTGCAGGAAAACACATGTGAACCATACCAGGCCCAAATCTATGGAGTAATACACTTTCTAGACTATAAATAATCCAGCAACATAAAGTCAACCGAGTAACCCCTAAGAATACCAGAGTCAAACTCCCAGAGTCAGGCACAATCTGTGTGAAACACTCCCTTAAACAAAATGTTACATTTACCAATTTCCCAGTCCTGATCCTGGTCGAGCCCCCATTTGTTACCACCTAGCTCAAGGCTGGAAACAAAAAGGGAGGCCACAAAGATGTATCAATATCAAGAAATGTATTTAACTCAAAGTAACCAACATATCAACTAACTGGTGGGGTGTGTAAGTACAAGAGAGATCAGTCATGCTGGTAGTGTGTGCATGAGTGAAAATATGGTGTAATGTGTGTTGGCTGGTGTGACAAACCAAACAAAGAAAGAATGGTGAGGTAGATGCAGCAGGCCCAGCTGAGGGAGTATGGTGTGGTATGGTGTGTGTGGTGTGGTATGGTGTGTGTGTGTGTGTGTGTGTGTGTGTGGAATGGTGTGTGTGTGTGTGTTTGGTATGGTGTGTGTGGTGTGGTTTGTGTGGTATGGTTTGTGTGGTAGGGTGTGTGGTAGGGTGTGTGTGTGGTATGGTGTGTGTGTGTGGTGTGGTGTGTCTGCTGTGGTATGGTGTGTGTGGTATGGTGTGCGTGGTGTGGTGTGTGTGGTGTGTGTGGTATGGTGTGGTGTGTGTGGTGTGGTTTGTGTGGTATGGTGTGGTATGGTGTGTGTGGTGTGGTGTGGTATGGTGTGGTATGGTGTGGCATGGTGTGTGTGTGGTGTGGTTTGTGTGGTATGGTGTGTGTGGTGTGGTAGAGTGTGTGTGGTATGTGTGGTGTGGTGTGTGTGATATGGTGTGTGTGTGTGGTGTGGTGTGTGTGGTATGGTGTTTGTGGTGTGGTATGGTGTGTGTGCTATGGTGTGTGCGGTATGATGTTTGTGGTATGGTGTGTGTGGTGTGGTGTGTGTGGTATGGTGTGGTATGGTTTGTGTGTGTGTGTGTGTGTGTGTGTGTGTGTGTGTGTGTGTGGTATGGTGTGGTGTGTGTGATGTAATGAGATGTGGTGAGTGTGGTATGGTGTGGTGTGGTGTGTGTGTGGTGTGTGATGTGGTGTGGTATGGCGTGTGTGGTGTGGTTTGTGTGGTATGGTGTGGTTTTTGTGGTGTGGTTTGTGTGGTATAGTGTGGCATGGTGTGTGTGTGTGTGTGTGTGTGTGTGTGTGTGTGTGTGTGTGTGGTATGGTGTGGAATGGTGTGTGTGGTATGGTGTGTGTGTGTGTGTGTGTGTGAATGGTATGGTGTGGTGTGGTGTGTGTGGTGTGGGGTGTGTGGTATGGTGTGGTATGGTGTGTGTGGTTTGGTGTCTGTGTGGTGTGTTTGGTATGGTGTGATATGGTGTGGTATGGTGTGTGTGTGTTGTGGTGTGGTGTGTGTGTGGTATGGTGTGGTGTATGTGATGTAATGAGATGTGGTGAGTGTGGTATGGTGTGGTGTGGTGTGGTGTGGTATGGTGTGTGTGGTGTGGTTTGTGTGGTATGGTGTGGTTTTTGTGGTGTGGTTTGTGTGGTATGGTATGGTGTGTGTGTGTGTGTGTGTGTGGAATGGTGTGTGGTATGGTGTGTGTGTGTGTGTGGGGGGGAGGTGTGTGGTGTGTGTGGTATGGTGTAGTGTGGTGTGTGGTGTGGTGTGGTATGGTGTGTGTGGTTTGGTGTATGAATGGTATGGTGTGGTGTGGTGTGTGTGGTTTGGTGTGTGTGGTATGGTGTGTGTGGTTTGGTGTCTGTGTGGTGTGTTTGGTATGGTGTGTGTGTGTTGTGGTGTGGTGTGTGTGGTATGGTGTGGTGTGTGTGATGTAATGAGATGTGGTGAGTGTGGTATGGTGTGGTGTGTGTGTGTGGTGTGTGGTGTGGTGTGGTGTGGTGTGGTATGGTGTGTGTGGTGTGGTTTGTGTGGTATGGTGTGTGTGTGTATGTGGGGGGGAGGTGTGTGGTGTGTGTGGTATGGTGTAGTGTGGTGTGTGGTGTGGTGTGGTATGGTGTGTGTGGTTTGGTGTGTGAATGGTATGGTGTGGTGTGGTGTGTGTGGTTTGGTGTGTGTGGTATGGTGTGTGTGGTTTGGTGTCTGTGTGGTGTGTTTGGTATGGTGTGTGTGTGTTGTGGTGTGGTGTGTGTGGTATGGTGTGGTGTGTGTGATGTAATGAGATGTGGTGAGTGTGGTATGGTGTGGTGTGTGTGTGTGGTGTGTGGTGTGGTGTGGTGTGGTGTGGTATGGTGTGTGTGGTGTGGTTTGTGTGGTATGGTGTGTGTGTGTATGTGTGTGTGTGTATGTGTGTGGTATGGTGTGGAATGGTGTGTGTGGTATGGTGTGTGTGTGTGTGTGTGTGTGTGTGTGTGTATATGTGTGTGTGTGTGTGTGTGAATGGTATGGTGTGGTGTGGTGTGGTGTGTGTGGTTTGGTGTGTGTGGTGTGGGGTGTGTGGTATGGTGTGGTGTGTGGTGTGTGGTGTGGTGTGGTATGGTGTGTGTGGTTTGGTGTCTGTGTGGTGTGTTTGGTGTGGTTTGTGTGGTGTGTGTGGTATGGTGTGGAATGGTGTGTGTGTGTGTGTGTGTGTGGGGTATGGTGTGTGTGCGTGTGTGTGTGTGTGTGTGTGTGTGTGTGTGTGTGGTGTGGTGTGTGTGGTATGGTGTGGTGTGGTGTGTGGTGTGGTGTGTGTGGTTTGGTGTGTGAATGGTATGGTGTGGTGTGGTGTGTGTGGTGTGGTGTGGTGTGGTGTGGTGTGGTGTGGTGTGTGATGTGGTATGGTATGGTGTGGTGTGTGGTGTGGTGTGGTATGGTATGGTGTGTGTGGTTTGGTGTCTGTGTGGTGTGTTTGGTATGGTGTGTGTGAGTTGTGGTGTGGTGTGTGTGGTATGGTGTGGTGTGTGATGTAATGAGATGTGGTGAGTGTGGTATGGTGTGGTGTGGTGTGTGTTTGGTGTGTGGTGTGGTGTGGTATGGTGTGTGTGGTGTGGTTTGTTTGGTATGGTGTGGTATGGTGTGTGTGGTGTGGTTTGTGTGGTGTGGTTTGTGTAGTGTGGTATGTTGTTTGTGGTGTGTTGTGTGTGTGTGTGTGTGTGTGTGGTGTGGTATGGTGTGTGTGGTATGATGTGTGGTGTGGTGTGTGTGGTATGATGTGCATGGTGTGGTGTGTGCTATGGTGTGTGTGGTGTGATTTGTGTGGTGTGGTTTGTGTGATGTGGTATGGTGTGTGTGGTATGCTGTGTGTGGTGTGGGGTGTGTGGTATGGTGTGGTGTGTGGTGTGGTGTGGTGTGGTGTGGTATAGTGTGTGTGGTTTGGAGTCTGTGTGGTGTGTGTGGTATGGTGTTTGTGTAGTGTGGTGTGGTGTGGTGTGGTGTGGTGTGTGTGGTATGGTGTGTGCAGTATGATGTGTGTGGTGTGTTGTGTGTGGTATGGTGTGTGTAGTATGGTGTGGTGTGTGTGTGTGTGTGTGTGGGGGGGGTGTGTGGGGTGTGGTGTGTGTGGTATGGTGTGGTGTGGTGTGTTTGTGGTGTGTTTGTGGTGTGGTGTGTGCGGTATGGTGTGGTATGGTGTGGTATGGTATGGTGTGTTTGGTTTGGTGTCTGTGTGGTGTGTGTGATGTAATGAGATGTGGTGAGTGTGGTATGGTGTGGTGTGGTGTGTGTGTGGTGTGTGATGTGGTGTGGTATGGCGTGTGTGGTGTGGTTTGTGTGGTATGGTGTGTGTGTGTGTGTGTGTGTGTGTGTGTGTGTATATGTGTGTGTGTGTGTGAATGGCATGGTGTGGTGTGGTGTGTGTGGTGTGGGGTGTGTGGTATGGTGTGGTGTGGTGTGGTGTGGTGTGGTGTGGTGTGGTGTGGTATGGTGTGTGTGGTTTGGTGTCTGTGTGGTGTGTTTGGTATGGCGTGGTATGGTGTGGTATGGTGTGTGTGTTGTGGTGTGGTGTGTGTGGTATGGTGTGTGTGATGTAATGAGATGTGGTGAGTGTGGTATGGTGTGGTGTGGTGTGTGTGTGTGTGTGGTGTGGTGTGGTATTGTGTGTGTGGTGTGGTTTGTGTGGTATGGTGTGGTTTTTGTGGTGTGGTTTGTGTGGTATGGTATGGTGTGTGTGGTGTGGTTTGTGTGGTATGGTGTGGTATGGTGTGTGTGTGTGTGTGTGTGTGTGTGTGGTGTGGGGTGTGTGGTATGGTGTAGTGTGGTGTGTGGTGTGGTGTGGTATGATGTGTGTGGTTTGGTGTGTGAATGGTATGGTGTGGTGTGGTGTGTGTGGTGTGGTGTGGTGTGTGTGGTTTGGTGTGTGTGGTGTGGGGTGTGTGATGTGGTGTGGTATGGTGTGTGTGGTTTGGTGTCTGTGTGGTGTGTTTGGTATGGTGTGTGTGTGTGGTATGGTGTGGTGTGATGTAATGAGATGTGGTGAGTGTGGTATGGTGTGGTGTGTGTGTGTGTGGTGTGTGGTGTGGTGTGGTATGGTGTGTGTGGTGTGGTTTGTGTGGTATGGTGTGTGTGTGTGTGTGTGTGTGTGTGTGTGTGTGTGTGAATGGTATGGTGTGGTGTGGTGTGTGTGGTGTGGGGTGTGTGGTGTGGTGTGGTGTGGTTTGGTGTGGTGTGGTATGGTGTGTGTGGTTTGGTGTCTGTGTGGTGTGTTTGGTATGGTGTGGTATGGTGTGTGTGTGTTGTGGTGTGGTGTGTGTGGTATGGTGTGGTGTGTGTGATGTAATGAGATGTGGTGAGTGTGGTATGGTGTGGTGTGTGTGGTGTGGTGTGGTATGGTGTGTGTGGTGTGGTTTGTGTGGTATGGTGTGGTTTTTGTGGTGTGGTTTGTGTGGTATAGTATGGTGTGTGTGGTGTGGTTTGTGTGGTATGGTGTGGTATGGTGTGTGTGTGTGTGTGTGTGTGTGTGTGTGTGTGGTATGGTGTGGAATGGTGTGTGTGGTATGGTGTGTGTGTGTGTGTAGTATGGTGTGTGGTGTGGTGTGGTGTGGTATGGTGTGTGTGGTTTGGTGTGTGAATGGTATGGTGTGGTGTGGTGTGTGTGGTGTGGTGTGGTGTGTTTGGTTTGGTGTGTGTGGTGTGGGGTGTGTGGTATGGTGTGGTGTGTGGTGTGGTGTGGTATGGTGTGTGTGGTTTGGTGTCTGTGTGGTGTGTTTGGTGTGGTTTGTGTGGTGTGTGTGGTATGGTGTGGAATGGTGTGTGTGTGTGTGTGTGTGTGTGTGTGTGTGTGTGTGTTTGTGTGTGTGTGTGTATGTGGGGTATGGTGTGTGTGTGTGTGTGTGTGTGTGTGTGGTGTGGTGTGTGTGTGGTGTGGTATGGTGTGTGTGGTATGATGTGTGGTGTGGTGTGTGTGGTATGATGTGCATGGTGTGGTGTGTGCTATGGTGTGTGTGGTGTGATTTGTGTGGTGTGGTTTGTGTGATGTGGTATGGTGTGTGTGGTATGCTGTGTGTGGTGTGGGGTGTGTGGTATGGTGTGGTGTGTGGTGTGGTGTGGTGTGGTGTGGTATAGTGTGTGTGGTTTGGAGTCTGTGTGGTGTGTGTGGTATGGTGTTTGTGTGGTGTGGTGTGGTGTGGTGTGGTGTGTGTGGTATGGTGTGTGCGGTATGATGTGTGTGGTGTGTTGTGTGTGGTATGGTGTGTGTAGTATGGTGTGGTGTGTGTGGTGTGGTGTGGTGTGTGTGGTATGGTGTATGTGTGTGTGTGTGTGTGGGGGGGGGTGTGGGGTGTGGTGTGTGTGGTATGGTGTGGTGTGGTGTGTTTGTGGTGTGGTGTGGTGTGTGCAGTATGGTGTGGTGTGGTGTGGTATGGTATGGTGTGTTTGGTTTGGTGTCTGTGTGGTGTGTGTGATGTAATGAGATGTGGTGAGTGTGGTATGGTGTGGTGTGGTGTGTGTGTGGTGTGTGATGTGGTGTGGTATGGCGTGTGTGGTGTGGTTTGTGTGGTATGGTGTGGTTTTTGTGGTGTGGTTTGTGTGGTATAGTGTGGCATGGTGTGTGTGTGTGTGTGTGTGTGTGGTATGGTGTGGAATGGTGTGTGTGGTATGGTGTGTGTGCGTGTGTGTGTGTGTGTGTGAATGGTATGGTGTGGTGTGTGGTGTGGTGTGGGGTTTGTGGTATGGTGTGGTGTGGTGTGGTGTGTGGTGTGGTGTGGTATGGTGTGTGTGGTGTGGTGTCTGTGTGGTGTGTTTGGTATGGTGTGATATGGTGTGGTATGGTGTGTGTGTGTTGTGGTGTGTGTGGTATGGTGTGGTGTGTGTGATATAATGAGATGTGGTGAGTGTGGTATGGTGTGGTATGGTGTGGTGTGGTGTGGTATGGTGTGTGTGGTGTGGTTTGTGTGGTATGGTGTGGTTTTTGTGGTGTGGTTTGTGTGGTATGGTATGGTGTGTGTGTGTGTGTGTGTGTGTGGAATGGTGTGTGGTATAGTGTGTGTGTGTGTGGGGGGGGAGGGGTGTGTGGTGTGTGTGGTATGGTGTAGTGTGGTGTGTGGTGTGGTGTGGTATGGTGTGTGTGGTTTGGTGTGTGAATGGTATGGTGTGGTGTGGTGTGTTTTGTGTGGTATGGTATGGTGTGTGTGTGTGTGTGTGTGTGTGGAATGGTGTGTGGTATGGTGTGTGTGTGTGTGGGGGGGAGGGGTGTGTGGTGTGTGTGGTATGGTGTAGTGTGGTGTGTGGTGTGGTGTGGTATGGTGTGTGTGGTTTGGTGTGTGAATGGTATGGTGTGGTGTGGTGTGTGTGGTTTGGTGTCTGTGTGGTGTGTTTGGTATGGTGTGTGTGTGTTGTGGTGTGGTGTGTGTGGTATGGTGTGGTGTGTGTGATGTAATGAGATGTGGTGAGTGTGGTATGGTGTGTGTATGTGTGTATGTGTGTGTGTGTGTGTGTGTGTGTGTGGTATGGTGTGGAATGGTGTGTGTGGTATGGTGTGTGTGTGTGTGTGTGTGTGTGTGTGTGTGTGTGTGTGTGTGTGTGAATGGTATGGTGTGGTGTGGTGTGTGTGGTGTGGGGTGTGTGGTATGGTGTGGTGTGGTGTGGTGTGGTATGGTGTGTGTGGTTTGGTGTCTGTGTGGTGTGTTTGGTATGGTGTGGTATGGTGTGGTATGGTGTGTGTGTGTTTTGGTGTGGTGTGTGTGGTATGGTGTGGTGTGTGTGATGTAATGAGATGTGGTGAGTGTGGTATGGTGTGGTGTGGTGTGTGTGTGTGTGTGTGGTGTGGTGTGGTATGGTGTGTGTGGTGTGGTTTGTGTGGTATGGTGTGGTTTTTGTGGTGTGGTTTGTGTGGTATGGTATGGTGTGTGTGGTGTGGTTTGTGTGGTATGGTGTGGTATGGTGTGTGTGTGTGTGTGTGTGGTGTGGGGTGTGTGGTATGGTGTAGTGTGGTGTGTGGTGTGGTGTGGTATGGTGTGTGTGGTTTGGTGTGTGAATGGTATGGTGTGGTGTGTGTGGTGTGGTGTGGTGTGTGTGGTTTGGTGTGTGTGGTGTGGTGTGGGTTGTGTGGTATGGTGTGGTGTGGTTTGGTGTGGTGTGGTATGGTGTGTGTGGTTTGGTGTCTGTGTGGTGTGTTTGGTATGGTGTGGTATGGTGTGGTATGGTGTGTGTGTGTTGTGGTGTGGTGTGTGTGGTATGGTGTGGTGTGTGTGATGTAATGAGATGTGGTGAGTGTGGTATGGTGTGGTGTGGTGTGGTGTGTGTGTGGTGTGGTGTGGTATGGTGTGTGTGGTATGGTGTAGTGTGGTGTGTGGTGTGGTGTGGTGTGGTATGGTGTGTGTGGTTTGGTGTGTGAATGGTATGGTGTGGTGTGGTGTGTGTGGTGTGGTGTGGTATGGTGTGTGTGGTTTGTTGTCTGTGTGGTGTGTTTGGTGTGGTTTGTGTGGTGTGTGTGGTATGGTGTGGAATGGTGTGTGTGTGTGTGTGTGTGTGTGTGTGTTTGTGTGTGTGTGTGTGTGTGTGTATGTGTGTGTGTGTGTGGTATGGTGTGTGTGTGCGTGTGTGTGTGTGTGGTGTGGTGTGTGTGGTATGGTGTGGTGTGGTGTGTGGTGTGGTGTGTGTGGTTTGGTGTGTGAATGGTATGGTGTGGTGTGTTTGGTGTGGTATGGTATGGTGTGGTGTGTGGTGTGGTGTGGTATGGTTTGGTGTCTGTGTGGTGTGTTTGGTATGGTGTGTGTGAGTTGTGGTGTGGTGTGTGTGGTATGGTGTGGTGTGTGATGTAATGAGATGTGGTGAGTGTGGTATGGTGTGGTGTGGTGTGTGTTTGGTGTGTGGTGTGGTGTGGTATGGTGTGTGTGGTGTGGTTTGTTTGGTATGGTGTGGTATGGTGTGTGTGGTGTGGTTTGTGTGGTGTGGTTTGTGTAGTGTGGTATGTTGTTTGTGGTGTGTTGTGTGTGTGTGTGGTGTGGTGTGTGTGGTATGGTGTGGTATGGTGTGTGTTTTATTATGTGTGGTGTGGTGTGTGTGGTATGATGTGCATGGTGTGGTGTGTGCTATGGTGTGTGTGGTGTGATTTGTGTGGTGTGGTTTGTGTGATGTGGTATGGTGTCTGTGGTATGCTGTGTGTGGTGTGGGGTGTGTGGTATGGTGTGGTGTGTGGTGTGGTGTGGTGTGGTGTGGTGTGGTATAGTGTGTGTGGTTTGGAGTCTGTGTGGTGTGTGTGGTATAGTGTTTGTGTGGTGTGGTGTGGTGTGGTGTGGTGTGTGTTGTATGGTGTGTGCGGTATGATGTGTGTGGTGTGTTGTGTGTGGTATGGTGTGTGTAGTGTGTGTGTGGTGTGGTGTGGTGTGTGTGGTATGGTGTGTGTGTGTGTGTGTGTGTGTGGGGTGTGGTGTGTGTGGTATGGTGTGGTGTGGTGTGTTTGTGGTGTGGTGTGGTGTGTGTGGTATGGTGTGGTGTGGTATGGTATGGTGTGTTTGGTTTGGTGTCTGTGTGGTTTGTTTGGTATGGTGTGTGTGAGTTGTGGTGTGGTGTGTGTGTGATGTAATGAGATGTGGTGAGTGTGGTATGGTGTGGTGTGGTGTGGTGTGGTGTGGTGTGTGTGTGTGGTGTGGTTTTTTGTGGTATGGTGTGTGTGGTGTGGTGTGTGTGGTATGGTATGGTGTGTGTGGTGTGGTTTGTTAGGTATGGTGTGGTATGGTGTGTGTGGTGTGGTTTGTGTGGTGTGGTGTGGTTTGTGTGGTGTGGTATGTTGTGTGCGGTGTGTTGTGTGTGTGTGTGTGTGTGGGGTGTGGTGTGTGTGCTGTGGTATGCTGTGTGTGGTATGATGTGCATGGTGTGGTGTGTGTGGTATGGTGTGTGTGGTGTGATTTGTGTGGTGTGGTGTGGTTTATGTGGTGTGGTATGGTGATTGTGGTGTGGTAGGATGTGTGTGGTATGCTGTGTGTGGTGTGGGGTGTGTGGTATGGTGTGTTGTGTGGTGTGGTGTGGTATAGTGTGTGTGGTGTGGTGTCTGTGTGGTGTGTGTGGTATGGTGTGTGTGGTATGGTTTGTGTGTGTGTGCGTGTGTGTGTGTGTGTGTGTGTGGTGTTGTGTGTGTGTGTTGTGTTGTGGTGTGGTGTGTGTGGTATGCTGTGTGTGGTGTGGGGTGCGGGGTATGGTGTGGTGTGTGGTGTGGTGTGGTATAGTATGTGTGGTTTGGTGTCTGTGTGGTGTGTGTGGTATGGTGTGTGTGTGGTGTGGTGTGGTGTGGTGTGTGTGGTATGGTGTGGTGTGTGTGATGTGATGTGATGTGATGTGGTGAGTGTGGTATGGTGTGGTGTGGTGTGGTTTGTGTGTGGTGTGTGGTGTGTGGTGTGTGTGGTGTGGTGTGGTATGGTATGGTGTGTGTGTGTGTGTGGTTTGGTGTGTGAATGGTATGGTGTGGTGTGATGTGTGTGGTGTGGTGTGTATGGTGTGTGTGTGTGTGTGTGTGTGGGGTGTGGTGTGTGTGGTATGGTGTGGTGTGGTGTGTTTGTGGTGTGTGTGGTATGGTGTGGTGTGGTGTGGTATGGTATGGTGTGTTTGGTTTGGTGTCTGTTTGGTGTGTTTGGTATGGTGTGTGCGAGTTGTGGTGTGGTGTGTGTGGTATGGTGTGGTGTGTGTGTGATGTAATGAGATGTGGTGAGTGTGGTATGGTGTGGTGTGGTGTGGTTTGTGGTGTGTGGTGTGTGTGGTGTGGTGTGGTATGGTATGGTGTGTGTGTGTGTGGTTTGGTGTGTGAATGGTATGGTGTGGTGTGATGTGTGTGGTGTGGTGTGTATGGTGTGTGTGTGTGTGTGTGTGGGGTGTGGTGTGTGTGGTATGGTGTGGTGTGGTGTGTTTGTGGTGTGTGTGGTATGGTGTGGTGTGGTGTGGTATGGTATGGTGTGTTTGGTTTGGTGTCTGTTTGGTGTGTTTGGTATGGTGTGTGCGAGTTGTGGTGTGGTGTGTGTGGTATGGTGTGGTGTGTGTGTGATGTAATGAGATGTGGTGAGTGTGGTATGTTGTGGTGTGGTGTGGTGTGGTGTGGTGTGGTGTGGTGTGTGTGTGTGGTGTGTGGTGTGTGGTGTGGTGTGGTGTGGTATGGTGTGTGTGGTGTGGTTTGTGTGGTGTGGTTTGTTTGGTATGGTGTGGTATGGTGTGTGTGGTGTGGTTTGTGTGGTGTGGTGTGGTTTGTGTGGTGTGGTATGTTGTGTGTGGTGTGTTGTGTGTGTGTGTGTGTGTGTGTGTGGGGTGTGGTGTGTGTGCTGTGGTATGCTGTGTGTGGTATGATGTGCATGGTGTGGTGTGTGTGGTATGGTGTGTGTGGTGTGATTTGTGTGGTGTGGTTTGTGTGGTGTGGTATGGTATGGTGTGTGTGGTGTGGTAGGATGTGTGTGGTTTGGTGTCTGTGTGGTGTGTGCGTGTGGTTTGTGTGGTGTGGTTTGTTTGGTATGGTGTGGTATGGTGTGTGTGGTATGGTGTGGTGTGGTGTGTTTGTGGTGTGGTGTGGTGTTTGTGGTATGGTGTGGTATGGTGTGGTATGGTATGGTGTGTTTGGTTTGGTGTCTGTGTGGTGTGTTTGGCATGGTGTGTGCGAGTTGTGGTGTGGTGTGTGTGGTATGGTGTGGTGTGTGTGTGTGATGTAATGAGATGTGTTGAGTGTGGTATGGTGTGGTGTGGTGTGGTGTGGTGTGGTGTGGTGTGTGTGTGTGGTGTGTGGTGTGTGGTGTCGTATGGTGTGTGTGGTGTGGTTTGTGTGGTATGGTGTGTGTGGTGTGGTTTGTGTGGTATGGTATGGTGTGTGTGGTGTGGTTTGTTTGGTATGGTGTGGTATGGTGTGTGTGGTGTGGTTTGTGTGGTGTGGTGTGGTTTGTGTGGTGTGGTATGTTGTGTGTGGTGTGTTGTGTGTGTGTGTGTGTGTGTGGGGTGTGGTGTGTGTGCTGTGGTTTGTGTGGTGTGGTTTGTGTGGTGTGGTATGGTGTGTGTGGTGTGGTAGGATGTGTGTGGTATGCTGTGTGTGGTGTGGGGTGTGTGGTATGGTGTGTGGTGAGGTGTGGTATAGTGTGTGTGGTTTGGTGTCTGTGTGGTGTGTGTGTGGTATGGTGTTTGTGGTGTGGTATGGTGTGTGTAGTATGGTGTGTGTGTGTGTGTGTGTGTGTGTGTGTGTGTGTGTGTGTGTGGTGTGGTGTGTGTGGTATGGTGTGTGTGTGTGTTGTGTTGTGGTGTGGTGTGTGTGGTATGCTGTGTGTGGTGTGGTGTGTGTGGTATGGTGTGGTGTGTGTGTGTTGTGTTGTGGTGTGGTGTGTGTAGTATGCTGTGTGTGGTGTGGGGTGTGTGGTATGGTGTGGTGTGTGGTGTGGTGTGGTATAGTGTGTGTGGTTTGGTGTCTGTGTGGTGTGTGTGGTATGGTGTGTGTGGTTTGGTGTCTGTGTGGTGTGTGTGGTATGGTGTGTGTGTGGTGTGGTGTGTGTGGTGTGTGGTGTGTGGTGTGGTGTGGTATGGTATGGTGTATGTGTGGTTTGGTGTGTGAATGGTATGGTGTGGTGTGATGTGTGTGGTGTGGTGTGGTATGGTGTGTGTGGTTTGGTGTGTGTGTGGTGTGGTGTGGTATGGTGCGTGGTATGGTGTGTATGGTGTGTGGTATGGTATGGTGTGGTATGGTGTGTGTGGTATGTTGTGTGGTATGGTATAAAGTGTGTGGTATGGTATGTTTGGTGTGGTGTGTTTGGTATGTTGTGTGGTGTGTATGGTGTGGTATGGTGTGTGGTAGGGTATGGTGTGGTGTGTAGGGGTGTAGTATTGTGTGGTATGGTATGGTGTGGTGTGTATGGTGTAGTTTGGTGTGTGAATGGTATGGTGTGGTGTGATGTGTGTGGTGTGGTGTGGTATGGTGTGTGTGATTTAGTGTGTGTGTGGTGTGGTGTGTTGTGTGTGGTATGCGGTGTGTGGTGTGGGGTGTTTGATGTGTGTGGTATGGTGTGGTGTGTGGTGTGGTGTGGTGTGGTATGGTGCGTGGTATGGTGTGTATGGTGTGTGGTATGGTATGGTGTGGTATGGTGTGTGTGGTATGTTGTGTGGTATGGTATAATGTGTGTGGTATGGTATGTTTGGTGTGGTGTGTTTGGTATGTTGTGTGGTGTGTATGGTGTGGTATGGTGTGTGGTAGGGTATGGTGTGGTGTGTAGGGGTGTAGTATTGTGTGGTATGGTATGGTGTGGTGTGTATGGTGTAGTATGGTGTGTGGTATGGTATGGTGTAGTGTGTATGGTGTGTGGTATGGTGTGGTGTGTATGGTGTAGTATGGTATGTGTGGTGTGGTATGGTGCGTGGTATGGTGTGGTATGTTCTGTGTGGTATGGTATGTTGTGTGGTATGGTGTGGTATGGTATGGTGTGGTGTGTATGGTGCAGTATGGTATGGTGTGGTATGGTGTGTGTGTGGTATGTTGTGTGGTATGGTATAGTGTGTGGTATGGTATGGTGTGGTATGTTGTGTGGTATGGTATGGTGTGTTGTGGTATGTTGTGTGTGGTGTGGTGGGTGTGGTATGTTGTGTGGTGTGTATGGTCTGGTATGGTGTGTGGTAGGGTATGGTGTGGTCTGTAGGGGTGTAGTATGGTGTGGTATGGTATGGTGTGTTGTGGTGTGTATGGTGTAGTATGGTGTGTGGTATGGTATGGTGTAGTGTGTATGGCGTGTGGTATGGTGTGGTGTGTATGGTGTAGTATGGTGTGGTGTGGTATGGTATGGTGTGGTATGGTGTGGTGTTGTATGGTGCGTGGTATGCTCTGGTATGGTATGTGTGGTATGTTGTGTGGTATGGTGTGGTGTGTATGGTGTCTCACCTGCCTGGTTCTGATTTCCTGTCCAACGTGACCTGACTGCTTTATAGAAGCTTGCAGAGTGTTTACAACTGCATTCTAAATAGTGCATGTGTTTTCATATTTTTTTGCACATGCAGACGAAGAGGCACATTAGCACGTGTTCATGCATGAATGCATAGATTCTAACATGTCTAATGCCCCGCCGCCACTAACTCACAGTTCCATCCTCGGCTCTCAGTAAGCCTACAGTATGTCCTGGCTGTGAGGCCTCCCTGTATTGATTAGCTGCTGGTTAAAATATGAGCGGAGAACGGGGAAACACATCACATTCATTGCTGCCTGTTAATCGATACACATTAAATCTATGGAAACCATGGAGGCAGGGAAGAGGACAAAATGAGTGGGGGGGGGGGGGCAAGTACCAACAAAGAGTAAGATGAGGATGAAGATGAGGTTGAGGGTTAGTAGGTTAAATGAAAAAAGATTTAGGTACAGTGAAAGGCATGAATCCATATAAATCCTTCACACAAGGAACACAATGAGATGGTACTGTGAGAGACTGTCAGTGTCAATGTTCAAATAAATGAAATATGAGCTGGATAATTGTTGCGCAGTGATCAGTCATACTTTGCATATCAATGATGTCATATTTGTACATGCTTATTTTCCAACAGTGATCACTGCAGCTCCTGCACTGATCTCGATCATGACCCGAAAAAGAGGTCTTGTATGATTTTGGAGGGTCGGCATTGTGAATCTGCCCTCCGACAGCCAGGCCGAATGTAAGCATTTAGGCAAATGTGCACAGTTGTCATTCAACGATATTCGCATGGCTGATTCATGATACTTTTATGGATTTTGGGTAGTGCTTAACCTGTTTCATAGCAGCATGGCTTTATGGATTGCAATTTATGTACTGTGCCTCTCTTTATCTCTCTCTTTGACACAGACACACAAACACATGAATAGAAATATTGACCTTTGGTCAACTTATAACCAGCCCAGTCGCACAGCAGTTCATGAAATAGTCACGAAATTTAATGTATTAATTCATGTACATAGACATGTATTTCACATTTTTCAAGAGAACAGTGTTGGTGTTACGGGTGAAACCAGAAGTCAACTTTGATTTATTAATTTTATAAAGTTATTCTTAAGTTACAGCACCAAACCACCATCTTTTCCTAAAGCTAAGTAGTTTTGTTGCCTAAACCAAACCAAGTCGATCTTTTCCTAAACCTAACCAAGTCGATCTTTTCCAAAACCTAACCAAGTCGATCTTTCCCTAAACCTAACCAAGTAGTTTTATTTTGAAAAGACTGGAGCAGAAAAATGTGCATCACGTGTTGCTGGACATTCGTAGGAAAATGCATGAAAAATGCGTTGTTGAAAATTGTGCCGAGAGTCACGAAAAAAAGGCAAATTCATGTCTATGTACATAAATCAAATAGATTAAATTTCATGACTATTTCACTATATGACTGTGTTGTTACAACACACACACACCATCACGGCAGACATACTGGTTTATATCTACAGCCCAAACAACAGTTGAAGAATCACTGAGCTGAGCAGTCCTCTGACAGGCTCTCTCACACCTCAACAGCTCTAACTGCAGCAGGTATGGCTGGCAATGTCTTCCACGTCTTTTCTTTCTTCTCTTTAATCTGCCATCGTAGCTCAGACAGCAGCTACAGAGAGAAACATGTGGTCAGGCAGACACGGGCAGACCAACAGATTCCACTTTAGTGGTGAATGTGTTATGTTCTGGTTAAACAAAACGTGGACCCAAAAGCAGCACACACTAGTCCGGTTTTAAAGGTGTAACAAGAAAGAATTTATTGATAATAATAAATTCAATTAAAGCTGCAAGCAGCGATGATCGGGCCCTCGCCCACGCGCGCACGTCGGGGGAACGTGCACGTCGGGATACCCGCTGTCGTGCATTCTCGTGAAAGTCGGACAACGTAGGCAAAAACGCCATAAAATCCAATATGGCCGACTTCCGGTTGGGTTTACGGTATACCTCCAAGAGGGTTTTATTTACGTCTCGTCATGGTACATATACCTACCAAATTTCGTAAATTTAGGGGAAACGTGTCGTCGGGGCTACTCAATAGGGGGCGCTAGCGAGCCAATTTGCCACACCCGAGCACGAAACCCATATCAGATATTTATTTCACGTACGTTTTATCTTGCATGAGAAATTTGGAGCAGATTGGTTACTATACGCCAAAGTTACAACAACTTCCTGTTTTTTGGCGATGAAGCTTTTTCGCCGCCACGCCACGGCAACATGGTTCGATAACTTTTTGATCTTTTGATAAGTTTTCTTCCCAAAGGTCTTAAGATACTACTGACCAAGTTTCAGGTAGATGTGATTAATTTCTGAGGCAGAGTACATAAATGTGTAAAACATGATATTTCCTGTTACCACTAGGTGGCGCTATGACTGTGAGTCAAAATTTGCATATGGATGTCGTCAGACAGGGACCTTTATCAGGCATGAGAAATTTGGAGCATATAGGTTAATGTACGTCAAAGTTACAACAACTTCCTGTTTCTTGGCGAAAGGCGCTTTTTCGCCGCCACGCCACGGCAACATAGTTCGATAACTTTTTGATCTTTGAGTAACTTTTCATCCCAAAGGTCTTAAGATACTACTGACCAAATTTGAAGTTGATCGGGTTAAATCTCTAGGAGGAGTTCGTTAAAGTACAGCGCCTGGAAATGGTAAAAAAACGCCATAAAATCCAATATGGCCGACTTCCGGTTGGGTTTACGGTATACCTCCAAGAGGGTTTTATTTACGTCTCGTCATGGTACATATACCTACCAAATTTCGTAAATTTAGGGGAAACGTGTCGTCGGGGCTACTCAATAGGGGGCGCTAGCGAGCCAATTTGCCACACCCGAGCACGAAACCCATATCAGATATTTATTTCACGCACGTCTGACACGTGTGCAAAATTTCAAAAAAAGTTCATTATCCCAAGCACCTCATTTTTACGCGCAAAGACATAATAGAATAATAATAATAAGAATAATAATAATCATTTGAAATACAATAGGTCCTCGGACCGACTTTGTCGGTGCTCGGGCCCTAATTAAAGCTGCAAGCAGCGATGATCGGGCCCTCGCCCACGCGCGCACGTCGGGGGAACGCGCACGTCGGGGCACGTACATGTCTTCAGGGCAAGACTCTTATAAAACATGTCAAATTTGGGGAAGATTGGACAATGTACAGCCAATTTACAACAACTTCCTGTTTCCTGTAGGGGGCGCTATGACTATCACGCATAATACCACATATATGTCTTCAGGCCTGGTCCATTATCCAGCTTGTGAAGTTTGGAGCAGATTGGACTATGTAAAGTCAAGTAACAACAGCCTCCTGTTTCTTGGCGAAGAAGCTTTTTCGCCGCCACGCCACGGCAACATGGTTCGATAACTTTTTGATCTTTTGATAAGTTTTCATCCCAAAGGTCTTAAGATACTACTGAGCAAGTTTCAGGTAGATGTGATTAATTTCTGAGGCAGAGTACATCAACGTGTAAAACATGATATTTCCTGTTACCACTAGGTGGCGCTATGACTGTGAGTCAAAATTTGCATATGGATGTTGTCAGACATGGACCTTTATCAGGCATGAGAAATTTGGAGCATATAGGTTAATGTACGACAAAGTTACAACAACTTCCTGTTTCTTGGCGAAGAAGCTTTTTCGCCGCCACGCCACGGCAACATGGTTCGATAACTTTTTGATCTTTTGATAAGTTTTCATCCCAAAGGTCTTAAGATACTACTGAGCAAGTTTCAGGTAGATGTGATTAATTTCTGAGGCAGAGTACATCAACGTGTAAAACATGATATTTCCTGTTACCACTAGGTGGCGCTATGACTGTGAGTCAAAATTTGTATATGGATGTTGTCAGACATGGACCTTTATCAGGCATGAGAAATTTGGAGCATATAGGTTAATGTACGACAAAGTTACAACAACTTCCTGTTTCTTGGCGAAAGGCGCTTTTTCGCCGCCACGCCACGGCAACATAGTTCGATAACTTTTTGATCTTTGAGTAACTTTTCATCCCAAAGGTCTTAAGATACTACTGACCAAATTTTAAGTTGATCGGGTTAAATCTCTAGGAGGAGTTCGTTAAAGTACAGCGCCTGGATATGGTAAAAAAACGCCATAAAATCCAATATGGCCGACTTCCGGTTGGGTTTACGGTATACCTCCAAGAGGCTTTTATTTACGTCTCATCATGGTACATATACCTACCAAATTTCGTAAATTTAGGGGAAACGTGTCGTCGGGGCTACTCAATAGGGGGCGCTAGCGAGCCAATTTGCCACACCCGAGCACGAAACCCATATCAGATATTTATTTCACGCACGTCTGACACGTGTGCAAAATTTCAAAACGCGTTCATTATCCCAAGCACCTCGTTTTCACGCGCAAAGACAAGGAAGAATAATAATAATAATAATAATAATAAGAATAATAATCATTTGAAATACAATAGGTCCTCGGACCGACTTTGTCGGTGCTCGGGCCCTAATAATTAAAGCTGCAAGCAGCGATGATCGGGCCCTCGCCCACGCGCGCACGTCGGGGGAACGCGCACGTCGGGGCACGTACATGTCTTCAGGGCAAGACTCTTATAAAACATGTCAAATTTGGGGAAGATTGGACAATGTACAGCCAATTTACAACAACTTCCTGTTTCCTGTAGGGGGCGCTATGACTATCACGCATAATACCACATATATGTCTTCAGGCCTGGTCCATTATCCAGCTTGTGAAGTTTGGAGCAGATTGGACTATGTAAAGTCAAGTAACAACAGCCTCCTGTTTCTTGGCGAAAGGCGCTTTTTCGCCGCCACGCCACGGCAACATAGTTCGATAACTTTTTGATCTTTTGATAAGTTTTCATCCCAAAGGTCTTAAGATACTACTGACCAAGTTTCACGTAGATGTGATTAATTTCTGAGGCAGAGTACATCAATGTGTAAAACATGATATTTCCTGTTACCACTAGGTGGCGCTATGACTGTGAGTCAAAATTTGCATATGGATGTCGTCAGACAGGGACCTTTATCAGGCATGAGAAATTTGGAGCATATAGGTTAATGTACGTCAAAGTTACAACAACTTCCTGTTTCTTGGCGAAAGGCGCTTTTTCGCCGCCACGCCACGGCAACATAGCTCGATAACTTTTTGATCTTTGAGTAACTTTTCATCCCAAAGGTCTTAAGATACTACTGACCAAATTTGAAGTTGATCGGGTTAAATCTCTAGGAGGAGTTCGTTAAAGTACAGCGCCTGGAAATGGTAAAAAAACGCCATAAAATCCAATATGGCCGACTTCGGGTTGGGTTTACGGTATACCTCCAAGAGGGTTTTATTTACGTCTCGTCATGGTACATATACCTACCAAATTTCGTAAATTTAGGGGAAACGTGTCGTCGGGGCTACTCAATAGGGGGCGCTAGCGAGCCAATTTGCCACACCCGAGCACGAAACCCATATCAGATATTCATTTCACACACGTCGGACACGTGTGCAAAATTTCAAAAAAAGTTCATTATCCCAAGCACCTCGTTTTCACGCTCAAAGACATAATAGAATAATAATAAGAATTAAAGCTGCAAGCAGCGATGATCGGGCCCTCGCCCACGCGCGCACGTCGGGGCACGTACATGTCTTCAGGGCAAGACTCTTATAAAACATGTCAAATTTGGGGAAGATTGGACAATGTACAGCCAATTTACAACAACTTCCTGTTTCCTGTAGGGGGCGCTATGACTATCACGCATAATACCACATATATGTCTTCAGGCCTGGTCCATTATCCAGCTTGTGAAGTTTGGAGCAGATTGGACTATGTAAAGTCAAGTAACAACAGCCTCCTGTTTCTTGGCGAAAGGCGCTTTTTCGCCGCCACGCCACGGCAACATAGTTCGATAACTTTTTGATCTTTTGATAAGTTTTCATCCCAAAGGTCTTAAGATACTACTGACCAAGTTTCACGTAGATGTGATTAATTTCTGAGGCAGAGTACATCAATGTGTAAAACATGATATTTCCTGTTACCACTAGGTGGCGCTATGACTGTGAGTCAAAATTTGCATATGGATGTCGTCAGACAGGGACCTTTATCAGGCATGAGAAATTTGGAGCATATAGGTTAATGTACGTCAAAGTTACAACAACTTCCTGTTTCTTGGCGAAAGGCGCTTTTTCGCCGCCACGCCACGGCAACATAGTTCGATAACTTTTTGATCTTTGAGTAACTTTTCATCCCAAAGGTCTTAAGATACTACTGACCAAATTTGAAGTTGATCGGGTTAAATCTCTAGGAGGAGTTCGTTAAAGTACAGCACCTGGAAATGGTAAAAAAACGCCATAAAATCCAATATGGCCGACTTCCGGTTGGGTTTACGGTATACCTCCAAGAGGGTTTTATTTACGTCTCGTCATGGTACATATACCTACCAAATTTCGTAAATTTAGGGGAAACGTGTCGTCGGGGCTACTCAATAGGGGGCGCTAGCGAGCCAATTTGCCACACCCAAGCACGAAACCCATATCAGATATTTATTTCACGTACGTTTTATCTTGCATGAGAAATTTGGAGCAGATTGGTTACTATACGCCAAAGTTACAACAACTTCCTGTTTTTTGGCGACGAAGCTTTTTCGCCGCCACGCCACGGCAACATGGTTCGATAACTTTTTGATCTTTTGATAATTTTTCTTCCCAAAGGTCTTAAGATACTACTGACCAAGTTTCAGGTAGATGTGATTAATTTCTGAGGCAGAGTACATCAATGTGTAAAACATGATATTTCCTGTTACCACTAGGTGGCGCTATGACTGCGAGTCAAAATTTGCATATGGATGTTGTCAGACAGGGACCTTTATCAGGCATGAGAAATTTGGAGCATATAGGTTAATGTACGACAAAGTTACAACAACTTCCTGTTTCTTGGCGAAAGGCGCTTTTTCGCCGCCACGCCACGGCAACATAGTTCGATAACTTTTTGATCTTTGAGTAACTTTTCATCCCAAAGGTCTTAAGATACTACTGACCAAATTTGAAGTTGATCGGGTTAAATCTCTAGGAGGAGTTCGTTAAAGTACAGCGCCTGGATATGGTAAAAAAACGCCATAAAATCCAATATGGCCGACTTCCGGTTGGGTTTACGGTATACCTCCAAGAGGGTTTTATTTACGTCTCGTCATGGTACATATACCTACCAAATTTCGTAAATTTAGGGGAAACGTGTCGTCGGGGCTACTCAATAGGGGGCGCTACCGAGCCAATTTGCCACACCCGAGCACGAAACCCATATCAGATATTCATTTCACGCACGTCTGACACGTGTGCAAAATTTCAAAAAAAGTTCATTATCCCAAGCACCTCGTTTTCACGCTCAAAGACATAATAGAAGAATAATAAGAATAATAATCATTTGAATTACAATAGGTCCTCGGACCGACTTTGTCGGTGCTCGGGCCCTAATTAAAGCTGCAAGCAGCGATGAACGGGCCCTCGCCCCTTGCGCGTCGGGGATGCTGGCGGGACGCCGACCGACGCGGCCGGGCACGGTGAAGCCGAAACTCTGACGAGCGCGACGACGCCTGCCGCAAGGCTCTACGACAAACGGATCACGAGTTATGAAAGGGGGCGTGGCTAATGTGTAGGGGGCGGGCATAACTTTCACCAATGAAACAGGCACTCTCTGCTGAGTTATATGACACTTCCCACAAGACTCTACGACAAACGGATCACGAGTTATGAAAGGGGGCGGGGCTAATGTGTAGGGGGCGGGCATAACCTTCACCAATGAAACAGGCACTCTCTGCTGAGTGATATGACACCTCCCGCAAGACTCTACGACAAACGGTTCATGAGTTATGAAAGGGGGCGGGGCTAACGTCTTGGGGCGGGGCTATGAGTATAATTTTTCATATACATGTCATCAGTACTGGACCACCATCATACCTGAGAGATTTGGGGCAGATCGGACTATGTACAGTTGAGTTACAATAACTGCCTGTTTCATGGCGAATGGCTGAAAATGGCCGCCACGCCACGGTCCGCTCGTTAAGTGAAAACTCACGATTTTAATAACTTTTCATCCTCAAGGTCTTAAGATGGTCCTGACCAAATTTCAAATCGATGTGATTAAATCTGTAGGAGGAGTTCGTTAAAGTACGCGGCCAATAAAACGCTAAAAGTGACATGAAATCCAATATGGCCGACTTCCGGGTGGGCGGAGCTAATGAAACCCAATGAGGAATATGTTTCAAATGATGAGTGGGATATGCATACCAAATTTCATGAATATCGGATCAACTTTGACAAAGTTAAAATTTCAACGCGTTAGGGGGCGCTATAGAGCCGGCTAAACACACTGAGCCTAATGGCTACACATTTACATAAAGTTCACAGGTGTCTATCATTTTGCCAAATTTCATGAGTTTTCGAGTACCTAAAGGTATGTTCAAAATCTAAAAGACATAAGGGGGCGCTAGAGAGCAAATATGCCACGCCCAAGCAAAATTTCACTACTAAAATAAAGTAATTACTAGTTTGGATATGCGTGTAAAGTTTCATAAATTTTTGTGCATCCTAAAGTCTGCAAATATGCGTTCGTAAATTCTAAAATCACGCAGGAAATCCAACATGGCTGACTTCCTGTTTGCCGAAAAAATCTCAAAATCATTTAATCCAGGTATGAGGGCGTGAGCAATGACATACTTGAATTTCGTGAAGATCGAAGAAACTTTCTCTGAAAAACTGCGTACGTTAGGGGGCGCTATGGAGCCCCCTGGAGAAACCCGAGCCCAGTCACTCCAGAACATTGAATTTCCCACCAGTTCTGACGCATACTCCACTTTTCGTGAGTTTTGGGGATGGCTAAGGTCGTCAAAAACGCGATATTCCAGCAGAAAAAGAATAATAATACCCAGAAAAACAATAGGTTCCTTGCACTTCGTGCCAGGACACCGTTGGGTCCTGGCACTTTCGTGCAAAGTAATTACTAGTTTGGATATGCGTGTAAAGTTTCATAAATTTTTGTGCATCCTAAAGTCTGCAAATATGCGTTCGTAAATTCTAAAATCACGCAGGAAATCCAACATGGCTGACTTCCTGTTTGCCGAAAAAATCTCAAAATCATTTAATCCAGGTATGAGGGCGTGAGCAATGACATACTTGAATTTCGTGAAGATCGAAGAAACTTTCTCTGAAAAACTGCGTACGTTAGGGGGCGCTATGGAGCCCCCTGGAGAAACCCGAGCCCAGTCACTCCAGAACATTGAATTTCCCACCAGTTCTGACGCATACTCCACTTTTCGTGAGTTTTGGGGATGGCTAAGGTCGTCAAAAACGCGATATTCCAGCAGAAAAAGAATAATAATACCCAGAAAAACAATAGGTTCCTTGCACTTCGTGCCAGGACACCGTTGGGTCCTGGCACTTTCGTGCTCGGGCCCTAATAATTAAAGCTGCAAGCAGCGATGATCGGGCCCTCGCCCACGCGCGCACGTCGGGGGAACGCGCACGTCGGGGCACGTACATGTCTTCAGGGCAAGACTCTTATAAAACATGTCAAATTTGGGGAAGATTGGACAATGTACAGCCAATTTACAACAACTTCCTGTTTCCTGTAGGGGGCGCTATGACTATCACGCATAATACCACATATATGTCTTCAGGCCTGGTCCATTATCCAGCTTGTGAAGTTTGGAGCAGATTGGACTATGTAAAGTCAAGTAACAACAGCCTCCTGTTTTTTGGCGAAGAAGCTTTTTCGCCGCCACGCCACGGCAACACGGTTCGATAACTTTTTGATCTTTTGATAAGTTTTCATCCCAGAGGTCTTAAGATACTACTGACCAAATTTGAGGTAGATGTGATTAATTTCTGAGGCAGAGTACATCAACGTGTAAAACATGATATTTCCTGTTACCACTAGGTGGCGCTATGACTGCGAGTAAAAATTTGCATATGGATGGTGTCAGACAGGGACTTTTATCAGGCATGAGAAATTTTGAGCATATAGGTTAATGTACGACAAAGTTACAACAACTTCCTGTTTCTTGGCGAAGAAGCTTTTTCGCCGCCACGCCACGGCAACATGGTTCGATAACTTTTTGATCTTTTGATAAGTTTTCTTCCCAAAGGTCTTAAGATACTACTGACCAAGTTTCAGGTAGATGTGATTAATTTCTGAGGCAGAGTACATCAATGTGTAAAACATGATATTTCCTGTTACCACTAGGTGGCGCTATGACTGTGAGTCAAAATTTGCATATGGATGTCGTCAGACAGGGACCTTTATCAGGCATGAGAAATTTGGAGCATATAGGTTAATGTACGACAAAGTTACAACAACTTCCTGTTTCTTGGCGAAAGGCGCTTTTTCGCCGCCACGCCACGGCAACATAGTTCGATAACTTTTTGATCTTTGAGTAACTTTTCATCCCAAAGGTCTTAAGATACTACTGACCAAATTTGAAGTTGATCGGGTTAAATCTCTAGGAGGAGTTCGTTAAAGTACAGCGCCTGGAAATGGTAAAAAAACGCCATAAAATCCAATATGGCCGACTTCCGGTTGGGTTTACGGTATACCTCCAAGAGGGTTTTATTTACGTCTCGTCATGGTACATATACCTACCAAATTTCGTAAATTTAGGAGAAACGTGTCGTCGGGGCTACTCAATAGGGGGCGCTAGCGAGCCAATTTGCCACACCCGAGCACGAAACCCATATCAGATATTCATTTCACGCACGTCTGACACGTGTGCAAAATTTCAAAACGCGTTCATTATCCCAAGCACCTCATTTTTACGCGCAAAGACATAATAGAATAATAATAATAATAAGAATAATAATAATCATTTGAAATACAATAGGTCCTCGGACCGACTTTGTCGGTGCTCGGGCCCTAATAATAATAATAATAAGAATAATAATCATTTGAATTACAATAGGTCCTCGGACCGACTTTGTCGGTGCTCGGGCCCTAATAATAAGAATAATAATCATTTGAATTACAATAGGTCCTCGGACCGACTTTGTCGGTGCTCGGGCCCTAATAATAATAAGAATAATAATCATTTGAAATACAATAGGTCCTCGGACCGACTTTGTCGGTGCTCGGGCCCTAATAATAATCATTTGAAATACAATAGGTCCTCGGACCGACTTTGTCGGTGCTCGGGCCCTAATAATAATCATTTGAAATACAATAGGTCCTCGGACCGACTTTGTCGGTGCTCGGGCCCTAATAATCATTTGAATTACAATAGGTCCTCGGACCGACTTTGTCGGTGCTCGGGCCCTAATAATAAGAATAATAATAATCATTTGAAATACAATAGGTCCTCGGACCGACTTTGTCGGTGCTCGGGCCCTAATAATCATTTGAAATACAATAGGTCCTCAGACCGACTTTGTCGGTGCTCGGGCCCTAATAATGTGAAAACAATGTGACAATGTGAAAGCGGTCGGCGTAGTTGGTGGAGACCAAAAACTGAGCAAAGAGAGAGTGAATATTGGTCTTCCATTCACTAGGTGGCAGAAATATGACTCATAATGAAGATAATGGTGCTCCATAACTGCTGGATGTAAAAAAAGCATCTGTTTGCTAACGAGTTCGCCATGTCAACTCAAAGGGGAGCTACACCCATTTTCCAAAATCAATTTCAGCAAATTAATCCATAGACAATGAATGGGAGGCCCACAGAATGGTTGTCTTGTGTTTTTCTACCAGATGAGCTTTCTTCTATTGTAGTGTCGTCAGTAGTGAAACAGAACATGTTCTCATATACTCACAACGTTCTCCTGGCTGTTCTCAGTGTCGTCTAGAACATCTCTCCATTTCATAGTTATTAATTACTCTTTTTGAGCTTATGTACCAACATAATTTGGTGCCCTGTTATTATCAATATATATTGATAATTTATTAATATTAATTTTATTGATATTGATAATTATCTTTAATATTTTCTAATAACTAGACCAGCTCCTATCTGCGTCCCCAACAGGAATACCATGTATGACTTTTGAAAATGTCCATAGTTCCCCTTTAAAAGGTGATAGTATGTCAGTGTTGTGTTCACAACTTGTTTCTGCTGCCCTCAAAGGACCAAATCAAATCAGTTAATGCAGGTTTACAGAGTAACTGACCACCAGGCTGAAAAGCCTCAGGTGTTGCACCTGTAACCACATCCACCAGTGATATCACTGTGTACTGACACTCTACACATCAGCAGACGGGAGCCAGCAAACTGGGGAAGCGATCATGAGATTGTTAAGGTTAGGCATTGATCTTGAATAGTTAAGGTTAGGCATTCATCTCGAATAGTTAAGGTTAAGGATAGGTCGTCGGGGGGCGAGCCTTGCAAGTTTTTGCAGATCTCAGATCAGCTTTTGCAATTTGTGGGTTCCCTTCTAGACACGAGGGTGAACACAGGTGTAATCAATAACATTAATTATGGCCCTGTTCCATCGAGGTGGGCCAGGGCGCTGGTATTGTGCATGCTGGCTCACTGGAATGGCTGTTACACACTACTGTACATAGAATGGGACGATAATGAATCATTAGTTAGTTATCAATTACACCTGTGTTCACCCTGCTAGAATGTCAAAATGTAAAAATGGCTGTTGTGAAAAGGGCCTATTCCTTTTGCTGCTAGTTGGTGATAAATTACAGTTTTGACCTGTTGATGATGATGGCGATAGAAGAAAAGTCAGATGATCACCAAAGTCTGTGGGATTCATCCTCTGGGCACCATGAATGTCTGTATAACATTTCATGGCAATCCATCCCATAGTTGTTGAGCTATTTAAGCTCTATCACATGAACATGATCTGTCGGGAAAACAGGGTCAAAATCTCATTTTAAGACCTTTATTGATAATGATGATGATCTGCTTACATGACGTACATTTCTAAATTAATTTGTGTTTAATCAGTAAAAGGAATACTGGAGACGTTGCACATCGAGGGAAAGCAACAGGGGCTTAATATGGGCCAGTTAAAAGCCAGTCGTATTACCTCAAACTAAATGTGCACATTTAGATGAAGCATATAATACTTTGACCAGGCAAGTCAAGCAGTAATAAACAGCCAGAGACCATGGAACCATGGCAGAGCACACAAGAAGTCAATAAAGGGCTGTAAAGAAGAGAAATGAGAACAATGAGCAGACAGACGGTGTTCATGAAGGGGAAGAGAGTGTGAATGGAGGGGTGAGAAGAGTGGAGGAGATGGAGGAGGTGGAGGGTAAAAGAGTGTAAAGGAGAGATGGAGGGGAATGGTGGGTAAGAGGTTATATATGGGTCACATTTATGTTCTCATATTCAGTGAACTAGTTCCACTGTTTCATCAGATCAAACTGCTCATACATGTCAAATGAAAACAAATGACTTTTCTTAGATATGAATACATTTTCTTGGAACCATTAAGTTGAACATTATTTTGTAAAACTACACACGATGATCATATTATCACAATACATTTCCACTGAAAGTCCATAAATGATAACGTTGAATTATCGCCCAGCGCTCCTGTCGGCTGTTATCTCTCATTTGTGAACATCTCGACTTATATTCAGACAAGAGAAGAAAAGGTTGGTGACCACTGAAACAGGGAATGAGTGAATGAGGCAGTGATGACACTTATGATGGCTAAAGTTAGCTAATGTTTATTTTAGGACTGTCAATCCATTCAAATGTTTAATCTCGATTAATCACATTATCATCCAGAGTTAAACACAATTAACCCCACGCTTCAATACTCAACATGAAAGTGAGCAAATATACTGGCAATGTCAGTTTCTCCTCATCTTATTTTAGCGTAAGTTTGGAGCATTATTTGGCCTCTATGACCAGCTAGTATGACATGGTCGGTACCGATGGATTCATCAGGTTCTATAGGTTCATATGATACCAGGATCTTCACTCTAGCTTCAAAACTGAGCCGCTACAACCTGAGAATCACAAGTTGCGTTAATGTGTTAACGAAATTAGTGGCGTTAAAACAAATTTGTGTTCATGCGTTAATTTTGACAGCCCTAGTTTACATAGATATTGCTGTTTCACTGCCATTACTGAGTCAATTTTTGACATTTCTCTACTTGTGCTAGTTTAAGCATGTCACAGAGAAACATTTCAGTGGTTTCATCACAAAGTCAAACACTAAGTGAACATAACGTGCCATCGTGTGTCATGTAATTGCTGCAGAGGTTACACAGTCTGGCTTAAAAAATAAACTTTTCAAAACTGGTGTGAAACTGTTTATATGTGATGTTGAATGAATGAATGAATGTGGTGTGATATTGTACAAGTATATATTTTTTATAAAACCACAATACTTAATAAGGTTAATAAGAACACACTAATATTCTGTTTTTAAAGTCAAATGCCTTGAAATTTATGGATCTAGTACAATTTTACACAGCACAAACAAAATAAATAAAATAATTTACTACCAGGGAATATATAAAAAATGTTCTTTGACAGAGAGGATGATTATAATTTGAGAGGAAAGTTGAATTTAAAGAATCTGTGTGCACTGTGCATAAAGCAGCATATTTGTCCTCTCCCAACCATGTTGATAAAAGGTTTAAATACTTGACTAATCTCTCTTTAAGGTACATTTAGAACAGTTAAAAAACATGCAATAACTATTTGAATGGATTGACAGCCCTAAAGGAAATTTAACGTGCCAGTTTGTGTCATGTGATTGCTATTGATGGCTGCTGTTACACAGCCTGGCTTCAAAAGACACTTTTTAAAACTGCTGTGAAACTGTTTATATGTGACATTTCATGCATGAATGTATTGTAATGTATATTTTTTATAAAACCAGAATACTATTAAATATTAGATTATATACTGCTTTCACAATTGGCCAGTTAATCCATTTTTGTTAAACAAATCCTCAAAAGAAAGAAAAGCAAAGGAGAAAGGAGGTGAGGAGAAACTTAGGAGGGAGGGAAGGAGAGGAGATGAAAGGAGGGATCCTGCTGATAGTAACTGTCTCTCCTCCATTATTCATCACACAGCTGTGCTGTAAGTAGGTTACCCTTCTCACAGAGAGAGAGAGAGAGAGAGAGAGAAATAAAGAGGAAGCAAAGTAGGATGGATAGACAGGAGAATCACACAGAGAGACAGAGACAAGATGGAGGGTTAGAGACACACAGAGAGACAGAGACAGGATGGAGGGTAGAGACACACAGAGACAGGATGGAGGGGTGAGAGACACACAGAGAGAAACACAGAGAGACAGAGACAGGATGGAGGGTTAGAGACACACAGAGAGACAGGGACAGGATGGAGGGGTGAGAGACACACAGAGAGACAGGGACAGGATGGAGGGGTGAGAGACACAGAGAGACAGGGACAGGATGGAGGGGTGAGAGACACACAGAGAGACAGAGACAGGATGGAGGGTTAGAGACACACAGAGAGACAGGGACAGGATGAAGGGGTGAGAGACACACAGAGAGACAGGATGGAGGGTAGAGACACACAGAGAGACAGAGACATGATGGAGGGTTAGCGACACACAGAGAGACAGAGACAGGATGGAGGGTAGACACACAGACAGAGACATGATGGAGGGTTAGAGACACACAGAGAGATAGAGACAGGATGGAGGGGTGAGAGACACACAGAGAGACAGAGACAGGATGGAGGGTAGAGATACACAGAGAGACAGAGTGTGACAAAACGGGTGAGTAAACACCATTTATCCCCAACATTTCATATTAATTTAACCATGCTTGTTTAGTCATTATTTATCCACAGTTCCATCAAATGTAACTTGCAGACACATTCTATCCCGGGTTTGTTTGTGTTTGACAGTAAGTACTAGTGATGTTACGTGCTGTGCCGAGGCTTCGGAGCGCGTGTCGAGTAATCCAGGAAGTTTCCTGCGATGCGCGTATCGAGGCTTGTATCGTTTTAGACCAATGACGTCATTGATGACATCCGAAGCCTCGCTGCCCGGCCATACCGCTGACTGGTTCATGAAGTGGTTCAGATCTTCACTGGTTCAACTAATGCCACTTTCCAGAAGTGACACAGAACACTAATATTACCCCTCCTGCAATTATTATATTATATTACACTACAATACAATTATTGACCAAAGGATTGGTTTACACACATAAGATGCATTACTCACAAAACAATGACAGTTTA
This sequence comes from Sebastes umbrosus, assembly GCF_015220745.1. Classification (NCBI taxonomy): domain Eukaryota; kingdom Metazoa; phylum Chordata; class Actinopteri; order Perciformes; family Sebastidae; genus Sebastes; species Sebastes umbrosus. Next base: position 272,839 of record NC_051282.1, on the reverse strand, counting down.
TTATACATGTATCTTATATACTCATAATATACTTACTAAATAGACATTTTATTATATATGATATATATATAAATTGATTACATGGTAATAGATTTTTTTTCATTGTTTATAGTCATTCCCAACAGCCTTTACTGGCCCAAGATACATTATATCACGGATCTGTGTCCCCAGTAGACCACAACCAGCACTGCTCCCGGTAGAGCACTTGCACACCAAAAACTGACAAACTGACAATAACCTGATATTTTCAGGTGGATTTTCATTTAATTCTCACTGTGCAATATCATTTTCCACTTGTGCAATTTTGTTAATAGTCTGTTTATTGTCAATACTGTATATACTGTTCCTATTTTTATACTTCCTATCTTTATACTTGGTTCATATTTTGTTACACTTTGTTTAGCTCTTTTTTTTACTGTGTTAGCTGATGCATCTTGTTTTTTGCTCTATCCCCTTTGCTGCTGTACAAATAAAGGAATATCTTATCTTATCACATGGTTAAGATCATATCTGCCTGTTTTACACTCTTTGACCACCAGGTGGTTTCGTGAGCACATGAAGCCTCGAGCAATGAACCCTTTTCCGAACCAATTTGCTGGAAAGCTTCAAAGCTTCATGAGGCTTCATCTCGCCATCACTAGTAAGTACAACTTTGTGGTTAAAATAAAACACTGACCAGCATTGTTAAGTTTAGTTAAGTTATTCACTTCTTTTCTTTCTCTCATACTCACCATGTGTTGCATAGATAAAAGGGGGAGGCACCCAGCCACTTCCTGATTTTATACACTGAGTGACATCATCAGTGATGTCACCGGAGCAGACCAAATGAGGGGGGGGAAGGTTCATTTGGGAAAAGTAATTTTGTGATGTATTGTTTTCAGATTAACTATGATGACAAATGTATGTGATGTATGAATGTGTGAAGAGTATTGTTCTACTAGTTTTAGTGAGAAGTACCCACTAAAATTAGTTAACACTTCTCAGAGAAGGCTCTGGGTTTACTGACAACATGGTACAGCCTGCTGAAGAGTGACTCTTCATCATTGAGGAGACTATATAAGCAGTGGCTTTTGGGCTGGTACGGGGTAGGATCTCTGTGTGTAGATGTGTGCATGTTGGGTTACTCTTTTTGATATATATTTGGTTACACGTGTACAGGTGTAAATAAATACAACATTTTTTAAACTGGACAATGTTTCCCCAGTCTGCCTCCTACTCTTTAAGCCACTTTGGTCTGACTTCCTAACACAGAGACAGGATGGAGGGGTGAGAGACACACAGAGAGACGGAGACAGGATGGAGGGGTGAGAGACACACAGAGAGACAGAGACAGGATGGAGGGGTGAGAGACACACACAGAGAGACGGGTATGAAGAGAGAAGGGGGGGGGGGGAGATGGATAGACAGAGAGATGTAGAAATAGAGATGGAGACTGAAACAGACAGAGAGGTAAAGAGAAGACAAACAGACAGGATTGATGTGATTCTGTGTGCCTGGAGAAAACACACACATGCATGAAAAGAGTCCTTTATGGTTGACTTCAAACAATAAAACATAAATGATCACGCAATGTTGGAAGGAGGCAGAGCATCCATAGGTCATGCAGAACATATGTACTGTACATACATGCTATGTGAAGCAGGGCGTGTTCACACATTTACAGTGTTTGGCTCCATTTGGGTTTGTCTCCCGGGCCGTATGGATCGTAGTGGGTCGCTCGTATGGATCGTAGTGGATCGCTCATAAGAATCGTAGTGGATCGCTCGTATGGATCGTAGTGGGTCGCTCGTATGGATCGTAGTGGGTCGCTCGTATGGATTGTAGTGGATCGCTCATAAGAATCGTAGTGGATCGCTCGTATGGATCATAGTGGATCGCTCGTATGGATCGTAGTAGGTTGCTCGTATGGATCGTAGTGGATCGCTCGTATGGATCGTAGTGGGTCACTCACGGCGAAATAAATCTGCAACATTTTTGTGTCAACTGTAACTTTAATGAACTTTGACTTGTGAATTTGCCGTTTGACCAACAGCAAGCCGTCTTGACAGTGTTGATCTTTGAGCGTAAGGATGAAGAGCCGGAGAGTCCAAGATGGAGAAAGTTTACGTAGCTTATTAGCTGTGTTGCACCATCCTGTTTTAGTTAACCTCCTCTGTTGGAGGTATTAATTATCATGAGTAGCCCACCATTTATGAAAAGGTCAGCTAGCAGCAGACAATATACGGAAGTAAAAAAAAAAGGTTTGAGCTTCGGGGCAAGGTTAAGCAACGTTTCATTGAGTTTAGGCTGAGACATTTCCAGCAGACTTAGTGGTGCATTCCAATTGTTTGAGAGTGTTGGCTGCTGGGAAGCCAGTGAGGGATCACATCCGACACACTGCTGACAGCTGGTTGGTTGGGTCACCTTGATGGAGGTGGATGCTTTCTGTTGATATGTCTTTTAGACACGGTGGCAGAAGTGCTTTACACTGTCATAATCATAGTTTGGAGTACAAAGACGCTGAACCTTACATCAGCACGTCGGGTCTCCTCGGATTTCACACCTCCAAGCTATGCTCAAAATTCAGTCATGTTACCTGAAAGTAAACTGTGATGTGTGAGAATTATTCCCAGAATTGTATCTCAGAACTGCACAACACAACCTAAACATCAAGAGAAAGCAGTGGAGAGCAGATGGCAGATGGGATTTTGTCAAAATAAAAGTAGAGTTTGAAGGTGGTTTTGGTCCAAGCAAGGATGCCGGAAGTAGGGGGTAGGAATTTGGGAAGGGACTATTGCCCCCCCCTCCTTCCTCCTCCCCGTCTACACACACTTTATGCCCCTGGCCTGATTTAGCTTGGCGGCTGGTGTGATACCATCAAAAGATGGTCTCTAGTTTGGTCAAATTTACAGTCTTCACATGTTTGAATGGACGTGTCTCCTCAGAGGTTTTATTCAGCAGTGCATCAGTCACTTTATGCTCTATTGTTCCTAAACTGCTGCAAACAACAGGAGGGCACACAGTTCAGGGCATCGCGTGTGACGTGTGTGCCACAGCCACACATGTACAGTATGTCACATGCATTAAGTAGGGGTGTGTATGTGCATCTGTGTGCTTGTGTGTCGGCTGCATCAAATATATTTAGCATTGCGTGTCCTGTGCATGCCATGGCCAGCGGGGTGGTGTGGATTTGTGTGTATAGGTCTGTGACTTATTTATATATAGCACATGATGATGCTCCTCTAGTGTGTGTGTGTGTGTGTGTGTGTGTGTGTGTGTGTGTGTGTGCGTGCGTGTGCGTGTGTGTGTGTTGTGCCCTGCTGTTGGATATCTCTTTGTTGTCATTAATTCCAGGTCAGTGAGAAGCAAATCCCAGATGCAAGAAGTGCAACGTACAACACAGGGGCACAACTGAGCTTTAAAGTTTAATTGACATGAACAGACAAGAACATGTAACATAAACACAATAAATTGATAACATAAAAAGTATCTAATATTGTGTGGTTATTCATACACCACTTATCATTTAACTGTTCTTAAAAAACAATCCAAATGTGGCCCCCGACTTACTTTTTACATTGGTTGCACCAGCAGAAAATATAGTTGCACCAAAAATAATAATACATTTTAAGCGTTACCTTTTTTTGTCAGTTTCCATACACATTGGTTAATACTAGGGCCGTCAATCGATTCAAATATTTGATCGTGATTAATCACACGTTTTTCATCTGCTCTAAATGTACCTTAAAGGGAGATTTGTCAAGTATTTAATACTCTTATGAACATGGGAGTGGACAAATATGCTGCTTTATGTAAATGTATGTATATATTTATTATTGTAAAGGCGCCTGGTATGGACGAGGGTGGTGTAATTTTTTGAACAAATATAATTAATGAAACATTATGTAAACGTTTTCTGAATCTGCTGTTCTGATTTATAGAATATGATTTTACTGGTAAAACATTTCCAGAAGAATTAAATGTTCAGACTTAAGACTGTAATAAATAATAAAATAATTATTTAACTTGTAATAATAATGGTCCAAAATTATGTAAAATGTGTAGTTTTAAGTCAAAAACCCCAAACCCAATATCTCCTAGTGTCTTTTATTCAGTGTATAAACTGAGAATGTGTCTGTGTATGATATGAAAGGAATTTATTGAAAGGATAGGATGACCCCTTGAGATGTAGCATCTCATTTTCGATGGGGTCCTATAGACACAAATACAAAAACACATACAGACAAAACAGCATTACATAACAAATATATACTGCAAATACACAGATACAGACAGCTTGCTCACCATCTCCCACCCAGACCCCCCGCCCTCTGCTGTTAGAATAGAAAAATTTGATACAATGACCATATTTAAATCAATTACATCCGCATAAAGAACAATTGCAACAGTTTGTCTTCAGATTGTATGTAGCACAAATAAACTGAGGATCATAAGTACACAAAAATTAAAAACATGAACAGGTTGTTTTAAGATGAGAAAATAAAGATGTCCTGAAGCAACGGAAAGAGGTAATATATCTCAGAAAAAGGGGAAGATTATTCCAGTCTGATGGAGCTTTGTATTGAAATGACGTTGCGTCCAACTTCTTTGAAAATTCTTGGGACAAAGAAAAAAGGGATGTTGCATATGTCTGAGTGAATATGAAGATCTACATGGAACCAAAAATGTTTCAAATAGGAAGGACAATTAAAATGAACACATTTGAAAATAAACTGAACCCAGTGAAATTGCCTTCTAGATTTCAGCTGCAACCAATTAAGTGATTCATACATGGAACAATGATGAGTTCTATATGGACACCTCAAGACAAATTTACAAAGAGAATTATATACAAGATAAGTGTCAGAGGTGTTTTGATAGACAATATCAGAATAATCAATAATAGGTAGTATCAACTGAGAAATTATTCTTTTTCTGACTTGAAAAGTAAAACAATTAATTGAGCGATAAAGTGAACTCAGACAACCATATGTTCGTTTTATAATAAATTCAATATGGGGCTTGAAGGAGAGTTCATGGTCAATCCAAAGTTCAAGATATTTGAATGAATCAACTTTCTCAAGGGGTGAACCATCAACAAAATGAATATGCAAATCCAAGTAATTTGAACAATTATGTTGCGTACCAAACACCATGCTGCAGGACTTCTTTTTATTCAATGCAAGTTTGTTGTTATGAAACCAGTTTTGGACCAAATTAAAATCGAGCTGTAAAGAATTCTGAATTTGTAATATATCAGAGTTAGAAATGTAAATAACAGTGTCATCAGCATAAAGATGAACAAGACAATTTGAGCATATTTGAGGTAGGTCGTTGATAAAGATAGAAAAAAGAAGTGGTCCCAAGGTAGTACCTTGTGGAACACCCTTTTCGACAATTAAATAGTCCGACTGAGAACCTTGAATGACAACACACTGACGTCTATTATGAAAATAGGCATTAAACCAAAGGAGAGCATTTTGATTTAAACCAATAGAATAGAGCTTATCAAGTAGGAGGTAGTGATCAACCATATCGAAAGCCTTAGAAAGATCGATAAAAATTGCACCTGTCAGTTGGCCTTTATCAAAGGATGAGAACACATCATTAGTAAATTTTAGAAGAGCCGTGGTGGTGGAATATTAGGTCTAAAGCCTGATTGGAATGGAGATAAAATGTTGAATAAATTGATGTATTGTGATAATTGCTTGAAAATAAGTTTCTCAAAGATTTTAGCAATGGTACAAATAATAGAAATTGGTCGATAATTATTCATGTCAGATGGGTCTCCACCTTTAAAAAGAGGGGTCACTCTGGCACATTTCCATATAGGGGGAATTGAGCAAGTAGACAGAGACAAGTTAAATAAATCTGCAAGGGGATACATTAATGATCTACTCACAGTACTGTCATGGGGAAGAGGACAGGTCTCGGAAAAAAGTCCCAGCTTCCTCGGGACAGCGGAACAGTTTTGGCTTTCCATCCACCATCACTCTCAGCGTGCAAGGATACAGCAGAGAGTATTTGATATCAGCGGCACGAAGTTTCTTTTTGACAGCATCAAACTGCCGGTGTTTATTGATCAAAGCAGCGTTTATTGATCAAAGCAGCACTGAAGTCGGGATAAATATGGACTCGAGCGCCCATATAGGTGAGCTCTTTTCTCTCCCTGGCCAGATGTAAAATCCTCACTTTGTCCTGGAAATCTAAGAACTTGACCAGGATGGGTCTAGGAGCAGATCTAGTGCTGAATGCTGGAGAGCAGTGAGCCCTTTCGATGACCGGCCCAGTTGGAAAGTTCTCCTTGCCAAGAAGTAGTGGGATCAGCTGCTTCAAGAAGACGACTGTGTCTCTTCCTTCACTTTTTTCAGGGACATTAATAAAATGGAGGTTGGATGACTGACTTCTGTTCTCAGTGTCATCAACTTCATCCTTCAGGTAGGCATTTTCATTTTCGAGCGTTTTCACACGTTTTGTCAGGTCATCAATGTTATCTTCATTAGAACTCACCCTGTGTTCGAGCTCTGTGACTTGCTCAACCACTGAGGATAAAGATACTTGAATGTTAGTAAGACCAGTTTGAATGGTCTCGATTTTAGAGTCAAAATGAGCCATCATTTCAACTTTGATCCCTTGCATGGCGTCCCAAATTGTTTGTAGGGAGACCTCGGCCTGATCCATAGCGAGGATCTTTCTCTGCGATCTGAGTTTTTTCTACACGTTTAAATACTCGGCAGAAAAGACCTTGCAGCAGGAGAAAAGACATACTATAATAATTCAAAATAGATGTAGATCAGACGGTGAAAACAGTTATAATAGGCCCAAATTAAGGAAGCAGACTGAGACCTGCTGCAGACGCTCAAGCTATTACGGCCATCTTGGCCATATGTAGGAGATTGACTGGGACACTGATCCTAAAGCCTGAATGAAGAGATCACACACCTCAGCTCTGCATGATTACCGGCCTGTCTGTCTGGCTGCTGTTGATTCCAGCCTATAGACATCCCATAATATATTATAGAGTGATGCTAAAAAATAACACAGGAAAGCACTTTAAGTATTAACACTAAATATAACACACCACCTTAACCTTATAACGTTCCAGTGGAAATATTATTGGAGTGTTATAGGCTGACTAAAGAAGATGCATAGCCCAAGTTTAATAATATCACAATAAAATCACAGCTGATTATGACTGACACAGTTTAACATGCTTAAAAAAATAATGAATAGGAATAAGTCGCAAGAGATTGTGGATACCGGCCGATACACACAACAAGTGAATAAGTGGAGTACCGGCACTTTCCACTTCATGTTTTGGCCAAAAGCGTCTGCTAAATGAAACTGTGGAACTGTAGAATTGTAGAAATCAATTAACAACACAAAACAATGACAGATATTGTCCAGAAATCCTCACAGGTACTGCATTTAGCATAAAACAATATGCTCCAATCATAATTCATTTCAATTCAATTTATTTTTATATAGCGTCAAATCACAACAGAAGTTATCTCAAGACGCTTTATATATAGAGCAGGTCTTAGACCGTACACCATAGTTTAGAGACCCAACAAGATCCACCAAGCGCGCTGTGGCCAGGAAAAACTCCCCGATTAGTGGGAAGAAACCTGGAGCAGAACTGGGCGCAGGGTGGGCGGCCATCTGCCGAGACCGGCTGGGGGGATAGAGAGAGAGAGAGAGAGAAGCAACCACAATAATAGCCCAGCAGCTGTAATAACTAATACAAGTAGGACTAATAACACAAAACCAATAGTGGTGATGTAAAAGAGTGATAATACAACTATCGGAATTGATATCAGTGGGTCGTCCTCAGACGGGCTTTCAAGCGGAGCTTCCAGCTATCTCAGTCCACCATACATCTGGCTAGCTCGCCAGCACTGTCCAGCATCTCTCCTCAGTACGTCCATGTATGTTGGTGTGGGACGTCCCTGTGATCGATGCCCGTGCGTTGGTTCCCGCAGCATCAGCATGCTTGCTGGGAGTTCTTGATGTCTTTGGCAGTGACCGAGAAGTCTCATTCTCCAGGTTGCCACTCTGTCACTAAGCCTTGGTAGTCCCTCGTTAGCCTTGGTAGTCCCTCGTACAGACGGAATTAATTAATGATGGTAGCAGTTGGTGTCAAGCAGGCAGCGGACGCGGCAGCAGATGCAGCCACAATCCAGGTGACATCCAGATCCAGGTGAAACCCCGCTCCAAGTGTACCCCTGCTCCAGGTATAACCCCGCTCCAGGTATAACCTCGCTCCAGGTGTAACCCCGCTCCATGGTTACCTGGGAGACAAGGAGGCACAAGGACTCCCGGGAAGGAATGAAGTTAGTAACAATGAATGGGACATGAATACATACAGAAGGAGAGAGGAGCTCAGTGTGTCATAGGAAGTCCCCCGGCAGTGTAGGCCTATAGCAGCTTAACTAGGGGCTGGTCAAAGGCAGCCCTAACTATAAGCATTATCAAAGAGGAAAGTCTTTAGCCTACTCTTAAATGTGGAGACGGTGTCTGCCTCCCGGACTGAAACTGGGAGCTGGTTCCACAGAAGAGGAGCTTGATAGCTGAAGGCTCTGGCTCCCATTCTACTTTTGGAGACTCTAGGAACTAGGAACTCCTGACCGTTTAACGCTTTGTAGGTGAGGAGGACGATTTTAAATTCTATTCTTGATTTTACAGGCAGCTAGTGTAGAGAAGCTAATACAGGCGTAATATGATCTATTTTTCTAGTTCTTGTCAGTACACGTGCTGCAGCATTCTGGATCAACTGGAGAGTCTTAAGAGAATTAGTGGAGCAGCCTGATAATAAGGAGTTGCAGTAATCTAGTCTAGAAGTAACAAATGCATGGACTAATTTTTCTGCATCATTTTGAGACAGGATGTGCCTGATCTTCGCAATGTTACGTAGATGAAAGAAGGCAGTCCTTGAGGTTTGTTTTATGTGAGAGTTAAAGGACATATCCTGATCGAAGATAACTCCCAGATTCCTTACGGTGGTGCTGGAGGCCGGGGCAATGCCATCTAGAGTAACTATATCATTAGATCATTTGTTTCGGAGGCGTTCAGGGCCAAGTACAATAACTTCAGTTTTGTCTGAGTTTAACATCAGGAAATTGCAGGTCATCCAGGTTTTTATATCCTTAAGGCATGCTTGAAGTTTAGTTAACTGGTTGGTTTCGTCTGGCTTGATCGATAGATATAATTGGGTTTCATCTGAGTGTTTTCTAATAACATTGCCTAAGGGAAGCATATATAAGGTAAATAGAATTGGTCCAAGTACAGAACCCTGTGGAACTCCGTGACTAACTTTGGTGTGCATGGAGGACTCATCCTTAACATGTATAAATTGAGATCGATCTGATAAATAGGACTTAAACCAACTTAGTGCAGTTCCTTTAATGCCAATTAAATGTTCCAGTCTCTGTAATAGGATGTGATGGTCAATGGTGTCGAAAGCAGCACTAAGATTTAACAAGACAAGTACAGAGACAAGTCCTTTGTCCAATGCCATTAGAAGGTCATTTGTAATTTTCACTAGTGCTGTCTCTGTGCTATGGTGCACTCTAAATCCTGACTGATAATCCTCCAATAAATGATTGTTCTGTAGAAAGTCACACAGCTGACTGGCAACTGCTTTCTCGAGTATTTTGGAGGTAAAGGGAAGGTTAGATATAGGTCTATAGTTGACTAGGACCTCTGGATCAAGAGTGGGCTTTTTAAGAAGAGGTTTAATTACAGCTACTTTAAAGGACTGTGGTACATAGCCTGTTAGTAAAGACACATTGATCATATCCAGTAAAGAGGTGCTAACTAAAGGTAAAACTTCTTTAAGCAATCTAGTTGGGATGGGGTCCAGGAGACAGGTAGATGATTTAGATGAAGAGATCAGTGAAGTCAGTTTGTGGAGGTTGATGGGAGAAAAGCAGTCTAAATATATATCAGGTTGTACAGCTGTTTCTAAGTTTCCTAAGTTTGAGGATAAATCGGTACCAGTTGACGGCAGGAGGTGATTAATTTTGTCTCTAATAGTTAGGATTTTATCATTAAAGAAACTCATGAAGTCACTACTACTGAGGGTTGTAGGAATACATGGCTCAATAGAGCTGTGGCTCTCTGTCAGCCTGGCTACAGTGCTGAACAGAAACCTGGGGTTGTTCTTATTTTTCTCTATTAATGATGAGTAATGGGCTACTCTGGTATCACGCAGAGCCTTCCTATATGTTTTAAGACTATCTTGCCAGACTAAATGAGATTCTTCCTATTTGGTTGAACGCCATATCCTTTCCAGTTTCCTCGATGCTTGCTTTAATTTGCGTGTTTGAGGGTTATACCATGGAGCTGACTTCTTTTGTTTTATTAACTTCCTTTTAAAGGGGCAACAGAATCAAGTGTGACTCGCAGTGAGTCTGTAGCACTATCTATAAGATGATCAATGGGTGGGGCTAGAGTTAACATACGAGCCCTTTGTTATATTGAGACATGGTATTGAATTTAATGCTGATGGAATCACTTCCTTAAATTTAGCTACAACACTATCGGATAGACATCTAGTGTACACTCTTTTGTCTGATGGTGTATAGTCTAGTAATAAGAATTCAAAAGTGATTAAATAATGGTCTGATAAAAGAGAGTTCTGTGGAAAGACTATTAAATGTTCAATTTCAACGCCATATGACATAACAAGGTTGAGGGTGTGGTTAAAGCGGTGAGTGGGTTTATGCACATTCTGCGAGAAACCAATTGAATCTAATAAAGAGATAAACGTAGTACTGAGGCTATCATTATCAACGTCCACATGAATAATAAAATCACCTACAATAATGACTCAATCTGTTTTCAGGACTAGGCTTGATAGAAACTCTGAGAATTCAGATAGAAATTCAGAATATGGGCCTGGAGCGCGGTACACTATAACAAATAAAATTATCTGTAGTGTTTTCCAGGTTGGGTGTGAAAGACTAAGAACAAGGCTTTCAAATGAGTTATAATTTAGTTTAGCTTTAGGGTTTATAAACAGGCTTGAGTCGAAGATGGCTGCAACTCCACCTCCTCGGTGGAACATTGCAAACTGCAGCCCAACAGGCAACAACAGCTGTCAGTGGGTCAGTGTACTGACTTGACTATGACTTGCCCCAAACTTACCCAAAAGGAGTAAGGAGTAAGGAGTAAGGAGTAAAGGAGGAGTAAGGAGAAAGGAGTAAGGAGTAAAGGAGGAGTAAGGAGTAAAGGAGGAGTAAAGGAGTAAACAGTAGAGGAGGAGTAATGAGTAAGGAGTAAAGGAGGAGTAAGGAGTAAGGAGTAAAAAGAAGGACGCTGCAACCCTGCAGATGATGGATGGATAAAATGAAGGACAGCATGACGCACACGTCACGATTACAGAATATAATAAACTAAATTAACAAAGACATTCATAACATTTTAAAAACTATGCATGTAGACATTGTTTGTACACACACACACAGACACACACACACATATACAGTATGTGCATGTGCTCTTGAGAGTAAACTTAGAAACAAGCTTGTGTGTGCGTGCGTGCGTGTACATGTGCGTGCATGTGTGTGTATGTGTGTGTGTGTGTGTGTGTGTGTGTGTGTGCGCTCCTTGCGTGAGTAGAGTAGAATAACAGATCAAGTTGAATTTAGTAATGAAACATGACGAGGATGAGAGGGTATGCTGCAGGATTGCATGGCTGGCGTGCGTGCGTGCGTGCGTGCGTGCGTGCGTGCGTGCGTGCGTGCGTGCGTGCGTGCGTGCGTGCGTGCGTGCGTGCGTGTGACTGTCGGGGTAAGGGAGCACAGCAGGGGACAGCACAGTTTACTGTATAGAACATAATGGGTTTGTCTGATGTCAGATGGAGGGACTGCTGAGGTTCTGCTGAGGTTCTGCAGGGACTGCTGAGGTTCTGCTGAGGTTCTGCAGAGGTTCTGCAGGGACTGCTGAGGTTCTGCAGGATGCAGCCAGCCTGTAAGTAACTGCATGTAGCCAGTGTTGGTTACTCAGGAAGTTGAATAAGTTAATTTTTAATTATTACTCCTTTAAAAAGTAATAATATTACTTTACTTATTACTTGTTACAACCCTGCTCAAAAGCTGCAACAAAAATGGGAGACCAGACGAGTTTTAAAACAGTAAAAGGCATATGTATTTGACAAACTAAAAATAGTAATAGTAATCAAACGGGGAAAGTCAGTAATCAGTAATGTAGGCATGTGTGGCTGTGTGAAAATGTCTGCAGCAAACAGAACCCAAATAAGAAAGAGAGACACCTGTGGGACGGTAGGGAGCTTTTATATCACCACCACACCGAGCCCAGGTGGGGCTCAATAACCTGACGAACCCCACCCTGCAGAAGGACACCGGGACACCCAGTGGAGTGGAGAGGTCGTCACACTTGGTATCAAAAGTAACTGGTAACATTACGCGTTATATTACTATATTACTTTCACTCAAGTCAGTTAATTAGTCTGCATTGATCTCTAAATGAATGTCGGTGAGCTGTCCACAGCTGCTTTATACTTTATGAAAAGCTTCTGCTTCAGTTCATGAAATCCCTGCAGCATCTGAAGGCAGCACGACACATGTTGATAAACCCAAAGAACATATGTAACGTCAGCGCCCAGCGGCAGAGCTACGCTTCTGCCATTTTGGACTGAAAGTAAAAAAAAAGTACAACATCCGTTTACAAAGAGTAAAACAAAAGTAAAACAAAATTATTTCAACAGACCACAGACCATGGATGTCGAAGAGGGTCCAATAGACCACAGACCATGGATGTCGAAGAGGCTCCAATAGACCACAGACCATGGATGTGGAAGAGGGTTCAGTAGACCACAGACCATGGATATAGAAGAGGGTCCAATAGACCACAGACCAAGGATGTCGAAGAGGGTCCAATAGACCACAGACCATGGATGTAGAAGAGGGTCCAGTAGACCACAGACCATGGATATAGAAGAGGGTCCAATAGACCATAGACCATGGATGTAGAAGAGGGTCCAGTTGACCACAGACCATGGATATAGAAGAGGGTCCAATAGACCACAGACCATGGATGTAGAAGAGGGTCCAGTAGACCACAGACCATGGATGTCGAAGAGGGTCCAATAGACCACAGACCATGGATGTCGAAGAGGGTCCAATAGACCACAGACCATGGATGTCGAAGAGGCTCCAATAGACCACAGACCATGGATGTGGAAGAGGGTTCAGTAGACCACAGACCATGGATATAGAAGAGGGTCCAATAGACCACAGACCAAGGATGTCGAAGAGGGTCCAATAGACCACAGACCATGGATGTAGAAGAGGGTCCAGTAGACCACAGACCATGGATATAGAAGAGGGTCCAATAGACCACAGACCATGGATGTAGAAGAGGGTCCAGTTGACCACAGACCATGGATTTAGAAGAGGGTCCAATAGACCACAGACCATGGATGTAGAAGAGGGTCCAGTAGACCACAGACCATGGATATAGAAGAGGGTCCAATAGACCACAGACCATGGATGTCGAAGAGGCTCCAATAGACCACAGACCATGGATGTAGAAGAGGGTCCAGTAGACCACAGACCATGGATGTCGAAGAGGGTCCAATAGACCACAGACCATGGATGTAGAAGAGAGTCCAGTAGACCACAGATCATGGATATAGAAGAGGGTCCAATAGACCACAGACTAAGGATGTAGAAGATGGTCCAGTAGACCACAGACCATGGATGTAGAAGAGGGTCCAATAGACCACAGACCATGGACGTAGAAGAGGGTCCAATAGACCACAGACCAAGGATGTAGAAGAGGGTCCAATAGATCACAGACCATGGATGTAGAAGAGGGTCCAATAGACCACAGACCATGGATGTCGAAGCGGGTCCAATAGACCACAGACCATGGATATAGAAGAGGGTCCAATAGACCACAGACCAAGGATGTAGAAGAGGGTCCAGTAGACCACAGACCATGGATGTAGAAGAGGGTGATAAAGTGGCAGCCTGGAGAATGAGACTTCTCGGTCACTGCCAAAGACATCAAGAACTCCCAGCAAGCATGCTGTGCTGCGGGAACCAACGCACGGGCATCGATCACAGGGACGTCCCACACCAACATACATGGACGTACTGAGGAGAGATGCTGGACAGTGCTGGCAAGCTAGCCAGATGTATGGTGGACTGAGACAGCTGGAAGCTCCGCTTGAAAGCCCGTCTGAGGACGACCCAATGATATCAATTCCGATAGTTGTATTATCACTCTTTTACATCCACTACTATTGGTTTCGTGTTATTAATCTTACTTGTATTAGTTATTACAGCTGCTGTGCTGTTATTGTGGCTGCTCTATATATAAAGCATCTCGAGATAACTTTTGTTATGATTTGACGCTATACAAAAATAAATTGAATTGAATTGAATTGAACCATGGATGTAGAGCTACTAGCACTACTAGCTACTAGTGCTACTAGCTACTGGCCGATAGCCGGTTGTTTGGGAACAGAGATGATAATCCATCCACCACGGTACAGGCTTACAGCATACAGCCCATGGGTGTATTTGAAGATAATAAAGTGATGAATTACAGCCAATATATCCGTTATTACAGCCGCATACAGCTAGCAGGAAGCTGGCAGAACCCGATATGTCATATGAGCGTGCAGGGCGGTGCAGTCCCGTGGGTCTGATGACCGTTCATTATGCCGAGGAAAATAAGTCTGGATTCAGCTGTTAGTTCATTTTACTACTTTTAGGACATCATGATTTAAATGGGGGATATTTAAGTGTCCCTACTGGGAAATTGATTTATATCCTCTGATTTACAGACGTCTCTTTATACATCCATGGACACAGACTCACTGGCGTTTTCAGTCCAAAATGGCGGCAACGCTACCGCAGCACCATCTAGCGGCTGTTAAAAAAGTACCAGAGTTTTGTCTCTTTGCTTCTACACTCTTTGCTCCGGCTGGCAGCTGTCATTTTGCCAATTTTTTGTGCCATCTTGCCAGGGATTCGAACCAGCAACCTTCGGGCTACCTACCTATTATTTCTACCAGCCCTCTCAAATATACAGTAGCAGTGTGATGACCTCCTCTGCCCTGTCTGCCTGTTGCTTGGCTTGTGTGGCTGCTGCCTTGGAGAAGGGCGTGGCAGAGGGTCGACAGTGAAGTGGCAGCACCTGAGCTCATCAGCAGCACTGGCAACACATGGACCCTGTGTGTCAGTGCTCCAACAGGGGCTGCATCCCAAAGCTCTTAATTGCATCCCTGTTTCCCTCACTTGCGTCTTTTCCTTGCGTCTTAGTCCCTCCCACCAGGGAAGCATGGAGAGACGCAAGGAAACCATGCGAGGAGAGAGGAAACGAGGAAATACGATTTAAGAGACATGAGACGGTCGTTTCCTCTGAAGCGTCACGTGAAGCGACGTCCGTTTCTGATGACAGCAGCAGCTGATCACATCTGGATCAAATGTCAGTCAGCTTTAACAGCTGTTTGTGTCTGAACTGTACTAATACTAATAAAGACAAGTGCAAGCTGCAGTCTGTATTTCTACTGTGGACTGAGTCCTGCTTAGATGCTCAGGAAACATCTCTACTGCACAATAACTTTATATTATTTATTCATTATTAGCGTCTGTAGTTATTGATATTCTGATTGAGTTAATTATTTAATAACCCAGAATATGACTATGGTGTTTTTTGAACACTTGACATTATTTATTAGGCTAAAGGGAAAATGTAAATGATGTAACTCATATCAAACCCGATGTTCAGGAATGATCAGCCTCATATGACTGAATGGAAATGATGATAAATGATGTAAAAGGTGTTTGTTGCTGACAGACAGACTCTCCTTCTCTCTCTTACTTTAATAGTTTCATTAATAAAAGTTAACAGGGGAAATAACAGATCATGAAAAGAAAAATCTTTCTAAAAAATGCAGAAAGTTATCTTGAGTCTGTTTGTCAGGTTTTATAAACCCCTCTTACTGTCAGGCTGCTTCACTGACGGTGTGTGAAGGAGAGCTACTGCAAATCCTTCTGCTGCTGTTCAGAGTTTCAATTAACACAGATTATAACTAGATGGTGAATCAGAAGACAACTAAATTATAAAACGTTTAATCTGTGATCTGTTTTCATTGCGGTATAAAACTCTAGTGATGTTGAGAGGTAAAGTTATCAGATCAGTCTGATCGGCAGCAGTGTCCAATCAGTGATTGATATCCAATAATGGGGCGTGTCAGTCGGTAAAAGACTTCCGGGGAGGATGGACTGGTGTATCCTCGCTCATCGCTCCTCCGGCAAGCCTCCTCGATCCTCGCTCCTCGATGCACAAATAAGGGCTTTGGGACGGTCTTCAAAATGGCGCACCAGAGCAACTTCCGGTTCAAGCGAGGATCGAGGAGCGAGGAAACGGAAATTAAGAGCTTTGGGACATACCCAAGGTTTCTGTTGGAGCTCAGTTGCTGTTTCCCTCTCCTTCCTGACACACCCATCAGGCTTTTCCACTCATGCACTCACTTACAGTACACTGCTGAATTTACTGATTCCACATGCCACTGTTAGTTTGTAAGTTTTCCTCATGTTTTCTTTGAATTAAAAAATAATTTGGTTAAGTGGCATTGTTGTGTGCATCCATGCGGCCTGGTTTGTGACAAAGACTAATATCCAGGCTGACAGAGACACCTAGTGCTACTTCTAAAGGAAGAGAGACCATCGGGCCTGAAGGCAGACAGACAAAGGAGAGCGGCAGAGCTCTCAGCTAGCTCTCTGTGACCCCATTACTGTGGCTCACACTTTGTGTGTGTGTGTGCGTGCGTGCGTGGACATATTTGGGTCTGTTGTGTAAGGTCAGGCAGCTCTGCTCTGCTATAGTTACACAATGCGTTCATGACTGCAGTCACTCAGAAGATCCAGTTACGTGTTCTCAATCTGTTCAAAACAACAAAAAGCAAAAGGTCTCCTCCATCTTTAATCCAGTGAAAAAGGTCTTTTCGCAGAAAGATTTCATTTTCCTTTACTGATTCATAGACGCCCCTGTCACAATAAACCCTCTGTTTACCGACACAAACATGTTTGCCTCTCGGTTCTCATTCCTCCACACGACAGCAGGCTGTGTGTAAATAAGCGCTGTCACTGCCGGCCTCTCTGTCTCAGCCAAACAGGGGAATGTAGGGGAATCCCATCATGTCACAGCTCCCCCATTGTTTTACTCCCCATCTGCTTCAGGCCTAGAGCTTCCCCTCCCTCCCTGCCTCCATCGCTACCTCCCTCCTCACTCCCTTCACTTCCGTTCATCCTCCCTCGCTTCCTACCTTCTGTTTCTTCAAGACTCTCTTCACGAGAATAATGCTCAGTGTTGTTTTTACAGCTTGTTCAGCTGTCCCCAAGTTATTTACTTATTTTGATCTCATATTATAATGTATTACATATTAAAACACGATAGAATGTTTTCCTGGCAGGTGTGATTATTACCTGTAAAAGGAATAGTTCAGATGAAGGGGTGGCTGTGGCTCAGAGGGTGGAGCAGGTTGTCCACCAATCGGAAGGTTGGTGGTTCGATCCCCGGCTGCTCCGGGTCACATGTCGATGTGTCCTTGAGCAAGACACTTAACACCAAATTGCTCCCGAGGGCATAGCCATCGGTGTGTGAATGAGTATTTAGATTAGATCCTGATGGGCAAAGTTGGCACCTTAGTAGCCTCTGCCATCAGTGTATGGATGTGTGTGTGAATGGGTGAATACTGACATGTAGTGTAAAGCCCTTTGAGTGGTCGGAAGGTACTAAATGCAAGTCCATTTACCAAGTCCTATGAGTGCCATGAGAAGATGGATCTCAGATCTCCCCACTCTCCGATGCCAGGACTATACAGTGGTTCCGAACCTATTTTCCTTGTATCTAAGAAAAGCGAAGCCCCTCCCCCCAATATTTTCTGACGTCATCACTCAAAGTTACAAATCCTCAAACAAAATCTTTAATTTGAATAAGATGAAAGCAGACCTCAGATCAGCTCTTACTGCTTATTTTCCTCCGTTCTGTGAAATCTTGCAGATGTTGTTAGGAGCACCGGAGGACACCAGAGGACACAGAGGAACATAATGTTTTTCTGATTACCTGTCTCATGCACTACTGTCATGATATAGTGACCGTTTTATAAAAATATTTGCTTCAATCTGCCTCCTTCAGCTTTAAGTGTGTTATTATGATTTAAGTTATTAAGTGTTAGTGTTAGTTAAGTGTTAGTTGTTAAGTGCAAATCTAATTTTGACAACCTCAGAGCAGATAATGGAGCACCTGTGATCCTTGGCGCCCCCCCTAAGTGAGGGACCCCAGGTTGGGAACCACTGCTATAGAAGCAGGAGACAGGCAGCTGGCTAACCTAGCTTCGCATGAAGACAAGATTGGGGGAAACAGCTAGCCTGGCTCTGTCCAAATGCTATTACAGTGGAAACCACTTTTACTGATCATGGTTACAGAGATCAACCGCTGATATTGATCACACAGCGTGGGACAGAATCTTTCCCATACAAACTCTGTTTAAATAATCTGCTGATAGTAATCAAGTAGTCCAATTACTGTGTTTGTTTGGGCTCTTTTCGTACATAAAAACATATGGAAAACATGTTAAAACTACGTTAGGCTAACATTAGTTGAATTTCTGTTAGTTTTTTTTACTTTACTCCCGTGATACTTTGCCTCGCGGACCGTCTGCTCTCCGGCTGGATACGTGAGGCTGATGCTGCGTTCACATAGATATCATGACGGGGAAAAAGAGTAATTTTCTCTGAAAAAAAATGTGCACGGGGAAAGCACCTGTGGGTGCGTCAAGTGGCTTGATTGCGCCTGGTCATGCCCCCAAATTAAACTCTGCCGCTCCTCAAATAGCTCTGCAGTACACATGCAGACCGGCGGCCGTCTCCCTCCACGCCGCTACCAGGTGAGAGAGCGAGGAGCCCCGGCAAAGGGGTGCCGTTCTGCATGAACACTCGCGCTGCAGAGTTAATAGTGAATCAGTCCGTTTCATTACTTTGTATTCATGTAATAAATACCCAAATGTGAATTAGATGGTAATCTGCATGAGGAATGATGCACAACAACAACAATTTGGTTATAGTAATCATCCATTTATAGTGATCAATTTGACCCGGACAGACGTGATCACATCAGCGGTTTCCACTGTAGTTACACGTTGCTTTCCTTGTTATGGTGTGAAAATGTCAGCTGTTAAACAGGTCCATCATTACTAACTCCAGCCTCCCCTGAGGACGTTTGTCCAAAGTCTCGCATTCAACATCAAATATCTCTTAATACCAAACAGGACAATTTTGTTGTATATTACTGTATCAGCTACATGTCACAGAACATACCAATAATTACAGTATGTTTATCTGTATATCTATTTTTTACTAGATGTGATATGCCTCTGTCCTAACTGTTGTGTTTGTGGTTCTTCCATACTCCACCCAGTCACACGGCAGTTTGTGAAATAGTGAGGAAATTTGATGTATTTATTCGTGTACATAAACATCAATTTCACATTTCTTTTGTGATGGTCAGCACCAAATCAATTTGTATGTAATCCACGTAACTGTGAACCGGGAAGTATAGAGAGCGGTGAACGCTGTGTAGGGAGGTCAGGGTGGATAGGTGGGTCAAAAAACACCAGACTTTCACCAGGAGAATGGCATTCAGGTTGATTTATTTGTCACGTAACTTCAGTTCTTAAGTTACAGAACTTCCTGAGTTATTTTAACCCAAACCAAAATGTTTTCCTAAACCTAACTAAGTAGTTTGTTGCCTAAACCTAACCAAGTTGATTTTTTCCTAAACCTAAGTGAGTAGTTTTATTTTGAAAAGACTGGAGTGGAAATTGACGGGTGCATCACGTGTTGCTGGACATTTGTATTTTTGTACACAAAACAAATAGATTAAATCTCATGACTATTTCATGAACTGCTGTGAGTCTGTGTTGCATATTTTTTGTCTTATAGCAACGAAATACAGACTGAAGCTTCTCATCCATGAGCCTACATTACACTTCCTGTTCTTCCCTGGGCTGACGCCTACAGCAGGACATCCTGTGTCACCAGCCTGCGTGTGTGTGTGAGGCCATCCAAGTGTGCGCTACGCGAGTGGACGTCAATCATCCTGCAGTGAGGGTTCCTCTTTTATCACACGTGAGGATACTACAGATCAAAGTATCAGGACACAACGTTGTTCCTCAAAAGCAAATGTGTGAGTGTCAGCATGTGCAAACTTCCTCACAGAAAATGTCAAAATTTGAACATGTAATCTGAATTTTGAGACACTGGCGATGACAGCAGCTTGCTAAAAGCTTATTGAGGTGATTATCTAAGCTAAAGGCTCCCTGAGGACAAATAAACTCTGCAGCTTGATGTGTGGTAGACTGTCTCTCTCTTCTTCTGCCCTGCCTGTATCCTGGCGTCCATGTCAGGTGGTGAGAGAGGCAGAGAACGCAAAAGGATTGATTAATTATTGAGGATACCGACACATGGCTTCTCTCTCCTTTATTCTCCCTCTGACCTACATAGTAAACCACCTGATCCTGGCTCCAAAACAAACCTACTGACATCAAGCTCGCTGTCTGTCTGCTTTTGTGCATGGGATGCGTTCACATGTCATTTCATCTCTTTGAGTCAGTGTGCACATGAGGAGAGAAAGAGTGAAGAAGAAGAAGAAGAAGAAGTACAAGAGGCTGAGAGATGAGAGCTAATGGAATCAACCACCCCCATAAGCACGTCAGATATCAGCTGCAGGAGTGTGTGTGTGTGTGTGTGTGTGTGTTTGTGTGTGTGAATGTGTGTGTGTGCACAAGCTAATGTACATTGATGTGCATCCATGTGAGGTATTAAGCGTATGTCAGGGGGCCCCAAAGTATTCTGGGATAGAATGGAACGTTGGGTCAAAGGGTAAACTCACCTCCCTCATTTTTCTCTCCTTCACTGCTCTCCCTTTTTATTATTACATCACTTCACAAAGACACAAAGGTTTTGTAAATATGGAAGGGAGGATGCAGTAATGCAAAGTAGCCTATTCAGTGTCCAGTAAAGTGAGTATTCTGTGTGGCGTCTGCATTATAGAAAAGCAAAAATATAACATTATATAGTTATATTTTTCTTACAAAGGGTTCTTCAGTCAGAGACAGTGCATTTAAGTGGCAGACAGAGGTGGTACAATAGATCCCACATTTTAAAAACAAGACTGGAGGGTGTGATCTTCTTATCGGGGTCACACTGCTCAGCCTCATAGGGATCTGGCCAACTGTTGAACCTCTTTGCAGATTCTCATCCAACTATTTTAGCTGCCTAACCCTAACCATCCCTTAACCATAGTTTATTCGCAATAATTACGATCTTTTCCCAAACCTCAACCATGACATAGTTGCTCTGCACACATACTGTAGAAAAATGTTGACATTTAACATGATCAGGGTTTTGCAAAATGACCCAATAGCAATGTTCTTGTCTGCTGATAGGGTCACATTGATTCAAAAACTGGTTACCAAATTCTGCTGCTTTATAAGGGCTGCGGCTCAGAGGTAGAGGGGGTCGTCCGCCAATTGGAAGGCCAGCGGTTCGATCCCTGGCTCCGCATGTGGAAGCGTCCTTGGCAGGATACTGAACCTCAAACTGCTCCCGAAGGCTGAACCATCAGTGTGTGAGTATTTAGATCTGATCCTGATGGGCAGGTTGGCTCCTTGCATAGCAGCCTCTGACATCAGTGTGTGAATGTGTGTGTGAATTAATGAATGTTTACATTAGCGTGTGAATACGTGTGTGAATGGATGAATGTTGCCATCAGTGTGTGAATGTGTGTGTGAATGGGTGAATGTTGACATCAGTGTGTGAATGTGTGTGTGAATGGGTGAATGTTGACATCAGTGTGTGAATGTGTGTGTGAATGGGGTGAATGTTGACATCAGTGTGTGAATGTGTGTGTGAATGGGTGAATGTTGACATCATTGTGTGAATGGGTGAATGTTGACATGTAGTGTAAAGCGCTTTGAGTGATCAGAAGACTAGAAAGGAGCTCTATAAATCATACTATATAATGTCCATTCAGCATTTATAAATGATATATTGAGTGTAGAGTAGAGTAAACCTTGTGTTCATCAATGAACCTAACGTGCATGACTTTGGACTGTGGGAGGAAGCTCAACACAACTCTTCTCTATTTGGTTTTCCACTGGAGATGGTACCCCCCTCAGTGTCGGTAGGATTCTCAGCTGATCGCTATAGCAACGGCACGTCAGACTACCATACTACTCTGACCAATCAGTGGTTGGCAGTGTTTTGACTCCACTTTCTAGTATAAGCTCAGCTTTAGTGGGCTACCTCCGGGTCTGAGAAGTGAAGCCAATGGAGAAGAGCCTTAAACCTGCATCCTGTCTACCAGCTAGCAGGGGGTGACTCCTCTGGTTCTATAGAATGAGCCTACTTCTCATTGATTTATTGCCTCAGTAAACATTGTAAACATGAGTTTATGGTCTCAATCACTAGTTTCAAGTCTTCTTCAATACAGCATGACCGGTTTAAGGCGTAGGCCAAATAGGCGGTCGCCTAGGGCGCCACCTTCTGGGGGGTGCTGGTTGCCCTCTAAAAAAAAAAAAAATACTTTTTTAAAAGAAATGCAGGTGGGCGCCCTTCCTCATTTAAATGAACAAATAAAGAAAGAAAGAAATACACTTTTTACCCCTATAACTACTTTTTCTCACACTTTTTCCTGCAGCACTTATTTGTTAATAGAAGTATAAATTGTAGTGAAAATGACTAAACACTTTTAAGCCAACAATATCGGGGACCAATCGTATATTATAGTATAATGAATACAGTTATTTATGAAAATAAAAAATCATAATTTTTGTCTTAAAACCATTGTGATGTCTGATTTGTGTTGCGAGGCTAGAGCCGGCCCTGCTGTCAGTGTGTTTTCACTTCATGAAAGCCAATTCTAACCTTTTTGGTCGCCTAAAATGTCTTATTCAGTGCTTGGTTGTGCTTAGCTCCACCCTCTCGTGTCATTTCTGGTTGCAAAAAAACAACATGGCGACAGTCAAAAACCAAGATGGCGACGACCAAAATGCTCACTTGAGGCTTCAAAATGGCAGTCCATAAACCAATAGGTGACGTTACGGTGACTAAGTCCACTTCTTATATACAGTCTATGCTCTGCTCACTTGGAACCTCGAGTGAGGAGGTACCAGAAAAAGTACCAGGTAATTATCCACAACTTTTGCTAAAGAAAACCCCAAAAAAAGCAAGTGTACTTGAGTAGAGCTGTGCCATACCATGCAGTGGAAATGAGGCATAAATGTGTATGTGTGTTGGCCCCTGTGAATGTCTGATGAAAATGACCAACCGGACTAAGAGAAGGAAAATTATATGACTCTGGAAATCCTCAAAGTTATATTCAAAACAAATGTTAAAGCGATAATTTAACAGTAACCTTGACTTTTCTCTTGAATGTCACTTACAGTTTGGTAGAGTAACACATCGGTTAGATTGAAGATATCTTGTTTTTTACAATGTAGGTCCATAGAGAAAGAACCCCCTGCCTTTGGTTCAAAGTTTCCCTTTACACCAACCACGCCAATCCCCATCCAGGACAATGTGAAACCACTCCAGTTCCACTATGTGTGTACATCCTACAGCCACTGCAGATCAGGAGGTGGGAGGAAATGACACAATGAACAATTCAAATGATGGAAGTCTTCCCTTCCCTGCCTTATTGCGCTCTCTCCCTTTCAGTCTTTCTGTATGTCTTTTTCTCACCCACATCTGCCCTCCTCTTTCTTCCTTCCTTTTCCCTCCGTCTCTTCATCTCTCCCCACCTCTCCTTAATGAGTCTTTTGTGAGGGACAGTAGCCTTTTAGCAGGGAGAGGAGTTAATGGCTTTGCTGATGGCTGCTGCTAATGTCTTTGGGCTAATGGCCTTGGCCACCGCTGATGATAACCATGAACTAATAGCATGAATGATAGATAGCCATACTGCTTTCAGACTCACGCTCTGTATCAAGAATAGATAGATAGTCTCAGGGGAACAACTGGAAGTCCAGTCCCCCTGAATATAGCAATAATACCCAGAGGAACCATCTTTATTGTGATTAGATATAAAGATGAAGGTGATGTAAGTGGGGGAAATGTACAGCCAAGAGCCAGATAAAAATCACTCACTTACGTTGTGGGTACCACAAGAGTTTGCCACAGCAACCAACCAGCCACAGCACATAGGACATTTTCACAGTAATCAAAGCTTTGTTGACAACCTTCTCACCAGAAAAAAATGTTGGCCTTGAATATTTCTGCAAACCGCAGGATTCGATGAATATCAACGTTTCTGAACCAAAATTATGTTTCATGTCATCCTGGTATTACGCTCGCAGAATTCCTTGTGGTTATTGCTGTGAAACGATTGGTTAGGTTTAGGCCGGTGGTTCCCAACCTATGTCCCTTGACACCTCATATTTTCTGACGTCATCAACCTAAAAGAAATTAAATCCTCGAACAAAATCCTCAATTTGAGTAAAGTGATTCAGTGTATTAAATGAGTAAGTCTTTTTTAATAATCAACTTTCTTTAATGAATGTAACTCATCAGTGCCTCCCGTTGTGTGCGGCTGGTGGGAGAGCAAACAGTTTTTGACCGCATGTGAAAATGTTATTGGAAGGCTAAATGCCAACAAATATGGATTGAAGCAGAATATTTAGTTAAATAAAAATGTTGGGAATTTTACTAAATGATTACATCTATCTTTGTCTGTCAGTCTGATGCTGCTAGAATGTTAATGTATGACTGCATTACTGCAGCAGCCTCCCACTCAAGCTAACATTAGCTAGCCATGCTAGTCACTGTCACCAGCATCATTTAGCTATTTAGCACACTGACAGTGAATATTCACGTATCGTATGAGCCTCAGATGTCAGTGTGAAAGCCTCGTTAACCCGCTACACAACAGCTGTTCATCATTTTCTCTCCTGTGACAGCAAGTTTCTTTCCCAAAAGGGAGGCGCAGCCTCGGAGAGGACGCCCTGCTGGTCTGGTCTATAGCCTGGAGCTAAAAAGCCATGTTGGTCTGGTCTATGGAGCTATAAAGACCATGCTGGTCTGGTCTATAGCTTGGAGCTAAAAAGCCATGCTGGTCTTGTCTATAGCTTGGAGCTATAAAGACCATGCTGGTCTGGTCTATAGCTTGGAGCTATAAAGACCATGCTGGTCTTGTCTATAGCTTGGAGCTATAAAGACCATGCTGGTCTGGTCTATAGCTTGGAGCTAAAAAGCCATGCTGGTCTTGTCTATAGCTTGGAGCTATAAAGACCATGCTGGTCTGGTCTATAGCTTGGAGCTAAAAAGCCATGCTGGTCTGGTCTATAGCTTGGAGCTAAAAAGCCATGCTGGTCTGGTCTATAGCTTAGAGCTATAAAGCCATGCTGGTCTTGTCTATAGCTTAGAGCTATAAAGACCATGATGGTCTGGTCTATAGCTTAGAGCTATAAAGCCATGCTGGTCTTGTCTATAGCTTGGAGCTATAAAGACCATGATGGTCTGGTCTATAGCTTGGAGCTATAAAGACCATGCTGGTCTGGTCTATAGCTTGGAGCTAAAAGCCATGCTGGTCTTGTCTATAGCTTGGAGCTATAAAGACCATGCTGGTCTGGTCTAATAGCTGGGAGCTAAAAAGCCATGCTGGTCTTGTCTATAGCTTGGAGCTATAAGACCATGCTGGTCTGGTCTATAGCTTGGAGCTAAAAAGCCATGCTGGTCTGGTCTATAGCTTAGAGCTATAAAGCCATGCTGGTCTTGTCTATAGCTTAGAGCTATAAAGACCATGATGGTCTGGTCTATAGCTTAGAGCTATAAAGCCATGCTGGTCTTGTCTATAGCTTGGAGCTATAAAGACCATGATGGTCTGGTCTATAGCTTGGAGCTATAAAGACCATGCTGGTCTGGTCTATAGCTTGGAGCTAAAAAGCCATGCTGGTCTTGTCTATAGCTTGGAGCTATAAAGACCATGCTGGTCTGGTCTATAGCTGGGAGCTAAAAAGCCATGCTGGTCTTGTCTATAGCTTGGAGCTATAAAGACCATGCTGGTCTGGTCTATAGCTTGGAGCTAAAAAGCCATGCTGGTCTGGTCTATAGCTTAGAGCTATAAAGCCATGCTGGTCTTGTCTATAGCTTAGAGCTATAAAGACCATGATGGTCTGGTCTATAGCTTAGAGCTATAAAGACCATGATGGTCTGGTCTATAGCTTGGAGCTATAAAGACCATGCTGGTCTGGTCTATAGCTTGGAGCTAAAAAGCCATGCTGGTCTTGTCTATAGCTTGGAGCTATAAAGACCATGCTGGTCTGGTCTATAGCTTGGAGCTAAAAAGCCATGCTGGTCTTGTCTATAGCTTGGAGCTATAAAGACCATGCTGGTCTGGTCTATAGCTGGGAGCTATAAAGCCATGCTGGTCTGGTCTATAGCTTGGAGCCATAAAGCCCCTCTATTAAATCTTTTTTAGGACATGGCAGGGGAACAAATAGAGATCAGGGTTTTTGGATTTATTGTTGGTGCAACCAACTACATATTGGGCATAGCGTTACTACTATTAGCGTTTTTTTTAAAGTAGAAGATTAGAGACATGTTTCAACTTCTTCTGTTTACTCTGTTACCGTCAATTAAAGGACACGGGATTGGGTTCCCCCCTAAAGGGGGCGTGGTCATGAGGATGACGTACTGCCGGTCTGATATTTTCTGATTTCGGAACTCAGTAGAACTTGGTGGTTGATGGACGGGTAGCGTATCTGACCTTTATGTAGGAGACTGGAGTTTGCCTCAAGTTACGGATCAACAGTTAATGTTTTATTTTTTTATTTTACCATGACTATAATCTTTCCCTAACCTGAACCATCCCATAGTTGCCATGTGCATATATTGTACAAATAAATAACTTTTAATAAATGAAACATTTTGTTTGAATTGTCAGGGTTGGAAACCAAGGAGCCTAAAGGAATGAAAGTCATTCTAAATAGGTTCCCTTACATCTTGAGGCCCTACACTCCCCTACCTAACAAGTGCTATCGAAGTTTTTTTTTTTAATATTCTGAATTTAATATGCCTTTTCACACATAGCTAGTGATCCAAGGCAGGGTCAGTATCAAAGCTTCCTTCCTGGGTATGTTGACCCCGCAAAAATG
This sequence comes from Sebastes umbrosus, assembly GCF_015220745.1. NCBI lineage: Eukaryota > Metazoa > Chordata > Actinopteri > Perciformes > Sebastidae > Sebastes > Sebastes umbrosus. The sequence continues at coordinate 245,670 of NC_051282.1, read as the reverse complement.
ACCCCAATCAAGATCAGGTTTGAGGGATGGATCAAATTCTGCTACACATGGTGTGAAAATTCATGTCTGGCGCATCGTAAGGATGTGGAACCCAAAATATAAAACACATCCTATGTTTCTTGCACGGTGACAGCTCTCAAGACATTCCAGTGAATGATGCCGGGGAGACTCGCCTTCTATATGGGAAGCACCTGGATCATTACAGCAAATTGTTCCCGAGTCGTGTGAAAGGGGTAATCAGAATCTTTCTTTACTTAGATGAGACTGTTAGTCTAGTTTGAAAAAAAAATACCATCTGTCCACAAGTGAGGTAGCTTAAAAGCAGAAGATGGAGATTTATGAAATGTGTTGCATTGAAGAATGTGTGATGTGAGGAACCTCTCGCAGGGAGGACTTTTTCATCTTAAACTGCAGTTGGAAGGTCATCCAGTGGCAGAATGAAGAAGAGTGGAGGCCAGGCGGAGCGATGAAGAGCTAAGCGTCCCACAGAGGCAGAGACACTTGATAGAGACACGCCATTACAGTGACATACAGTCATTAGCCAGCTCAGCTCTTTGCTGCCAGCTCAATATGTGCCGTAGCAGTTAGCATTCAGCTTGCGTTAATGGGGTAATTCCCATTCAGCTGGGATAGCAGCCATATGAGCGATGTGTCACATCTATAGTCAGCTAGTGTAGCAGCCATGCAATAATTCCTCCACTCACTCCCGCATTAAATGACACTCAATCTTTGCCAAGAACGCGCCTCCACTCCTGCATTTTCCTCTGGGCCCTAAATCACACCTCACTGTCTCTATTACATACCTCTACTGCTCTCTAAATCACTTTTCCCCTCCACCTTCTTTCTCTCCTCTACTTCACCGGATCCCACTTTTCTCTTGTGTACCAGAAACACTTTTCTAACTTTTTGTCTCTTGGCAGGTTGAAAACAGGAATATGTTTGATAATGACGACAACCTCACCATCTGAAGAATTAGAAAAGTCTTCGTTGTGAGGTTGTAAGAGCTCAGATTGGAGGCATTTAAATGACGGTGTCTTCAAGTGACTTGACGTACACAAATGCCAGCCTGTTGTCATTCTCAGGTCATCAAACACCGAGGCTTTGTTACAGCCGTCGGCGTTCAGCACAGCAGTGGTGGCAGAAATATTTAGATTCTTTAAGTATCAATACCACACTGTGAAATACTTAATACAAGTAAAGGTCCCGCATTCAAAAGCTTACTGAAGTAAAAGTACGTATCAGGAAAATGTACTTAAAGTATCAAAAGTCAACTTTTCATGAGCTCAGAAAAAACAGTTTTCAGTTGTCAGTCTTGGGATGATTTTCTCAGCTGATCCAAGAGGTTTTTTATAAAGTTTATTTAGCTTAAGGAGAAGGAGCATTTTATCAACCCATAAAGGAAACACTCATCCTTCAGTTAACCACAAACATTCAGATTCATAATCACAAAATTTAGAGATGGAGTCCCATTAACACAGTCTGTTGCGTAAAATGGAAATACTCGAGTAAAGTACAAGTACCTTGAAATAAATAGATAATAGATAGAACAAAGATAAATATGATTTTATTCTGCAGCAATTTGATCAGATTTAATGCTTCTAACTCAGCAGTCATAAATCTGATTCACTCCTTATAGTCTTTCTAGTCCTGGACCGGTATTGAGCTATTCGTCTGGTGCTTTTTGTATGTATATTGTTACGTTTTGTGCTTTTCTGACGGGCTCTGCCAAGCACAGCTTGTGTATAGTCGGCTGGAGTTAATCAACATTGGATTACAAAAGCAGTTCTCCCGTCACGAACTACTTTAAACAGATGCACAATATTCCGGGACATCATATCAAGATCCCAGGGCTCTCCGTGGATTGTTGTCGGCTCCCACAAGCGGCGCAGGCGGCGCAGGGAGAGGAAACAAAAGCGCGGATGCCGAGCCGGCCTGCTAACCAGGCTAAAGAAGCAACCACACAGACCCCCGCTCCCGAGTCTCTTTCTGGCCAACGTCCGATCCATCGCACACAAAATGGACGACATGGAGCTGCGGATAGCAACAAACAACTTTGTCCGACAACTGTTGTGTGATGATCATGACCGAAACCTGGCTTCATCCCGGAGTCCCGACGTGGCCGTGCAGCTAGCAGGACTAACTAGCCGCCGCCACGACCGCAACAGTGACTCTGGTAAGAGCGGAGGGGAGGACTGTGATTCTATGTTAACAACGACTGGTGCTCAAAGAGCCAAGCTATGGACAGTTACTGTTCCCCACACCTAGAGACTCTGACGGTCATCTGCTGTCTGTTCTACCTACCAAGAGAGCTAACGGCAGTAGCCATCACAGCTGTCTACATCCCTCCAGATGTTTAACGTTTAGCTTAGCCCTCAGCCACCTCCACAGTGCCATAAGTAAACAGCAGCGGGCTCATCCTGACGCGCTCCATGTAATAGCAGGGGACTTCAATCAGGCAACTTAAAGTCTGTTCTTCCTAAATTCACTCAATATGTGAAATGTGCCACCAGGAAGAACAACACTCTAGACCATGTTTACTGCAACATAAAGCATGCGTACAGAGCAGTGCCTCAACCACACATAGGCCAGTCAGACCACCTCTCACGGCACCTCATCCCAGCCTAAACCCCCCTCAGGAGGCAATCCAAGCCCATCACCAAGAACATCAACACTTGGCCCGAGGATGCCCTCTCTCAGCTACAGGACTGCTTCATGAGCACTGAGTGGAGTATATTTGAGAACCAGGACCTGGAAGAATACACACAGTCTGTACTCTCCTACATCACGTACTGTGATGGGTCACTGTAAAAACTCATGCGGGTTTTTCCAAACCAGAAACCCTGAGTGACGTACAGGCTCTCATCAGAGACCGCAACACTGCCTTCAGGTCAGGAGACAGCGCACAGTACAGCATGCAGAGCAAACCTGAAGAGGGGCACAAAGCTGCCAAGGGGACGTACAAGAGGAAGATAGAGGACATCTAGCTGACAACAATCCACGGCAGGTGTGGCAGGGAATCCAGGACATCACCAACTACAGGGGCAGCAACACCACAGCTGTCAACGCGGATGCGTCGCTAGCAGAGGAACTGAACAGTTTTCTTGCCGTTTTTGAGGTGCAGCAGACCAACGGCGCCCCCTAGCCACTACACAGTACCTCACTAACTATACAGCAACATCAAGTGAGAGGTGCACTCAGGTCAGTGAACCGAGGAAGGCGGCTGGACCCGACGGAGTACCAGGGAAAGTACTCAGGGGCGGTGCGGACCAGGTCTCAGAGATCCTCACCAAGATCTTCAACTTCTCCCTGACCCAAGCCAGCTTGCCTGAAATCAGCCACCATCATCCCGGTCCCAAAAACACGAGCCAACAGCAGCCTGAATAACTTCAGGCCCATTGCTCTCAGGTCGTGGTGACGAAGTGCTTCGAGAGGCTGGTTTCTCAGCACATCAAGGCCTGCCTCCCCCATTATTCGACTCCCACCAGTTTGCCTACAGAGCAAACCGCTCAACCGAGGACGCCATCGCCATCACCCTCCACTCCACGCTGAGCCACCTGGAACACCCTGGAAACTATGCAAGACTGCTCTTCATAGATTACAGCTCAGCTTTTAATACTATCATCCCTGACATCCTGATCAATAAACTCCTGGTCTTACACCTCCCCCCCCTCCACCTGCACCTGGATAAAGGATTTTCTCACCAACAGACCACAATCTGTGAAACTCGGCCCCCATCTCTCTCCTCTCTCACACTCAGCACTGGCTCTCCTCAAGGCTGCGTGCTGAGTCCACTACTGTATGCACTTTACACATATGACTGCACCCCCACCCACCCCTCCAACACCATCATCAAATTTGCAGATGACACCACTGTGGTTGGGCTCATCTCAGGGGGTGATGAGACGGCCTACAGAGATGAGGTCCAGCAACTGACAGTGTGGTGTTCAGCTAACAACCTGCTGCTGAACACCACAAAAATCAAGGAGATAATCATAGACTTCAGGAGGAACAGCCTGTGGCCCACACCCCTCTCCATATCAATGGGAACTGTGTGGAGAGAGTGCCATCTTTTAAATTCCTGGGAGTGCACATCTCTGAGGACCTCTCCTGGTCCACAAACACAACGGCTGTGAAAAAGAAGGCCTTCACTTCCTGAGAATTCTCAGGAAAAACAAACTTGAACAGAAGCTGCTGGAGTCCTTTTATCGCTCTGCGATCGAAAGCGTGCTCACGTACTGCATCACGGCGTGGTACACCGGGAGCTCGGCTGCAGACAGAAGGGCTCTGCAGAGGGTCATAGACACAGCCCAGAGGATCATAGGCTGCCCTCTGCCTTCCCTGGAGGAGATCTCCAGCTCCCGCTGCCTCAGTAGGTCCACAACCATTCTCAGGGACTCCTCCCACCCAGCTCATCACCTGTTCGACCTGCTGCCCTCTGGCAGGCGCTACAGCCCGCACCTCCAGACTCACGAACAGCTTCTTTCCCTGGGCCATTTGGACACTGAACAAACAATAACTCTGTGCAATACTAATACACTGAATGTGAATACCTCTATCTGTGCAATATATCCCTGATGCAATATACACCTCAAGTGCAACTTGTTTACATTTTATTTATCTAACCTACCTATTTTATAAGTGCAATTACCTCTGTTTACAACATCAATTTTTATATTTTACACTCTAGTGTATCACTTCTGTTTATACTTATTTATTACTTCGACTTTACCTGTTTTATATTGCTTTATAACTGTGTGTGTTTTACCTGTTATATGTTTATCTGCCTCGTTTAGTCTTCTCAAGTATTTGTTTGTCTTAAAGCACTGACCAGATGTGGCAACTGTGAATCTCGTTGTATTTAATACAATGACAATAAAGCTTTCTATCTTCTATCTATCTATTCTACAAAAATCTACCATCTCATGGCTACCTTCGGCAAAAACTTTATGCCTGCCTACATGTGTTTTGATGCAGATCTCATGCCAGACTCAAATAAAAAAACATTTAGTTAAAAAGGCTGTGCAGCCTTGGTGGATATCTGTGCACTTTGAGTGCTCTCCAGCTCATGAGCATTATTTTTTTCTTTGTATTAAATTTATTTTATTGAAAAGAAATGAAAATAAACCACTTGAAAGTAGAAAAAGAATTCCATCTGTCTGTTTTTTTTCGCTGAATAGGCAGTTTTTATAAAAAGTTTGTTTTGATGGCTTATGGGACAAGATGATGTACCAACACAGAGGTAAATACATGACTTTCACATAATTCACATAATGACTGAATCCAAAGTCTCTGCCAACACGTGCAAGCTGTCCATAGAAGAAGTTAACCTTAAACTTATTAAATAAGTTTAAGGTCTTGTCTGGTTCTACTTCCTACCTTTGTCTGTTTTCCCACCTTTTTGATTGTCTGCGCTGCCCTGATCACTTTCACCTGTCCCTCATTAGTCCTGCACTGGCCTCACCTCCTGCTCACCTGTTCTCACTTCCCCAGTTAGTCAGTCACTAATGAAACCAGTTCCTTTCTTCATTCTGGGGAGTTTGTTAGTTCAGCTGTACCTGATAAATCGTTGTGTAGGCTATGTGAAGCATGTGATTTAAACATGATTCTAGCTTCCACTGAAGAGACGACATCAGACCTGTGAGGAGACAGTAACCGTCCCCATTAAAACATGAAAGAAACAGTAAATGTCAGATTTCCATCATGTTTTCTACAGAGGTTTTACTGGCACTCTTTTAATTACAGAAGCTGGTTGCACCCTCTACTTCTGCAATGGTTTAGTGACACCCAACTAGAAAATTAGTGCAACCAACTGTTTATCTTGATATACCGTATATATGGTTGGAAACGCTCACTTCATTAGAGTATAATCACCTGAACTAAAATTTCAACTAATTTTCATTAGCTTATAATGAGCTCTTCATATCTCCATAGGAGCGGGTCCTCTTCACGGAGTCCTCCATGATTCTACGGTAGCAGCCCAGAACGGACAAACCATACACTGGAGAACTGGATACAGCGTTGGAGCCTATGAAAGTTGCTCACAGGCGCATTGTTACGACCAAGCTCACTGGGGTAAAGGGAAGCAACATGAAACCAGATTTTGTTGGTAAATTAAGTTATTTTATTTACAAGGAGTTTTTTTCTGTAATCAACAAAAGGTGGGGAGACAGACAAAATAGAAAAGGGGCTAGTGGGTGCTGTTAGAAATTAAGTAAATAAATAGAACAAAAGGAGAACTCCTAAAAATGGGAGTTATGCAACTAATCTTACTACGAAGAACCAGAATGGAAATTAAAACCTCACTAATTAGCTTTACATGGTAGAACGAAAAAATACAATCAAAACAGCAACCCTGCACACTAGTGACACAGACTAATAACCTATACTAACCTGGCCCACACTTTCTCCAATCTACTAACAGGTACCTTGTACAACATTAGATACACCACAACCAAGTATCTCGAGTCCCTCAGCGGAACATACTAAAAAGGTACTATGCCGTCAAATCACAGCCACCGCGACTGTCGGGCTGGCCAAGCATTTAAATCTTCCTCAGCTGATTGTAGCTCCTTGGGATTTGAGGACCGGGCCGTGTGCCGCTCCAATCTGGAACCTCCAGCTCGAAGAGGGGCGGCGCCTCGGCGGGTGGGACCAATCCCTCCTCGGAGACCACACCTAATTTACATACACAGACACACACTCTACCTGGGCAGGTTAGGCAAAACAAATGGATTAATGGCTGCGGCCATAACACGCATGAAGCAAAAAAGTTCAGACTTCTGAGTATGAAATTACCTCCGGCGATCTTCCGCATCCATGGAGCCTATAGAGCAACTCCTCCTCCCAGCCCGCGCTCCAGTCTCGGTCTGGGTTTCATTCACATGAACGGGAAGAGAAATAACTCTTGATTCAGCTGTTAGTGCGTTTGACAACTTTTAGGACCCATAATTAGAGCTGGGTATCGATACTCGATACCACTGAAATAACCCAGTACCAAGTAGTATCGAAATGTGTCCAGTCAAACAATACCTGCAATCGATCCTTTTTGCGACGAGAAAAAAAAGATAATTTTCAGTGCATGTGAACGGAGTGGAGCATGAGTGCAAGGATTCTAAATGGAGCAGAGTGGATTTTTTAAAAAGTTAGAGTGTTGCCTTATCCTCACTCCATCCCGTTCCAATTTCGCTCTGGTAGCGCTCTCACCATGAGTTAGAAGAAGGCCCAAGCGAGCCCAACCTAGAATGTATCTGTGTATTGGGCATGGTGGCGGCATAGGATTGTTTCAGACTTGTGTGATCCAAACTTTTCCAATAACTTCAGAGCTGCAGGTCAATTGACTTCAATTCATGTGTGCCTGGTCATAAATATAGGACTCAGAGCAACATTCTTTTATGGGTTTTTATTTCCCCGACTGCACTTAAAGGAGAACAGCGTTAACGTTGTAATTTTGGGGGTCTTTAAAATAGTCACAGTGATAACAAAACAGCATCAATGAGATCCGTCTCATGAATAACCTCTCCTGTAACACTTTACTTAGTTGTAGCTTAACATTCAACTTTGAGCTGTCAACAGTTTACTGTAGTACTAAACAACACATACAGTGCACGAGCTATCATAGATGGCAGGCTCTATCAGTATCTCCTCCCATAGATTTCCCGAATCACATCTTTGTTTCTCTCGTATATAGAAAACAGTAGTGGCTTACTTCTGAACAAGAAAACAGAAATACAGCATTAAATAACATAACTGCTAAGCCACAAATAATACACATATTTACACATTTTTCACAATAAAGCTATGAACTCACTCTCACTGCAGTGTGCAGCCTGTTTGCTCCCACACACACACAGACTCCTCCCTGTCACCTGTCTCCCCTCTAAGTGTGCAGAAACATGCAAAAACGGGACACATTTCAGTGAGGTAGTTTGCATACACTTTGAAGAGATAATTCTATACACATGTGCACTTTATCAACACTTACGCTGCCCTGCTGTCTAGTATTTTCGTCAGCGTGGTGGGGATTATCACACACCTAACCCGTGTTACTATCGATCTACATGAATCGACACAAATTCAGAATCATTCATCAAACTTCGTCCGTTCGCTTCACTACACCTTCATCTAACATCACAGATTACCCTTTTGAGTTTTATGGACATTTATAGGGATATTTTTCATGCCGATGGACAGAAATTCACACCTCAGCAGCCGCTATCTCCCTCCTACCTGCTAGCTTCCAGCCATCGGCCCTGCCTGTTAGCCTCCAGCCATCGGCCCTACCTGCTAGCTTCCAGCGATCTGCCCTGCCTGCTAGCCTCCAGCCATCGGCCCTACCTGTTAGTCTCCAGCCGTCGGCCCTGCCTGCTAGCCTCCAGCCATCGGCCCTGCCTGTTAGCCTCCAGCCATCGGCCCTACCTGCTAGCCTCCAGCCATCGGCCCTACCTGCTAGCCTCCAGCCATCGGCCCTGTCCAGCCATCAGCCCTACCTGCTAGCCTCCAGCCATCAGCCCTGTCCAGCCATCGGCCCTGCCTGCTAGCTTCCAGCCATCTGCCCTGCCTGTTAGCATCATTACAAGTGGTAAAACTGTGGATTTTCTCCTTCTACTATGTCACTAATCATTGTATTGTGTTTTATATTTTGTATGGTTTTGCCGGGAGCCCAAATGGGTCTGGTAACCCTCCTCCTTCAGCCATGCTACCTCGGGATGCACAATTTGATAACTATGACAATTTAACGTTTCCCCATAATGACTGCTGCAAAACTACTACTACGCTTTCTCAGTTGAGGGTTTTGGTGAGTGTGGACATGTCAAAATGGTTGCTTATGGCTGAGGAGTCCCTTCATTTTTTATTGTTTCCTTGTTTTGAGAGAACATTTTACTATTACTATAGCCTCCACTATTGTGAACACATTCTCTTCCAGTCTGATGACTGACTTAAAAGGTGGTAACACAAAGCCGAAATTTCTAGTTGTATTATTGCTATTGCTCTCAGGAAATGTTGAGACTAATCCAGGCTCTGATACTCCTGCACAATGTTTTACACCTGCAGTTGTTAAATCTAGATCTGGTTTTGGGATTATTCATATCAATGTTCGCAGTTTACTCTCTAAACTGGATATGATAAAGATCTGGATAGACTCAACAAATGCTGACATTGTTGTCTTATCTGAAACTTGGCTTAAAAAATCTGTGCATGTTAAAGACATTTACATTAATGGCTATAATGTTTATCGTACTGATCGTCAAAGAAAAGGTGGTGGAGTGGCCATATATATTAAGCAGAACTTTGATATTAAATTAGTGCTCACTGAATCAGTAAGTAAAGAACTTGAACTGTTGGCACTTGAAATTGAATTATCCAGAGATCACTATATTATGCTAGTGGGATGTTATAGGCCCCCATCTGCCACTAGTAACTCACTCCACGCTTGTGAAGCTTCTATCATAACTGAAATACAATGAAATAGTGTTGGTTGGTGATTTGAACTGGGACTGGCTTACACCTGCGTCCGACCCATTAAAAGCACAGTGTGACTCTCTAAATTTTACACAATTAATTAACTCACCTACAAGACCCAATCCCAAATGCTTACAAAAATCTACACTCATTGACTTAATTTTAACAAATATGCCTTTTAAATTTGTTGCATCAGGTGTTTTCCCTAATGATGTGAGTGATCATTGTGTGATAGCGGTAGTGCGAGATACGAATATTCCTAAAAGTAAGCCCCGTTTTGTAAGAAAACATAATATGAAGTTGTTTGAGGTGCAAGCCTTTTTGCATGACTTGTATCATTTTAACTGGGATAGAATTTCCATTTTTGATGACATTGAACTGGCCTGGAATTATTTTCATAAAAACTTCATTAGTATTATAAATAAACACGCCCCATTCGGCAAAATTAGAATTAAAGGGCATGACAATCCTTGGTTTACAACCGACCTGGCAGATGTACTGCATGAGCGTAATGCTGTTTGGGCAAGGGCACGTAAGTCAGGACTAGAAGCTGACTGGCTTAGTTTTAGACAGTTGAGAAATAAATGTACCTTTCTCCTTCGAAAAGCAAAAGCAGAGTTTTTCTTGTCCACGACTACAGAAAGCCTCAAAAACCAAATGAAGTTCTGGAAGACCATCAAATCATTGTCTGCTAGCTGTAACTCAATCAATCTCCCACCTAGTACACTTGTTGATGGTCTCGGGGTAAATGACAGGACAGAAATGTTAAATTATTTTAATAATCATTTTATTTCCTCTGGTTTCTTATATAACTCCGAAAATTCTACTGGAGTGTCGCCAATTACTGAAAGAATCATTTGCAATACTCAGGTCTTTAACTTCACTCCCTTTACCACAACAGAGGTCATGAGGGCTCTAAAATAACTCAATCCGAGAAAACCAGCTGTCCCAGACATCTTAGAGCCTCTCTTTTTAAAACTAGCATCTGAAATTATTGCTGGACAGCTGTGTCACATTTTAATCTTGCCTTGTCATCAAATGAAATCCCTATAGATTGGAAATCTGCCTTTGTTATTCCCCTCCTGAAAGACCCAAGTATTTTAAATAAATACAGACCTATCTCTAAACTCTCTGTTCTGGCAAAGGTGCTTGAATCTCTGGTCAGTGAACAGGTAAAAGAATATATGGCTACCAACTCTATTCTGTCACCATTTCAGTCAGGTTTTCACAAAATTCATAGTACTATTACAGCTACCATGAAATTCCTAAATGATATAACTGAAGCGCTTGAAAACAAGCAGTGCTGTCTGTCTTTGTTTATTGACTTTTCTAAGGCCTTTGATACCATTGATCACATCACTTTAATTGGACGTCTTTCAGCTATCGTTTTTTCTAAACAAGCAGTTGGGTGGTTTGCAAATTATCACACAGGCAGAACCCAGGCTGTTCAGATTAACGGTTCTGCCTTGGAGGTATTTCAAGTAAAAAAGGGGGTCCCTCAAGGTTCAGTTCTGGGCCCGTTATTATTTACTATATACATAAATAACCTTGGACAGAATATTCCAAACTCAGCCTTTCATTTCTACGCTGATAACACTGTCATCTACTGTTCTGCACCCACTCCTGCTAAGGCCTTTGAATAGCTACAACATGTTTTTCATAGGGTACAAGAGCAGCTTTGTCATCTGCAAATTGTTCTTAATGCAGACAAAACAAAATGTATATTCTTTACCACATCAAAAATAGCAAGATCAGCACTATCAGAGAACATTGTAACGAGAAATGGTCAACAAATTGAGTTGGTATCTACTTTTAAATATCTAGGATTCTTAATTGATGACCACTTGTCTTTTAAGGAGCACATTCAGTATGTTGTAAAAAAGCTGAAGCTCTTAATTAGGATTTTACTACAGAAACAAGTCTTGCTTTTCTTTTCGTGTGTAATACAGAAACTGGTTGAATCTACCTTTTTGCCTGTTATTGACTATGGAGATGTGTTGTATATGAATGCTTCTGCTCATTGTCTTCTTATGCTGGATAGCGTGTATCACGGGTCACCATTGTGTACTCTACTCTAAAGTGAATTGGTCATCCTTTATGTGCTTGTCGCCTCAGTCATTGATATGTGTTTATCTACAAAAGCATTCTGAGTTTAGTTCCTTCTTACTTGTGTTCTCTTTTATAAAGAAAAACTGGAAGTCATAATCTCCGTTCTATGGACATTTGCAATTTGTTGTTCCCAAAGTACGGACTGAATTGGGATGGAAAGCTTTTAGGTTTTCCGTACCTACTTCTTGGAATAATGTACAATCTGATCTTCAACTTCAAAACGTAATTACCTTGAATGAGTTTAAGGCTCTGGTGAAATCGCTGCAGTCCAGGTTGTCTGTGTGCAAGTGTTTTGTATGAGCAAGTTTTAATGTTGTTAATTTATGTGTTGTCTGTTACTTTCACTAAACTGTCTTGCTGCTATCTTGGCCAGGTCTCCCTTGTAAAAGAGATCTTTGATCTCAATGGGACTAACCTGGTTAAATAAAGGACAATAATTGTCTTTCAGTCCCTAAAACTCAAAATTTATTGAAAAAAGGAAGATGTAATAATTTCCAAAATTCACAACAAATTTTATATCTAACGAAATATGCTGCATTAATCCATATTTGTTGGCGTTTAGCCTTTCGAAATCAATATTTTCTCCGATCAAAACACAGTTTTCCCTCCCACTCGCCAAACATGACAACAGATTCACAACAGACGTTTGAATCTTAAAACCTCAAAAGAAGCTTTGAATATAAAAATAAAAAATAGCATTGGCTAGCCTTCAGCCCTAATTCAAATACACACGCTTGTGTCTTTTAGGAGCAAGCGGTGGGCGAATTGAGAGGAGTGGCTTTGAGCTGAGGAGCGGAGAGAACGAACAGCTTCGTTATCTAACACAGCGTCCATTCACATGATGGGTGTTGATGACGTACTCTATTGGTATCAGTTTAAGGGTACTGGTATTAGTACTGGTATTGGTACTGGCATCATACCCAGGCCCTCCTACCAATGATTTAAATAAGGTTATTCAAAAGTTCGTACTGGGAAGTTGATTTACCTAAAAAAAATGATCCACAGATTTATAGATGTCTCTTTCCCAATGTAAGTCTATGGGAAAAAGTCTTTTAGGGCCCAATGGCTTCATGTTCTTCCCTCCTTAACTTTTAAATGACAGCTACACACATACCCTCAAAATGAACCCCAAACAGACAACAAACAACCACATGAAACAAATGATCAATAAAGCCTTTATTTAATCAAACAAACACAGCAAATGATCAACACAATAAGTATTTTACATGATGTCACGTCCTGCGACTCAACAATCTCCTCCCCGACCTCCATCTCCTCTGCGACCACCTCCGTCTGTGTACTTGCGTCACTTACATTTGCACACATGTAGACAAAAATACAAACACATTAATGTGACATTGCCTTTTTTCTCACGTTAATTCTTGATAATGCAATCAAACTCAAAAATATTTTGACATTATCCATGTTACCCTCCAAATCACAAACTCAATGTGTCAAGTTGAGGCCGAGAGGTCTGACAATGTGTCAGTATGTGATGATTTGGGATGGATCATATCTCTGACAACATGCACACTACAACTAAACACAAAGCACCTGTCGTCTTCTAGCAGGCTGAGGCTGCTGCACCAGGACCTGCTGCACCAGGAACGGCTGCACCAGGACCTGCTGCACCAGGAGCTGCTGCACCAGAAACTGCTGCACCAGGAGCTGCTGCACCAGAACCTACTGACCCAGGAGCTGCTGCAGCCAGGACCTACTGACCCAGGACCTGCTGCACCAGGACCTACTGACCCAGGACCTGCTGCACCAGGAACGGCTGCACCAGGACCTGCTGCACCCAGGAACGGCTGCACCAGGACCTGCTGCACCAGGACCTGCTGCTGCACCAGGACCTGCTGTACATGACCTGCTGCTCCACCAGGACCTGCTGCACAAGGACCTGCTGCTGCACCAGGACCATCACAGTCATATCTCTGACAACATGCACACTAAAACTAAACACAAACACCTGTCGTCTTTTTCATAGCAGGCTGAGGTCTGGTCACCTGAAGCTGCTAGTGGGAACTGGACAGCTTCGTCCTGGTGGCTGTCAGCTCCCTGTGCAGCATAGCCACCTCCTTTCTTCTGCCCTCCTCAGGCGGACCCTGCTGCACTAGGACCAGGACCTGCTGCACCAGGACCTGCTGCTCCACCAGGACCTGCTGCACCAGAACCAGGACCTGCTCAACCAGGACCTGCTGCACCTGCTGTAAAAAAAGAAAATTGCATAAAAATTCAAGGATTGGCTATGATGATGTAAATTCAGAAATAAGCTGTCCATATTATATTAATGATAACGATGAATAACTATGTGCATTAATAAATGTGCTATTTGCACTAATAAATGTGTTCTTGAAACTCGCAGTCACACACAATGGAAAAACACAAAGCCATCCCTTCTTAACACCAACAAAAAAACACAATAAAAAACATCTGTATAAAAGCAATATTCTCCTGCTTACTTCCATCTTTGAGCTTGCTAACGTCACTGTTGCTGACTCCTGTGCTGCTGGTCTGGAGCAGCTAGCAGTGAACTGTTGCATTCACCATGAAAACAATCAGTATTTCTGCTGATGCAGATTGCAGCACTCCTTTGCAGATTGCAGTCTATATTTAAAAAACAACAACTCTCAATATTTAACATTTAATAAACTTCAATACATTTAAATCAAATACCATTTCTGTTCTGAACCACTGTTTAATTAAAAATATGAAAATATCATTCATTAAACTTTTGCAGCATTTGAAAGCTGGAGTGGAACGTACCTGGGTAAATAGCGATGTTGATGACTGGTAATGTGAGGGCTTTACAGAACCAGTGCTAAAACTCACAAACTGCTCACACTTTGATCATTTCAAACATCTTTCATATTCAGGAGTTAAAATCTGGGTGGTTACAATTATGATTAGTCCTTTCCGAGCAGATGGCAGCGTTGCCAATCAACTGTAAACGTTAGCCCTTGTTGCTAACGTTAGCTAGGACAGTAGTTCCCAGGGGTCCTTGAAGGAGTTCAAGGGGTGGCTGTGGCTTAGAGGTAGAGCGGGTCAGCGGTTCGATCCCGGCTACACATTGAAGTGTTTTTGGGCAAGATACTGAACCCCAAACTGCTCCTGAAGGCTGAGCCATTGGTGGACAGGTTGGCTCCTTGTATAGCAGCCTCTGATATCAGTGTATGAATGGGTGTGAATGGGTGTGAATGGGTGAGAGCTGACATCAGTGTATATATATACATATAAACATCTAACATCTGTGCAATAGTAGGCCTACTCCCCAACACCTGGAAACAGACATACAGCATCACACGTGGGACTCAGTGTTTTTGGATTGATACATAGAGTCACAAAAAATAGGATAACTTCAACTATGTTACATGACTTTGCTCAGTCTTTTATATATTTTTTATTTTATATATCTAACAAACACCGGATTTTTCACCAGGAGACTCGTGTTCGACACATGGATGTATAAAGAGAACTTATTCCAGCGTGGAGGCGGGGCCTCGTTCATTCCTATGACAGTTGCTCAGTGGCGCATGAAGTCAGTATAGCTTGACTGAGAAGTGATGAAGTACCCAGATCATCTGGTGATCTTCCTCATCCATCAGGCCCGTAGAGCAGGCGCAGACGCAGTAGCGTTTCCTTTCCTTTGGGGGCAGCTGTGGCTCAGAGGGTAGAGCAGGTTGTCCACCAATCGAAAGGTCGGTGGTTCGATCCACGGCTGCTCCAGGTCACATGTCGATGTGTCCTTGAGCAAGACACTTAACCCCAAATTGCTCCCGAAGGCATAGCCATCGGTGTATGAATGAGTATTTAGATTAGATCCTGATGGGCAAAGTTGGCACCTTAGCAGCCTCTGCCATCAGTGTATGAATGTGTGTGTGAATGGGCAGTGTAAAGTGTAAAGCGCTTTGAGTGGTCGGAAGACTAGAAAAGCGCTATATAAGTCCAAGTCCATTTACCATTTACCATTTAACTCCACCTCCCAGCCCTCGCTCCAGCCTCGGTCTGGGTCTCGTTCACATGAACGGAGGAAGAGAAATAACTCTTGATTCAGCTATTAGTGCATTTTGCAACTTTAAAAACTTCATTTTTTAAATAAGGGCTATTAGAGTGTTCATACTGGGAAGTCGATTTACATCAAAAAAAGAATTATCCGCTGATTCATGGGCGTCTCTTTCCCAATGTAAGTCTATGGGAAAAAGTATTTTTGAACCAAATGGCATCATGTGACAGACACGGAAGTTGTAATACCGCCATTTGGCCACCACAATTATTTGCTTCAAACCCTGGCGCTCTTCCTGGGGGCTTGGTTCGACACCGTTGTTGACCGGTGTTTTGTTTTATAAGTTGGTGGCGTTCGTCAGGGGTTTTTAGTTGACGTTTGAGACGTGTTTTCCATAGTCTTTTCTGTAAGTGTTTTACTTAGTTTACTTACTTATTTTAAGTCCAACCATGACGTTTTCCCTTACCCTAACTAAGTAGTTTTCTTGCCCCAACCTAAGTTAGTGGTTTTCTTGAGGACATTTGCGTGGCGTACAATGACACGCGAAAAAGCTAAAATTTACTTTAAGGTTGGGGGGTTCACAAAATAAATAGGGAATATAATATGTACAACACAGAGAGGTCTAATGTATTGGATGCATGTCGCCTAAATATTACACCCTCCAAACAGAATGCGACCCAAGTAAGCGTCAGTGACAAAATCAGTTTGATTGCATTGTTTTCTACTGGATATATTTATTTTATGTCCTAACTGCTGCCAGCGACAAAGCGCTGCACAGCTCAACGTTTAGAACTGAACTTTTGTCAGACTATTTATTCCTGTTGCTCACAGTGAGAGCGCCACAACGGACGAGGAACGGTTGATTAGTTTAGATGAAATGAGGAGTTATCTGATACGATACCCCTTCATTTCACAACAAATACCTAAATAAGGTGGCAGCTGGCTGGATGGAGATCACCAGGAGATTACCTGATGGTTTACTGAGGCTACTGTTGGCTGTACACTATGGTAGCCTTTGTCATTTTCATTAAATATTGCAGTATAAAATCTGTGCTTTCTGTTTAAGAAACGCAAACGTCGGAATAGAGCAAGTACTACTCACCCATCTTTAAAGTGGGTACGTCTACAGTCTGACCTTGACCTGAACGTGGGTTTATTCACATGGCGTAACACAAAGTGCATATTTAACGGATTCAGTGTGGACAGTGTCCGATGTTATAAGTAAATAAAAAGACCACAAATATATCTTATCTTGTTGGTTCCTTATTCTGTCAATATGAAGACACAACAAGGTTGATATTATTCATCATTACAATAAATTATTAGTTAGTATAAGATACATTTCTAGGGGGTCCAGTGTATATTGCTCTTGTCTGTCTGTCTGTCTGTCTGTCTGTCTGTCTGTCTGTCCCCCTGTCTGTCTGTCTGTCCCCCCCTCCACTTAATGTTTTGGGTTTTCAGCTGCTGTGGACAGAAAGCCCATTTAGACAGTGTTTGTGTGTGTGTGTGTGTTTGTGTGTGTGTGTGTGCAAAACGGTCCTTCCGAGTCCATTTTGGGAGGCGAGGTGCGTCAGAGCGTGAAGGCTAGCTGTCGGTCCGAATTACATTCAGTTGTTGGGCACTCTGTGTGTGTGTGTGTGTGTGTGTGTGTGTGTGTCCAGTAAAACAAAATGAGGGCATCTCTGTCAGTCTTTTCCTACTCTGTCACCGCTGCCTCTTAATCACCTCCAAGACACACACACACACACACACACACACACGTCTCATGAGTTCTCTGCATTAAACAAGATGCATGTTTCTACTCTCATGCTTCACACACACACACACACACACACACACACACACGTACAGACGTAGGCAAAGTTGTTGGTAACGTTCCGTTAAAGAGAGAAAAACCCACAATGGTCACTGAAATAACTTGAAACTGACAAAAGTAATAATAAATAAAAATTCACTGAAAATTAACTAATGAAAATCAGATATTGTTTTTGAATTATGGTTCAGCAGAATCATTTAAAAAAACAAACTAATGAAACTGGCCTAGACAAAAATTATGGTAACATTAACTTAATATTTTGTTGCACAACCTTTTGAGGCAATCACTGCAATCAAGTGATTTCTGTAACTCTCAATGAGACTTCTGCACCTGTTGACAGGTATGTTGGCCCACTCCTCGTGAGCAAACTGCTCCAGCTGTCTCAGGTTTGAAGGGTGCCTTCTCCAGACTGCATGTTTCAGCTCCTTCCACAGATGTTCAATAGGATTTAGATCAGGGCTCATAGAAGGCCACTTCAGAATAGTCCAATGTTTTGTTCTTAGCCATTCTTGGGTGTTTTTAGATGTGTTTTGGGTCATTATCCTGTTTGAGGACCCATGACCTGCAACTGAGACCAAGCTTTCTGACACTGGGCAGCACATTTCGCTCCAGAATGCCTTGATAGTCTTGAGATTTCATTGCACCCTGCACAGATTCAAGACACCCTGTGCCAGATGCAACAAAGCAGCCCCATAACTTAACCGAGCCTCCTCCATGTTTCACATTAGGTACAGTGTTCTTTTCTTTGGATGCTTTATTTTTGCGTCTGTGAACATAGAGCTGATGTGACTTGCCAAAAAGCTCCAGTTTTGTCTCATCTGTCCAAAGGACATTCTCCCAGAAGCTTTGTGGCTTGTCAATATGCATTTTTGTAAAATTCCAGTCTCGCTTTTTTATGATTTGGTGTCCTCCTCGGTTGTCTTCCATTAAGTCCACTTTGGCTCAAACAGTGACGGATGGTGCGATCTGACACTGATGTACCTTGACCTTGGAGTTCACCTCTAATCTGTTTGGAAGTTGTTCTGGGCTCTTTGGTTACCATTCGTAGTATCCGTCTCTTCAATATGTCATCAATTTTCCCCTAGCGGCCACGTCCAGGGAGGTAGGCTACAGTCCCATGGACCTTAAACTTCTGAATAATATGTGCAGCTGTAGTCACAGGAACATCAAGCTGCTTGGAGATGGTCTTATAGCCTTTACCTTTAACATGAAGGTCTATAATGTTCTTTCTGATCTCCTGAGACAACTCTCTCCTTAGCTTTCTGTGGTCCATGTTCAGTGTGGTACACACCATGATGCCAAACAGCACAGTGACTACTTTTCACCCTTTAGATAGGCAGACTGACTGATTACAAGTTTGAAGATACCTGTGATGCTAATTACAGGACACACCTTAGTTTAATATGTCCCTATGGTCACATTATTTTACATCTTTTCTAGGGGTACCATCATTTTTGTCCTGGCCAGTTTCATTAGTTTGTTTTTAAAATGATTCTGTTGAACCACAATTCAAAAACAATATCTGATTTTCATTAGTTCATTTTCAGTAAATTTTTATTTATTATTACTTTTGTCAGTTTCAAGTTATTTCAGTGACCATTGTGGGTTTTTCTCTCTTTAACGGAACGTTACCAACAACTTTGCCTACGTCTGTATATACCAGACACACTTCGCTGCCATCATTACACCTCACATTTCTTCCTGTTTTTCAGTTCTGCTGCTCAGACATGACCTCCAGTAACCTTTGTGGACAGCCTCCTGTTCTGTGTGTGTGTGTGGATTGAGAAAGGTCAAGAAAGCATGAGGGAAAAAAAAACGTTTCACTTAAATGCAGCACCATGTTACATAAACTTCACTTAACAGTCCTCGAACATATGAGAGTGTGTTTTAGAGCTCCATATCGGTCAGTGAGCATCACACTCCCTTACACACCCCTAGTTAGAACTATACTACTAGAACTGTACACAGTTCTAGTAGTAGAACTATACTTCTAGAACTGTATAAAGTTCAGCCATGGTGCTCTCCAGGATGAATCTCACTGTACGAAAAAACAGATAGACACCATTTCAACAGCCAAGAATAATAATCATGAACACTGAGTAAGCAGCTTGTTCTCTTGGGAAATTTGTACTTATTTGTACAAACATGGACGTCTGTATTAAGTCTGAATCATTACGACTTGGACCAATTAGACTCAACCAGACCCTGATTTTTACATGTTGAATTATGCCTAACCATGGCTAAAATGAAATCTGAATGATTGATTGCGTTAATGCATTAAAGAAATTGGTGGTTTTAAAACGAATTTATCGCGTTGACTTTGACAGCCCTCGTTGTAACTTAACCTGATAGGTTTCCTCTATCAGCCTGCAGACTTCTTTCAATGTGAAGAATATGGGACGATGTTAACAAGCAATTTGTGATTCTTACATTGAGTCTCTTTAACCAAAATTACGTATTCTTTTTTCTGTTTTGTTTTTTATTGAGGTTACATATGTCCAGTTCCGAATATGTACAGAACCAATTGTTTCATAGTTTTTTGAACAACCTTAACAACACAAAAACACTACCAGGCTGACATAATTATATTAAAATTAATAGGGTATTGTGATGTTCAGAGTATCAGTGAGTGTTTCACAGTCAAACTATGCCACCTGTTGGGTGTTCATATATACAACGAGTCAATGAGGCGGAGTGTATGATGCCTGCGGAGAGCAGTCAACACGGTCACCGCTGTTTTCCCGGGGAGAAAAGAGGGATAAACACGGACAAGTGGACTAGCAGGAACAAGCTAAATGGGCTCAGCTAACATAAACAAACGTGGCTATCGGCGCATCGCGGCAAACATGGCAGTAAACACGGCTTCTCTCCTACTTTTTCACACCGAAACTAACCCTGGCTCTGTCGGACCTCACTGGAATAAATGGCTGCAAAGGTTTGAAAATGACACCACTGCAATGAATATCACCGGAGATGCAAAGCTTAAAGCACTATTGTTGTAGTGGAGAACGAGTGCATTATATTTACGACACATTAGCAGCTGCAGATGAAAATATGCAGACACAAAGCAGAAGTTATCTGGATACTTTTCTCCCAATAAAAATGTGTAGTATCAAGTGTACATCTTCAGGAAGGCCTTGCAGGAACCAGGAGAAAATTTGGACAGTTATCACACCTGGCTAAGGATGTTAGCCAAGAATTCTGATTAAAACACAAATAATACAAAGCTGTGCATCATCCAGGCTGCGCAGAAAAGCACTGAGGGAGCCTGAGCTAACCATAGATGAGCTTCTTCAAGATTCAAGATTCAAGAGTTTTATTTGCCATTTGCACCTAAGTACATTGGAATTCTGAGCAGTTTACACTGAGTCAAATTTAAGAAAGGAAAAAAAAGGTAGAAAAGGCACAAGGTAATTACAATACAAAATAATTAGCACATTCAACTCAACACAATAAATAAATAAATTATTAAAATATAAAACGCCCTCAGTGTAGTCAATAAATAAACTAAACTACCCTCTGCATAGGAACGATACCCCCAGAATACAAATATACAGTATATATGCTCCATGACCATGTTAAAAGAACTTGTAACTCTCAAAAATATTTCAAAAAAAGAAATAATTAATATATTTCAGACAATTCCACAGTGGAAGGCAGCATGTTGCACAGCATTACAGTCCATTCAGTTCAGGTGTGCTGTGTGTCAGTAATGATATGGAGGTGAGGTGAGGTGTGGGGTATTTGTGTCCCTCTTTAATGTCCTTTGCCACCAGTCTTATTGTAGCTGGGAAGAAGCTGTTGTGAAAGCAGTGGTGCTCTGTGAGTGGAGATGCTCTCTGGCCTGTGGTGCCTCAGGTTGTGTCCTGATTCCCTCCACCTGAACAGAGAGTGAGCTGGTTGGTGTCTGTCCCTCAGGATGCTCTGTGCCCTCCTCCTGCAGCGCTGGGTGTATATCATGTCCATGGAGGGGAGATTAGAGCCAATGATTCTTTCTCCAGTTTTTATGACTCGCTGCAGCGATTTCCTCTCAGCCTGGGTAGCATTCCCAAACCAGACCGTGATGCCGCTGGTGAGGATGCTTTCCACCAGTCCTCGGTAGGCCAGGGTGAGGGGCTGACGTCTGAGTCCAGCCTTCTTCAGCAGCCTAATGAAGTGCAGCCGCCGCTGAGCTTTCTTCACTGGTTCAGTAGTGTTTTTGGCCCAGCTCAGGTTAGGGTTGACCATGGACGTACACTTGAACTGTCTGAAATGCAAGCGTCTGGCATAGAAAAGGACACAGCTGCTACAGTCAACATGCTGGATCAAAAGACTATGGAGAAAAACCCAAATAACAGCAGATGGTCAGAAAAACAACATCCAGACAACCGCTGCAGGAACTGTGGAAGTAAATACCCTCATGATGGTGAGTGTCCTGCTAAAAATAAACAATGCAGAGCCTGTGGTAAACTAAATCACTTTGCAAGACAATGCCGCTAACCAGCATCCTAAGAAGGTCCATCACATAACAAAGACTGCACCAGGTGAGAAAACAGCACAGATCTTCCAACAGTGATGATGAATATGTTTTTGTAGTTGATGCTGACAAGATCTCTGAGCTGCCACAGACCCATATCAAGCTAAACAGCAGTAGCATGCTAGTTTTAATTGATTCAGGAGCTTCAGCAAATTGTGTCAGTGGAGCAAGTTTTGAGAAACTAACACCACGTCCACAATTCAGCCCCACCAAGACCAAAATCTACCCCTTCCGTTCCAATGTTCCTTTGCCTGTTATTGGTACTTTCGAGTGTAGCGTGGAAAAGGGACAGAAAAGGACAATGTGCACATTCTTTGTGATTAAAGGTGACGGATTCAATGTTCTCAGCTACAAGACATCCAAAGCACTGAGACGGATTAAGGTGGTCACAGCAGTATCATCCACACCACAGTATCGCACAGTAGCAGATGAGCTAGTGGAAAGTAATCCCAAGCTGATCCAAGGCATTGGAAAGTTGAAAAACGTTCAGGTAAAGCTTCACATACAGTAAATCCTGATGTGAAACCTACATGCCAACCAGATCGACGTGTGCCATTCCACATCTGCCAGAAGGTCGAGGATGAACTTCGGAAGCTGAAGGTAGATGACATCATTGAAGATGTCACAGGCCCAACACCATGGGTCTCACCTATTGTCACACCTCCCAAGCCTAAAGACCCTGACAAAGTAGGAATCTGCGTCAACATGCGCCGAGCTAACACGGCCATTGAAAGGGAATGCCACATATCTCCCACCATGGAGGATGTAATACATGAGTTAAATGGCGCAATGGTGTTCTCCAAACTGGATCTGAGAGCTGGATACCACCAGCTGGAGCTTCACCCAGACAGCAGATACATCACGACATTTACCTCTCACATCGGACTGAGGCGTTACAAGAGACTGAGTTTTGGCATATCTTCCGCTGCTGAGTTATTTCAAAACGCCATATGCCAAACACTGCAAGGTCTCTCTGGTGTGAAGAACCTCAGCGATGACATTATCGTCTATGGTTCCTTTCAGACTGAACATGACAACAACCTCTGAGCACTGTTCCAGAGACTCAAAGAGAGCGGTCTCACACTCAATCGCGAAAAATGTGAGTTTAACAAGTCCCGGCTCGAGTTCTTTGGTTCAATCTTTTCTGCACAGGGTGTCTCGGCTGATCCTAAGAAAGTTTCTGCAGTTCAGCATGCTGCAGATCCACAAAATCCTGGTGAAATCAAGAGTCTGCTGGGCATGGCCAACTACTGCTCCAGATTTAGCAAAGACTTCTCCATCTCAGAACCGCTGTGCAAGCTCACCAGACAAGGCACACGTTGGGAATGGGGACCAGAACAGCAAACTGCATTACAGACACTGGACGATAGTCTGTCCAGTGACACAAAAATGTCATGCTTCTACCCAGGCAGAGAGACTGAACTGATCGTGGATGCTAGCCCGGTTGAACTAGGTGCGATCCTCTGCCAAAAAGATGAAAAAGGGGTGAAACACATATTAGCATACGCTAGTTGGTCTCTCAGCGACGTGGAAGGGAGGTACTCACAGAAAGAAAAGGAAGTGTTGGCCATTGTGTGGGGCTTTGAACATTTCCACCTCTACATCTATGGTCATCCTTTAACTCTAATGACCAATCACAAAGCACTGGAAATCATATGGAACAATCCCAGGTCAAAACCACCTGCCAGGATTGAGAGATGGGGACTGAGGCTTCAGCCCTATGACTTCAAAGTGGAATAAAGAAAGGGAGCTGAGAATCCGGCTGACTACATGTCTCGTCACCCCATCCCTGCTCAGACAAGTGACAGCACACTTGCAACAAAAGTAGCAGAGGAGTATGTGAACTTCATTGCTAGTCATGCAACATCCAAAGCCATGACACTCACAGAGATCAAAGCAGAGACACTTAAAGACCCACTCCTTCAAAAGGTCAGTGTTCATGTCAGACACAACACGTGGCACAAAACTGACAAATCACAACATGCTGACATATTGAAGCAGTTCAGACAAGCTAGCAGCGAACTAACAACATCAGATGCATCAGACATCATACTGTGTGGCACTCGAATAGTAATTCCCACTGCCTTACAAGATAGAGTGCTCCAGCTAGCCCATGAGGGACACCAGGGCATTGTCAAAACTAAAGCCCTGCTCAAAACCAAGGTTTGGTTTCCAGATACTGATCGCAAAGCAGAAGCAGCAGTATGGAGTTGTCTCGCATGTCAGAATAACACAGCGGTGGCACAAACCGAACCACTGAAAATGTCAGTTCTGCCAGAAGCTCCCTGGCATAGTGTCAGTGCGGACTTTTATGGACCACTTCCAACTGGAGAGTATCTGTTTGTCATTGTAGATGATTATTGAGATAACTTCTGTTGTGATTTGACGTTATACAAAAATAAACTGAATTGAATCGAATTGAATTATACATGTTACCCAGTTGTTGAGAGTGTAAAGTCAACCTCAGCGAACACAGTCATTCCAGTTATGGACAAAGTTTTCTCCATTTTTGGGATCCCCAGTGTTGTGAAAACTCATAATGGTCCCCCATTCAACAGTGATCCGTTTCTCAGTTTGCAGACTATCTAGGATTCCATTGTAACCCATATGAAATATAGGGCTACTAAACCCATATATGTCATTTAGAAGGGTAGTTGCATATTTCATAGGGGGGCGCAACATGCATTCTGTGGAAGTCAAGTGTAGAGGATGTGACGTGCAGCCTGTGTATTTCTCACTTCCCTTGAGATCTCTACCTGGATACGTCGTGAAATCGTGCTCTGAACAGAATGTTAAGCTAACACGGCACACAACGCCATAAAGTAGTCCGTAAAGTATTATTTTCTTTAAAAGTCTAAGCCGTTGAGCTCCGTCTTTTGTTGGAGTTCCAACTGTGAACGGGAGAAACTACTTTCTGATAAGATGTAAACTGCTGGAACCCCGCTGAGTTGAAACACACTCGTGCTGTTTTGGCTAGTCTGTTTTAACCACTATGGAAGGAGAAAAAGATGCATACAACTTGTTGTTTAGGTTCAGATACTGTTCATAAAAAACCAACCGAGGTTAAAAGAATGTTTTGTTAGGTATTTGACGAACTTAAGTGCCCGTTTTATCACTCTTTTATGATGCTAAAAAAATCGCTAATGCTAACGGCTAATCGCTAGCTAAGGCTGTTAGCTGGTCTATGCTAACTGCTGGTTTAATCTAATCGCTAAGCTAATTTCTAGCTTTGGTTGGTAGCTTAATGCTAGCGTGGTGACGTTTAAAGGTGTATTGAGGTTTGTTTACATTACAGCCACTCTGGTTAAGAGAGGCTAACACATAGTAATGGTCTAGTACAACTGCACCGGGATGCAACAGATTTTGGTTATTAAAATGCAAATGTTAATTTAAATAGCAGTAATTCATTTGATAACACCAGTTCATTTCATGTGTGTGTTTAACATAAGTTAGTTCATAATTAAAGGTTAAATATATTAAAAAGTGTTTGAGAAGATGGATGAATAATTAATTGTAAGTTAAAATACCAACTGTATTACAAGATACTGTATGGTAATCCATTGGATTGTTTTGAAGTATATCCTTAGTTATTGGTTATACATGATGAGATACTGTGAAAGTAGATAAGAACTGAATGAGCAAGATTACTAACTATCCTGCACTATTTCTGTAGGTTGGTTTTTCTTTTGTTTCTATTAAACGACAATAGAATCTGGAGGATTCAGTGATGGCGAGCCAAGCCCAGTGAGACCGTGGACGGTCGTGGAAACGGTGTGGCCAACCGTAGGACCTGCCACAGAGGACATATGACTGCTCAATTCATTTGGATACCAGATAAGAACACAAACACACTTTTAGCACTACCTGGGTAGTTGGGTAGTAGGAACTAAAATACTGGAACTTAAAATAGTGTGGTGGTGTATTTACATTACACCCACACAAAGACAGAAATTGCACTCTTTGGATCATCTTAATTAGAGGAAGAGGATTTCATCTTAAAGGACACTGATTTTGGGGGAATTTTCTATTTTATTTGTACTTTGAAAGAGCTCTCTTTTATTTATTTTTACATTTCATTCTTTGACATCTATGTGAAGCATTTTGGATGTTGTTGAATTGTTGTGGTGCAATAAAATTGTCAACTGTTCAATCTATAATAACTCTCCTGAGTTATTTAAGGCAACTGCTTATCGAACCTAGGTAGATGTTGGCGTATTCATTATTCCCATCAGCTGAGTACCAGAGGCGCTACACCATCACCGCCGGATCACACCACATTGGCGGCAAGCGAATGCTATCGCTGAGAGATTCATGCGCACACTGTGCAAAGCTGTTCGTGTGGCCGAAACACAAGGAATTCCCTTGAAACAACAATTGAACGTCTTCCTACGTGAGTACGGAGCTACATCTCACAGCAAAACAGAAAACTCCCCTGCTAAACTGTTGTTCCAGCGCAAGGTGTACACAAAGATTCCTTCATTCACTCACACAGCAAGTAACAGTTCAGACTCTGAAGTGAGAGCAAAGGACAACAAAGCTAAAGCCAAGATGAAATCTCATGCAGACTCTCATCGTCATGCTGCACCGCATACTCTCACTCCAGGTGACACTGTGCTTCATCGTCAGCCCAAGCACAACAAGCTCACCACACCATACAACACTAAGCCATACACTGTGACCAAAGTCAAAGGCTCTATGGTTACAGCAGTTATCATCAGGAACTCCTCCTTCTTCAAAAAGATAGCCCCAGAGCTGTTAGATATCACACCAGATCCTGATGACAATGTTGCTTGTGATAACAGTGATGCCTCTACAATCACAACATCACCAAGGTACACATAACAGACGTCCTCCCGCCTACCTACAGGACTACACATAGCTTGTGGACTGTTGTGGACTAATAAGAGACTGGTTTGGTCAATGTTGAAAGAAACGTAACTTTCCTTTAAAAAAAAAAAAGATGTTCCATGCACTCAGTTCCAATGTAGTTAATTAGGTAGAACAAAGTCCACCATGTCCAAGAATAGTTGCATATCTTAAAAAACCCCGACATTGTCATGAAGGGTGTAAGCCAGCTTTTCAAGAGGTAGTACTCTTAGTACCTCCTTATACCACTCATCCAGTGCAGGGACGTCATCAGGGATCCAGAATTTGAGAATAGTCTGTCTTGCTATAGGAGTATTCCAACCATTTAGTATTGTGGTTGTTCCTTGCACAATCTACTTTAGCTGCCAAAATACACTGAAGAGGTGATAACTCCAAGTCATTGTTCATCAAGGTAACCACATCCTCTTTCACTTCTCTCCAAAACGTTTGCATCTTTGCACATTTCCAAAACATGTGTGCACATATGCCAATTTATGAATTGCATTTAATGGAGCGACGCCTGCAAGCTAGTTCAGGCAGTCAACTCGAGCTGCACTGCTACATACACATGTGACATGCATCACTCTCAATACCATAAACCAAACGCACCCTCCCACTTGGGTGGTCTATTTAAGCTGCAAAATTCCCTGTCTCTCCCTCTGCCTCTTCAATGCTGCTGCTGCCCTGCACCAGTACTGCTGCTGCCTGCTCTTTCAGCCCCACCACCACCCCAGCATCCACCTGTAGGCTCCGACGGGGGAAATGTTTAATCATCACTTCCAATATCTCATGTAATCATATCTGCAGGGAGTGATGTGGTTGGAGTCTGGACCCGAAACTCTAACAATGTTCTGCTGTTGAAGAAAACATTTCAAAAGTGAGTTGTCTGACTGAAATACATGTAGGAGAGCTTAGACCAAACTTGCTTCTTAATAAAAAAAAAAAGTATTCTTATTACATATCAAAACAACAAAAATACAATAGGGGTCATAGTAATTTTTTTCTTATTTGAAAAAAGAGATTTGTAGGAATGATACACAGAAAAGAAGAAAACAACAACAAAACAAAAAAAGTATCACATTTCTTGATAAATAACAAATCACATGATTGATTATTTGTAAGGTAGAACTAAAAAAAAAGAAGAGAAAATAAAATAAAGAACTAGGTGGAGAAAAGTTTTTTTTCTATAATTTGTGCTCAGTTTGCATAATTCTGTAGGAATGGAGAAGCTAAAGGCTCAATAACTGTCTACGCGTGATGACAGTACAGTGGAAGTTGAAATGATGTTAAAGAGGGGTTCAGAGGACAGGAGGTTGAATCGAGACTACCGTAGGCTTCAGGCTGAGCTGCCATAGGGCTGCGGTGGCAGCGTTCTCACACTAGTCACTTCCTCAGCCTTCTCACGCTATGTCAGTATCGCTCTGTGTGCACATATGGGTGTGCACTATCTCTTCATGAAAGCCTCAATTATATTAATTTCAGAAAAGCTTTTACATTTTCTTTCCTTTCCTTTAAATTTTACAATAGAATATAAACTGGGAAAAGAAAGTTCAGAAACTTGTGTTTGGTGTATTATTTCTCAGTTGTTACAATGCTAATTGGCATTGTACTTTACAGCGTTTGAAAGCCTGTTTATTTACCTTCACAATTCCTTCCAACTTGTAAGGATCATGCATTTGTGGGATGAGCAGCACAGCTGATTATGTGGGTAGCTTCCAAGAACAATTTGCCAAAATGCTCTGTCAATGGTAAACAGTGTATTCTCCTGTTGGTATTGACTCTTGTTTTGAGTTGTTTGGTGGATTGGATGATTGAACTCTCTATCAGTAACAAGGAACAAACAAGACATATTGGCAATTTGACACTTTATTCATTTAATACACCGTCAGGAGCCTCAGTAGCGGTGGAAGATTCATACGCAGCCACAACAGCCTGGCACCTCCTCCTCATGCTGGTCACCAACCTGGTCACACGTTGCTGTGGGATGGCGTTCCATTCCTCAACCAGGATTGGTTGCAGGTCAGCCAGCGTGGTTGTTTTTGTCACTCTAACACGTACAGCACGCCCAAACTGATCCCACAAATGTTGAATTGGGTTGAGGTGTGGACTCTTGGCAGGCCATTCTATTCTCTCTACTCCCACATTGTGGAGGTAGTCTGTGATAACCCTGGCTCTGTGGGGGCGAGCGTTGTCATCTTGGAGGATGAAGTTAGGTGCCAGATTGTGGAGATATGGGATCGCCACTGGCTGCAGAATCTCATCCCGATATCTCACTGCATTGAGATGGCCTTCAATGATGACAAGCCTTGTTTTGCCAGTGAGGGAGATGCCCCCCCCCCCCCACACACCATGACACTGCCCCCACCAAAAGCTGTTACTCCATCGGTGCAACAATCAGCATAGCGTTCTCCATGTCGTCTCTGTACTTTGACCCGGCCATCCAACTTTGGCAGACAGAACCTGGACTCATCGCTGAACATGACATACCCCCACATGTTCAGGTTCCATTGTCTGTGTTGTCAACACCAGCGCCAACGGGCCTGACGGTGAAGGGCAGTCATTGCAGGCTTCCTGGTAGCCTTATGAGAATACACTGTTTACCATTGGCAGAGCATTTTGACAAATCTTTCTTGGGCGCTACCCACATAATCAGCTGTGCTGCTCATCCCACAAATGCATGATCCTTACAAGTTGGTCCTCATTGTGAAGGTAAATAAACAGGCTTTCCAACCATGTAAATTACAATGACCATTAGCATAGTAACAACAGAGAAATAATCCACCAAACACAAGTTTCCAAACTTTTTTTCCCCAGTTTATCTTATCTTATCTTATTTCCTACCTGTTTGGAACAGACAGGAAATAAACTCCAGAAAGAACACATGACATTATACAAACACACTGTACATAGTGTTTTAGTTGAAGCTGATCTCTAGAAAACACCACAGCACTGTGCATTCGGGACTAGGGAAATAACTACAATGAACAAAAGAAGTGGTTCATGCACTGTACCTAAAAACATCCTGTTATTGGAGGACTGTAGGTATGGTAGAGTGGACCGGCTCTGTTATTAAAAACTTGTGCTGTGATGGCCTCTAGTGGCTGGTACTGGATACTGCAACAGGTCTGCAGATTGGAGATGATGCTTTCAGGCTTTCAAAAATCCACATAATATCTGCAGTATTACCTGTATGTAATAACAAAAAAAATGTTACACAGTGATTCACAAAAGGCAGCAAATTCAAGTCGACAAATTAAAATTTAATAAGATTATATAGTAAAATAATTCCATTAAATTAAGATAAAAAAAGAAAAATAAATTAAGAAAATACAATTCAGGTCAAATAGAAAAAAAAAGTAAAAAAAGTAAATGAGGATATGCTTTCCGATCCTGTATGCTGAAAGTAGGTGTTTGAAGGAGAGATTTGAAGGATGATGCTAACTTTGCCTTATTTCCTGATATGGTACTATGAGTATAGAAATATGGCAAGGAGCAAACCCATTAAAAGCAAATTCCAAAACATACTGGGAGCCAGTGTAAGTCTAAAACATGTGTGATTTGGTTCAAGCCAGTTAGCTGAGGTCTGGGTATCATCGGATAATCCGTTATTCCTTTTGAATTCAAAAAGGAAAAAAAGATTTTTTATTTTTTCGTTTTAAACCAAAAAACGTCAGTTTTCTCGTTTTTGGTTTCTGAATCAAAAAACAAAAAACTAACCCAACCTGGGCCGTTTTTTATTTTTACTAATTCCTTTTATCATTATTCATTTTTAATTGAAGAACAGGAGTCATGTGGGTTTCTTGTTTTTTCGTTTTAAACCAAAAACGAAAAATTAAATCCCGTGGTGCTCTCCTCGTTTTTCGTTTCCAAACGAAAAACGAAAAAAAACTAATTAAAAAAACAATCTAATTTTGGTTTCTTCAAGCTTCTTTCTGTCATTTTCTGTTTTGAATCGAAAAGCGGAGAACGGCAGTCACGTGACTCGGAAGTGAAGGCAAACATGTCAAAATAAAAGCCAAGAAGATAGTTTGGTCATTCTATAAAAGTGTAACATTATTTAAGCACAGGATCGAGGTAACAGTAGAAGATAAATAGACTAAATAAATACACAAATAAATACATACATAGGTATTTTTTGGTTTTGTTCTTTTCATTAACACACGAATGTCTTTTATCCAAAAAGTGTGTGATAAATTACAGGGAGGGTCTCTACAGATGTTATACAGAACTCTCATGTAATTGACACTTTTCTCTCTCACACCCTTACTATGGGCTGTTTCTTTATGTCGGCAGGTGAGAAGCACTATGTGGCTCCTCCTTTCAACACACCTGACACTTCCACCTGATCCCTTCACGTCATGCTTAATGTGATTTATTCTACCTTTATTTAAGTGTTAACTCAATGAGAAGTCACACAAATCGCATTACAAGTTGACGTAAAAAGGTGTCTGGTTGAATCCAGTCCGGACTCAGGCTCACCACCTGAAGTACCTCATTTACAGCATTTCTCATTTTCCTCAGCAGGTTTTCTTTTTTTTTTCCACCAGGCATGAATTATTATTTAATAACATATCTTAGCTGTAAAAAAAATAACCTGGATTGTCTACGTTTTTTTAATTTGTTTTTTTTCGTTTTTCGTTTGGAAACAAAAAACAAACAGAGCACCACGAGATTTCATTTTTCGTTTTTGGTTTAAAACGAAAAAAACAAGAAACCCACGTGACTCCTGTTTTTCAGTCAAAAATGAATAATGATAAAAGGAATTAGCAAAAACAAAAAACGGCCCGGATTGGATCTGTTTTTTGTTTTTTTGATTCAGAAACCAAAAACGAGAAAACGGCCGTTTTCTCGTTTTTGGTTTAAAATTAAAAAATCAAAAAAAAATAGTTTTTGAATTGAAAAGAAATTACGGATTATACGATGATACCCAGACCGTGACTCCTGTTCTTCAGTCAAAAATTAATTTCGTTTTTGCAAATTCCTTTTATTATTATTCATTTTTGACTGAAGAACAGGAGTCACGGTCTGGGTATCATCGGATAATCCGCAATTCGTTTTGAATTAAAAAACGAAAAAACGTTTTTTTATTTTTTCGAACGGACCCGGGCTGTTTTTTGTTTTTGCTAATTCCTTTTATAATTATTCATTTTTGACTAGAACAGGAGTCACGTGGGTTTTTTGTTTTTTCATTTTTAAACCAAAAAAGAAAAATGAAATCACGTGGTGCTCTGTTGTTTTTTTGTTTCCAAACGAAAAACGAAAAAAAAAATGATCCGATTTTAGTTTCTTCAAGTTTCTGTCATTTTCTCTTTTGAGTCGAAGAACGGAGAACGGCAGTCACGTGACCCGGAAGTGAAGGCAAACATGTCAAAATAAAAGCCAAGAAGATAGTTTGGTCATTCTATAAAAGTGTAACATTATTTAAGCACAGGAGCTTAAATACGGTAGAAGATAAATAGGCTAAATAAATACATACTGTACCTAAAAAAGCCTAATTAATCATATATCCTAGACACATGCACTGTGCCAAAATCATGGAAATTCTCAATAATTAGGCCTGTGCTAAAAAGCCATACTATAAATAAATACATACATAGGTATTTTTTGGTTTTGTTCTTTTCATTAACACAAATGTCTTTTATCCAAAAAGTGTGATAAATACAGGGAGGATCTCTACAGATGTTATACAGAACTCTCATGTAATTGACAATTTTCTCTCTCACACCCTCACTATGGGCTGTTTCTTTATGTCGACAGGTGAGAAGCACTATGTGGCTCCTCCTTTCAACACACCTGACACTTCCACGTGATCCCTTCACTCCATTAGGAAGCCTGTAGCCAAGTAGTTCTACATCATGATAATGCTGATTTTTCAACCAGCGATTATGACATTAATGCCAACTAGACAGAATAAAGCTCTGTCTGTCATGACAATAGTACTGTACTACTATACTATATATATATATATATATATACTAGTGATATGGAGGAGTGAGAAGGAGGAGTGACATGGTGGAGTGATATTGAGGAGTGACATAGAGGAGTTACATGGAGGAGTGACATGTAGGAGTGACATGGAGAAGTGACATTGAGGAGCAAGGAAGAGTGACAAAGAGGAGTGACATGGTGGAGCGATATGGAGGATCGACATGGGGGAGTGACATGGAGGAGTGACATGTAGGAGTGACATGGAGGATCGACATGGAGGATAGACATGGAGGAGTGATATGGAGGAGTGACAGAGGAGTGAAATGGAGGAGTGACATTGAGGAGCAAGGAAGAGTGACATGGAGTAGTGATATGGAGGAGTGAGAAGGAGGAGTGACATGGAGAAGTGACATGGAGGAGTGACATAGAGGACTGACATGGAGGAGTGACATTGAGGAGCAAGGAAGAGTGACATGGAGGAGTGACATGGAGGAGCTTCATGGAGAAGTGACATGGAGGAGTGACATGTAGGAGTGACTTGTAGGAGTGACATAGAGGATAGACATGGAGGAGTGATATGGAGGAGTGACATAGAGGAGTGACATGGAGAAGTGACATTGAGGAGCAAGGAAGAGTGACATGGAGGAGTGACATGGAGGAGCTTCATGGAGAAGTGACATGGAGGAGTGACTTTTAGGAGTGACATAGAGGATCGACATGTAGGAGTGACATGGAGGAGTGACATGGAGGAGTGACAAGGAGTAGCGACATGGAAGACGGACATGGAGAAGTGAATTTAAGGATCGTCATGGAGGAGTGACATGGAGAAGTGACATGGAGGAGTGACATGTTGGAGTGCTATGTAGGAGTGACATGGAGGATTGACATGGAGGAGTGACATGGAGGAGCGACATGGAGGAGCTATATGGAGGAGCGAAATGGAGGAGTGACATGGAGGAGTGACATGAAGGAGGAGTGACATGGAGGAGTGACATAGAGGAGTGATGTGGAGGAGCGACATGGAGGAGTGACATAGAGGAGTGACATGGAGAAGTGACATTGAAGAGCAAGGAAGAGTGACATAGAGGAGTGACATGGAGGAGCTTCATGGAGGAGTGACATTTAGGAGTGACATGGAGGATCGACATGGAGGAGTGACATGGAGTAGTGACATGGAGGAATGACATGGAGGAGTGACATGGAGGAGCGACATGGAGGAGCGATATGGAGGAGCGAAATGGAGGAGTGACATGGAGGAGTGACATGAAGGAGTAGTGACATGGAGGAGTGACATAGAGGAGTGACATGAAGGAGGAGTGACATGGAGGAGTGACATGAAGGAGGAGTGACATGGAGGAGTGACATTGAGGAGCAAGGAAGAGTGACAAAGAGGAGTGACATGGTGGAGCGATATGGAGGATCGACATGGGGGAGTGACATGGAGGAGTGACATTGAGGAGCAAGGAAGATTGACATGGAGTAGTGATATGGAGGAGTGAGAAGGAGGAGTGACATGGAGGTGTGACATGGAGGAGTGACATGGAGGAGTGACATTGAGGAGCAAGGAAGAGTGACATGGAGGAGTGAATCTAAGGATTGTCATGGAGGAGTGAAATGGAGAAGTGACATGGAGGAGCGACATGGATGAGAGACATGGAGGAGTGACATGGAAGACATGAAGAAGTGACATTGAGGAGTGATATGGAGGAGTAACATTGAGGAGTGATATAGAGGAGTGATGTGGATGAGCGACATTGAGGATAGAAATGGAAGAGGGACATGGAGGAGTGAATTTAAGGATCGTCATGGAGGAGTGACATGGAGAAGTGACATGGAGGAGTGACATGTTGGAGTGACATGGAGGAGCGACATGGAGGAGCGATATGGAGGAGCGAAATGGAGGAGTGACATGGAGGAGTGACATGGCAGAGCAAGGAGGAGTGACATGGAGGAGGTATGTGAAGGATCGACAGGGAGGAGTGACAGGGAGGATCAACATGGAAGAGGGACATGGAGGAGCGATATGGAGGAGCAAAATGGATGGGAGACATGGAGTGACATGGAGGAGTGACATGGAGGAATGACATGGAGGATTGAAATGGCGGAGTGACATGGAGGAGTGAGAAGGAGGAGTGACATGGAGGAGCGACATGGAGGAGTGATATGGAGGAGCAAAATGGAGGAGTGAGAAGGAGGAGTGACATGGAGGAGTGACATGGAGGAGTGACATAGAGGAGTGATGTGGAGGAGTGACATTGAGGAGCAAGGAAGAGTGACATGGAGCAGTGAATCTAAGGATCGTCATGGAGGAGTGACATGGAGAAGTGACATGGAGGAGCGACATGGATGAGAGACATGGAGGAGTGACATGGAAGACATGAAGAAGTGACATTGAGGAGTGATATGGAGGAGTAACATTGAGGAGTGATATAGAGGAGTGATGTGGATGAGCGACATTAAGGATAGAAATGGAAGAGGGACATGGAGGAGCGATATGGAGGAGCAAAATGGATGAGTGACATGGAGGAGTGACATGGAGGAGTGACATGGAGGAATGACATGGAGGATTGAAATGGCGGAGTGACATGGAGGAGTGAGAAGGAGGAGTGACATGGAGGAGCGACGTGGAGGAGCGATATGGAGGAGCAAAATGGAGGAGTGACATGAAGGAGTGACATGAAGGAGGAGTGACATGGAGGAGTGACATAGAGGAGTGATGTGGAGGAGCGACATGGAGGAATGACATGGAGGAGTGACATTGAGGAGCAAGGAAGAGTGACATAGAGGAGTGACATGGAGGAGTAACATGTAGGAGTGACATGGAGGATCGACATGGAGGAGTTACATGGAGTAGTGATATGGAGGAGTGACATGGAGGAGTGACATAGAGGAGTGACATGGAGGAGTGACATTGAGGAGCAAGGAAGAGTGACATGGAGGAGTAACATGGAGGAGCTTCATGGAGGAGTGACATGGAGGAGTGACTTGTAGGAGTGACATAGAGGATCGACATGTAGGAGTGACATGGAGGAGTGACATAGAGGACTGACATGGAGGAGTGACATTGAGGAGCAAGGAAGAGTGACATGGAGGAGTGACATGGAGGAGCTTCATGGAGGAGTGACATGGAGGAGTGACATGTAGGAGTGACTTGTAGGAGTGACATGGAGGATTGACATAGAAGAGTGACATGAAGGAGTGACATTAAGGAGCAAGGAAGAGTGACATGGAGGAGTGACATGGAGGAGCTTCATGGAGGAGTGAATGGAGGAGTGACTTGTAGGAGTGACATAGAGGATTGACATGAAGGAGGAGTGACATGGAGGAGTGATGTGGAGGAGAGACATGGAGGAGTGACATGGACGAGCGACAAGGAGGAGTGACATAGAGGAGTGACATGGAGGAGTAACATTGAGGAGCAAGGAAGAGTGACATAGAGGAGTGACATGGAGGAGCTTCATGGAGGAGTTACATGGAGGAGTGACATTTAGGAGTGACATGGAGGATTGATATGGAGGAGTGACATGGAGGATTGACATGGAGGAGTGACATGTAGGAGCGACATGGAGGAATGAAATGGCGGAGTGACATGGAGGAGTGAGAAGTAGGAGTGACATGGAGGAGCGACATGGAGGAGCGATATGGAGTAGCAAAATGGAGGAGTGACATGGAGGAGTGACATGAAGGAGGAGTGACATGGAGGAGTGACATAGAGGAGTAATGTGGAGGAGCGACATGGAGTAGTGACATGGAGGAGCGACAAGGAGGAGTGACATAGAGGAGTGACATGGAGGGGTGACATTGAGGAGCAAGGAAGAGTGACATAGAGGAGTGACATGGAGAAGCATCATGGAGGAGTTACATGGAGGAGTGACATTTAGGACTGACATGGAGGATCGACATGGAGGAGTGACATGGAGGAGTGACATGAAGGAGGAGTGACATGGAGGAGTGACATTGAGGAGCGACAAGGAGGAGTGACAGAGGAGTGACATGGAGGAGTGACATTGAGGAGCAAGGAAGAGTGAGATAGAGGAGTGACATGGAGGAGATTCATGAAGGAGTGACATAGAGGAGTGACATGGAGGAGTATCATTGAAGGGCAACATGGAGGAGTGACATGGAGGAGTGACATAGAGGAGTGATGTGGAGGAGTGACAAGGAGTAGCGACATAGAAGACGGACATGGAGGAGTGAATTTAAGGATCGTCATGGAGGAGTGACATGGAGAAGCAACACGGAGGCTCAATATATAGGAGTGATATTGAGGAGTGACATTGAAGGGCGACATGGAGGCTCAACAAGTAGGAGTGACATAGAGGAGTGACATGGAGGAGTGACATGGAGGAGTATCATTGAAGGGCGACATGGAGGATCAACATGGAGGAGTGACATAGAGGAGTGATGTGGAGGAGCGACATGGAGGAGTGACATGGAGGAGCGACATGGAGGAGTGACATAGAGGAGTGACATGGAGGAGTGACATTGAGGAGCAAGGAAGAGTGACATGGAGGAGTGACATGGAGGAGTGACATGGAGGAGTGACATAGAGGAGTGACATGGAGGAGTGACATTGAGGAGCAAGGAAGAGTGACATGGAGGAGTGACATGTAGGAGCTTCATTGAGGAGTGACATGGAGGAGTTACATGTAGGAGTGACATGGAGGAGCTTCATGGAGGAGTGACATGGAGGAGTGCCATGTAGGAATGACATGGAGTAGTGACATGGAGGATCGACATAGAGGAGTGACATGGAGGAGCGACATGGAGGAGTGACATTAAGGAGGAGTGACATGGAGGAGTGACATAGAGTAGTGATGTGGTGGAGCGACATGGAGGAGTGACATGGAGGAGCGACAAGTAGGAGTGACATAGAGGAGTGACATGGAGGAGTGATATTGAGGAGCAAGGAAGAGTGACATGGAGGAGTGACCTGGAGGAGCTTCATGGAGGAGTGACATTGAGGAGTGACATGGAGGAATGACATGGACGTTTGAAATGGCAGAGTGACATGGAGTAACATTGAGGAGCAAGGAAGAGTGACATAGAGGAGTGACATGGAGGAGCTTCATGGAGGAGTTACATGGAGGAGTGACATTTAGGAGTGACATGGAGGATTGATATGGAGGAGTGACATGGAGGATTGACATGGAGGAGTGACATGTAGGAGCGACATGGAGGAATGAAATGGCGGAGTGACATGGAGGAGTGAGAAGTAGGAGTGACATGGAGGAGCGACATGGAGGAGCGATATGGAGTAGCAAAATGGAGGAGTGACATGGAGGAGTGACATGAAGGAGGAGTGATATGGAGGAGTGACATAGAGGAGTAATGTGGAGGAGCGACATGGAGTAGTGACATGGAGGAGCGACAAGGAGGAGTGACATAGAGGAGTGACATGGAGGAGTGACATTGAGGAGCAAGGAAGAGTGACATAGAGGAGTGACATGGAGGAGCATCATGGAGGAGTTACATGGAGGAGTGACATTTAGGACTGACATGGAGGATCGACATGGAGGAGTGACATGGAGGAGTGACATGAAGGAGGAGTGACATGGAGGAGTGACATTGAGGAGCGACAAGGAGGAGTGACAGAGGAGTGACATGGAGGAGTGACATTGAGGAGCAAGGAAGAGTGAGATAGAGGAGTGACATGGAGGAGATTCATGAAGGAGTGACATGGAGGAGTGACATTTAGGAGTGACATGGAGGATTGATATGGAGGAGTGACATGGAGGATTGACATGGAGGAGTGACATGTAGGAGCGACATGGAGGAATGAAATGGCGGAGTGACATGGAGGAGTGAGAAGTAGGAGTGACATGGAGGAGCGACATGGAGGAGCGATATGGAGTAGCAAAATGGAGGAGTGACATGGAGGAGTGACATGAAGGAGGAGTGACATGGAGGAGTGACATTGAGGAGCGACAAGGAGGAGTGACAGAGGAGTGACATGGAGGAGTGACATTGAGGAGCAAGGAAGAGTGAGATAGAGGAGTGACATGGAGGAGATTCATGAAGGAGTGACATAGAGGAGTGACATGGAGGAGTATCATTGAAGGGCGACATGGAGGAGTGACATGGAGGAGTGACATAGAGGAGTGATGTGGAGGAGTGACAAGGAGTAGCGACATAGAAGACGGACATGGAGGAGTGAATTTAAGGATCGTCATGGAGGAGTGACATGGAGAAGCAACACGGAGGCTCAATATATAGGAGTGATATTGAGGAGTGACATTGAAGGGCGACATGGAGGCTCAACAAGTAGGAGTGACATAGAGGAGTGACATGGAGGAGTGACATGGAGGAGTATCATTGAAGGGCGACATGGAGGATCAACATGGAGGAGTGACATAGAGGAGTGATGTGGAGGAGCGACATGGAGGAGTGACATGGAGGAGCGACATGGAGGAGTGACATAGAGGAGTGACATGGAGGAGTGACATTGAGGAGCAAGGAAGAGTGACATGGAGGAGTGACATGGAGGAGTGACATGGAGGAGTGACATAGAGGAGTGACATGGAGGAGTGACATTGAGGAGCAAGGAAGAGTGACATGGAGGAGTGACATGTAGGAGCTTCATTGAGGAGTGACATGGAGGAGTGACATGTAGGAGTGACATGGAGGAGCTTCATGGAGGAGTGACATGGAGGAGTGCCATGTAGGAATGACATGGAGTAGTGACATGGAGGATCGACATAGAGGAGTGACATGGAGGAGTGACATTAAGGAGGAGTGACATGGAGGAGTGACATAGAGTAGTGATGTGGTGGAGCGACATGGAGGAGTGACATGGAGGAGCGACAAGTAGGAGTGACATAGAGGAGTGACATGGAGGAGTGATATTGAGGAGCAAGGAAGAGTGACATGGAGGAGTGACCTGGAGGAGCTTCATGGAGGAGTGACATTGAGGAGTGACATGGAGGAATGACATGGACGTTTGAAATGGCAGAGTGACATGGAGGAATGAGAAGGAGGAGCGAAATGGAGGAGTGACATGGAGGAGTGACATGAAGGAATGAGATTGAGGCGTGAAATGGCGGAGTGACATAGAGGAGTGACATAGTGGAGTGATGTGGAGGAGCGACATGGAGGAGTGACATGGACGAGCGACAAGGAGGAGTTACATAGAGGAGTGACATGGAGGAGTGACATTGAGGAGCAAGGAAGAGTGACATGGAGGAGTGACATGGAGGAGCTTCATGGAGGAGTGACATGGAGGATCGACATGGAGGAGAAACATAGAGGAGTGACATGGAGGAGTGATATTGAGGAGCAAGGAAGAGAGACATGGAGGAGTGACATGGAGGATCGACATGGAGGAGTGACATGGAGGAGTGACATGTAGGAGTGACATAGAGGAGTAACATGGAGGAGTGACATTGAGGAGCAAGGAAGAGTGACATGGAGGAGTGACATGGAGGAGCTTCATGGAGGAGTGACATGGAGGAGTGACATGTAGGAGTGACATGAAGGATCGACATGGAGGAGTGACATGGAGGAGTGTCAAGGAGTAGCGGCATGGAAGACGGACATGGAGGAGTGAATCTAAGGATCGTCATGGAGGAGTGACATGGAGGAGTGACATGGAGGAGTGACTTTGAGGAGCATGGAAGAGTGACATAGAGGAGTGACATGGAGGAGCTTCATGGAGGAGTGACATGGAGGAGTGACATGTAGGAGTGACATGGAGGATCGACATGGAGGAGTGACATGGAGGAGTGTCAAGGAGTAGCGGCATGGAAGACGGACATGGAGGAGTGAATCTAAGGATCGTCATGGAGGAGTGACATGGAGAAGTGACATATAGGACTGACATGGAGGAGCGACATGGATGACAGACATGGAGGAGTGACATGGAAGACATGAAGAAGTGACATTGAGGAGTGATATGGAGGAGTTACATTGAGGAGCGATATGGAGGAGCGAAATGGATGAGCGACATGGAGGAGTGACATGGATGAGCGACATGGAGGAGTGACATTGAGGAGCAAGGAAGAGTGACATAGAGGAGTGATATGGAGGAGCCTCTTGGAGGAGTGGAGGAGTGACATGTAGGAGTGACATGGAGGATCGACATGGAGGAGTGACATGGAGTAGTGATATGGAGGAGTGAGAAGGAGGAGTGACATTGACGAGTGACATGGAGGAGTGACATAGAGGAGTGTGGTATATTTTCAAGTCTTGCACAAAACAGTGAGACCCCTAATTGTAAACTTATGAGTAAGAAGCATGCGTGGAGACATATGATCATATGATATGACCGGGGGCTGGAGGATATACATGTAGGACAAAGGAGCCATTCGTGGTCATGCGCTCAGCTCAAGATGTAGCATGACATGAACACATTATAAGGAGGCGCGAGAGCCCCGAAGTGCAGGACTTTCAGATTTGACTTGAGACCTCCGGACGCTCTAGACGTTCGTTATGACATTTGTTGCTTGTTTGTAATAAACTCTATTATACCAGCAAGAACAGTGTCCGCGGAGCATCCTTTCTCATCACTTCAACAGCACTGTCGCAGGAAAGATACGACAAACTTTGGCGTCACGGGACAGGATCGGAGGTGGCCTCAGCGGTTTACTGCTACAACTTCACAGACGGTGAGCTCACTCGATTGAATGCTGGTCATAAATTGTGGCTGTTATGTGGAGTTGTTTGGCCACACCGTAAATTAAGAACCTTCTTGTTATGGACATGTCCTGTTGATTTGATGTTTAAAGTGAGGCTCCGTGCTAAATTTAATGAAAAAAAAGGGGAATGAATAGAGAAAAGATATAAAGTGAAGAAAAGAAGTATGAGAAATACAAGGAATAGTTTAGAATAGCTGACATAGTCTGGAATCAAGTTAGAAAGACAAAATTGGGAAACCTGGATCCAGGTAATTTGAATAAATAAATGTAAAGAGTGTTAAGAGAGAGATAAGGAAATAAAGGAAATAAAGGAAATGATCATATGACAGCCGCAAATCGGATAGGTTAGTAGCCCTCAAGTGTAGGAGCATTGTAGTACGGGCCGATTAAAACCTGGAACAACATCTTATGGTCAGTTTAATAACTGGAGAGTGTAGAATCACAATTCGATTGACCGTTACCAGTCTGACATTTGTTGACGAACGGTGTCTGAAGCAGCCTCTCATCGAATATTTACACTTCAAAGGTAGCATAAATTTTATGAGAAAAAGTAAGGAAATAGCGGCAGAAAGCATGCTGTATGAATGAAGATATCTAAAATTGGTGAAGAGAATGTGTGTGTGTGTTTACTTTGGGATGAGAAGAAGCTGGGGAGGATATGTGTGTGTAGGAATGCTGAATGTGTGTGTGTGATATTTAACTGCTGATGTGTTCCAGATGTGTGCTATAAAATGCATAGGAAGAGAATAGGTGTGTTAAAGTTAAAAGAAAGAAAGAACACATTATAATTGAATAACCATATATAGGTGGTGATTTGAGAACAGGACATTTAATAATTTGTAAGAATAGATACGTGGCCCGATGTATTGTATAAACCATGAGCTTCTGTTAGAAGACTAATGAATTGAACGAGTTAGAAAATAAAAATTGAGCAGACTGATCGACCCGGTGACTGCAGAAATAGAAAACTAATTACACGGCGGGCGTAGTATATTCTGTGGGGGAAACATAAGCTGTTAATTGTGGGAATTTCTCTGGATCAGAGATCAAAGCGCACCCTTCTCTGGATTACTGTTGTCACTCACGCCGTTGGGCGTGATGACACGGCCGGTAGGAGTGGACGCTTGTTTTCTCTGCAAAAGAGGGATTTCCGGGAGATACAGTAAAAAGAATGAAATGATGAGCCACTGAAATGAGCCTGGTTACGATAAACACATACACATAAGATAAATAACTATAAACCAGGACAAATAAAGTGGAGTTGTGTAACTGCAGGACCCGTATGACACTCGGAAAAGAATAGAAATAATAATAATAATAATAATAATAAATTAAAGCTGCAAGCAGCGATGATCGGGCCCTCGCCCACGCGTGCACATCGGGGGAACGCGCACGTCTGGATACCCGCTGTCGTGCATTCCCATGAAAGTCGGACATCGTAGGCAACAGTTAGAGTTTATTTTCTGCTTGGAGCTTGTGGCGCTGGATATGACCTGTTGAGAACATGTGGGGCGTCCTGTAAAGGCACTTCTATGAGGGTTGGTTGCAGTATACAACCATTTCCGGTTTCCTGTAGGGGTCGCTATGACTTTCACTCATAATGGCACATATATGTCTTCAGGCCTGGACTATTATCCAGCTTGTGAAATTTGGGGCAGATCGGACTATGTAAAGTCAAGTAACAACAGCCTCCTGTGTCGTGGCGACTCATCAAAATTCGCCATGCCACCACGGCGCTGCCGTTCGATAGAAAGTTCCGATTTTTGAAAGGAAGCATCATCGAGGTCTTAAGGCTTTTCTCACCAAATTTGAGGTAGATGTGATTCATTTCTGAGGCAGAGTACATCAACGTGTAAAACATGATATTTCCTGTTACCACTAGGTGGCGCTATGACTGCGAGCCAAAATTTGCATGTGGATGTCGTCACACAGGGACTTTTATCAGGCATGAGAAATTTGGAGCATATAGGTTAATGTACGACAAAGTTACAACAACTTCCTGTTTCTTGGCGAAAGGCGCTTTTTCGCCGCCACGCCACGGCAACATAGTTCGATAACTTTTTGATCTTTGAGTAACTTTTCATCCCAAAGGTCTTAAGATACTACTGACCAAATTTGAAGTTGATCGGGTTAAATCTCTAGGAGGAGTTCGTTAAAGTACAGCGCCTGGAAATGGTAAAAAAACGCCATAAAATCCAATATGGCCGACTTCCGGTTGGGTTTACGGTATACCTCCAAGAGGCTTTTATTTACGTCTCATCATGGTACATATACCTACCAAATTTCATAAATTTAGGTGAAACGTGTCGTCGGGGCTACTCAATAGGGGGCGCTAGCGAGCCAATTTGCCACACCCGAGCACGAAACCCATATCAGATATTTATTTCACGCACGTCTGACACGTGTGCAAAATTTCAAAAAAAGTTCAT
Source organism: Sebastes umbrosus (assembly GCF_015220745.1). Lineage (NCBI taxonomy): Eukaryota > Metazoa > Chordata > Actinopteri > Perciformes > Sebastidae > Sebastes > Sebastes umbrosus. The sequence continues at coordinate 201,911 of NC_051282.1, read as the reverse complement.
TATCCCAAGCACCTCGTTTTCACGCGCAAAGACAAGGAAGAATAATAATAATTAAAGCTGCAAGCAGCGATGATCGGGCCCTCGCCCACGCGCGCACGTCGGGGGAACGCGCACGTCGGGGCACGTACATGTCTTCAGGGCAAGACTCTTATAAAACATGTCAAATTTGGGGAAGATTGGACAATGTACAGCCAATTTACAACAACTTCCTGTTTCCTGTAGGGGGCGCTATGACTATCACGCATAATACCACATATATGTCTTCAGGCCTGGTCCATTATCCAGCTTGTGAAGTTTGGAGCAGATTGGACTATGTAAAGTCAAGTAACAACAGCCTCCTGTTTCTTGGCGAAATGCGCTTTTTCGCCGCCACGCCACGGCAACATAGTTCGATAACTTTTTGATCTTTTGATAAGTTTTCATCCCAAAGGTCTTAAGATACTACTGACCAAGTTTCACGTAGATGTGATTAATTTCTGAGGCAGAGTACATCAATGTGTAAAACATGATATTTCCTGTTACCACTAGGTGGCGCTATGACTGTGAGTCAAAATTTGCATATGGATGTCGTCAGACAGGGACCTTTATCAGGCATGAGAAATTTGGAGCATATAGGTTAATGTACGTCAAAGTTACAACAACTTCCTGTTTCTTGGCGAAAGGCGCTTTTTCGCCGCCACGCCACGGCAACATAGCTCGATAACTTTTTGATCTTTGAGTAACTTTTCATCCCAAAGGTCTTAAGATACTACTGACCAAATTTGAAGTTGATCGGGTTAAATCTCTAGGAGGAGTTCGTTAAAGTACAGCGCCTGGAAATGGTAAAAAAATGCCATAAAATCCAATATGGCCGACTTCCGGTTGGGTTTACGGTATACCTCCAAGAGGTTTTTATTTACGTCTCATCATGGTACATATACCTACCAAATTTCATAAATTTAGGTGAAACGTGTCGTCGGGGCTACTCAATAGGGGGCGCTAGCGAGCCAATTTGCCACACCCGAGCACGAAACCCATATCAGATATTTATTTCACGTACGTTTTATCTTGCATGAGAAATTTGGAGCAGATTGGTTACTATACGCCAAAGTTACAACAACTTCCTGTTTTTTGGCGAAGAAGCTTTTTCGCCGCCACGCCACGGCAACATGGTTCGATAACTTTTTGATCTTTTGATAAGTTTTCATCCCAAAGGTCTTAAGATACTACTGACCAAGTTTCAGGTAGATGTGATTAATTTCTGAGGCAGAGTACATCAATGTGTAAAACATGATATTTCCTGTTACCACTAGGTGGCGCTATGACTGCGAGCCAAAATTTGCATATGGATGGTGTCAGAGAGGGACTTTTATCAGGCATGAGAAATTTGGAGCATATAGGTTAATGTACGACAAAGTTACAACAACTTCCTGTTTCTTGGCGAAAGGCGCTTTTTCGCCGCCACGCCACGGCAACATAGTTCGATAACTTTTTGATCTTTGAGTAACTTTTCATCCCAAAGGTCTCAAGATACTACTGACCAAATTTGAAGTTGATCGGGTTAAATCTCTAGGAGGAGTTCGTTAAAGTACAGCGCCTGGATATGGTAAAAAAACGCCATAAAATCCAATATGGCCGACTTCCGGTTGGGTTTACGGTATACCTCCAAGAGGGTTTTATTTACGTCTCATCATGGTACATATACTTACCAAATTTCGTAAATTTAGGAGAAACGTGTCGTCGGGGCTACTCAATAGGGGGCGCTAGCGAGCCAATTTGCCACACCCGAGCACGAAACCCATATCAGATATTTATTTCACGCACGTCTGACACTTGTGCAAAATTTCAAAAAAAGTTCATTATCCCAAGCACCTCGTTTTCACGCTCAAAGACATAATAGAATAATAAGAATAATAAGAATTAAAGCTGCAAGCAGCGATGATCGGGCCCTCGCCCACGCGCGCACGTCGGGGGAACGCGCACGTCGGGGCACGTACATGTCTTCAGGGCAAGACTCTTATAAAACATGTCAAATTTGGGGAAGATTGGACAATGTATAGCCAATTTACAACAGCTTCCTGTTTCCTGTAGGGGGCGCTATGACTATCATGCATAATACCACATATATGTCTTCAGGCCTGGTCCATTATCCAGCTTGTGAAGTTTGGAGCAGATTGGACTATATAAAGTCAAGTAACAACAGCCTCCTGTTTTTTGGCGAAGAAGCTTTTTCGCCGCCACGCCACGGCAACATGGTTCGATAACTTTTTGATCTTTTGATAAGTTTTCATCCCAAAGGTCTTAAGATACTACTGACCAAGTTTCACGTAGATGTGATTAATTTCTGAGGCAGAGTACATCAATGTGTAAAACATGATATTTCCTGTTACCACTAGGTGGCGCTATGACTGTGAGTCAAAATTTGCATATGGATGTCGTCAGACAGGGACCTTTATCAGGCATGAGAAATTTGGAGCATATAGGTTAATGTACGTCAAAGTTACAACAACTTCCTGTTTCTTGGCGAAAGGCGCTTTTTCGCCGCCACGCCACGGCAACATAGTTCGATAACTTTTTGATCTTTGAGTAACTTTTCATCCCAAAGGTCTTAAGATACTACTGACCAAATTTGAAGTTGATCGGGTTAAATCTCTAGGAGGAGTTCGTTAAAGTACAGCGCCTGGAAATGGTAAAAAAACGCCATAAAATCCAATATGGCCGACTTCCGGTTGGGTTTACGGTATACCTCCAAGAGGGTTTTATTTACGTCTCGTCATGGTACATATACCTACCAAATTTCGTAAATTTAGGGGAAACGTGTCGTCGGGGCTACTCAATAGGGGGCGCTAGCGAGCCAATTTGCCACACCCGAGCACGAAACCCATATCAGATATTTATTTCACGTACGTTTTATCTTGCATGAGAAATTTGGAGCAGATTGGTTACTATACGCCAAAGTTACAACAACTTCCTGTTTTTTGGCGATGAAGCTTTTTCGCCGCCACGCCACGGCAACATGGTTCGATAACTTTTTGATCTTTTGATAAGTTTTCTTCCCAAAGGTCTTAAGATACTACTGACCAAGTTTCAGGTAGATGTGATTAATTTCTGAGGCAGAGTACATCAATGTGTAAAACATGATATTTCCTGTTACCACTAGGTGGCGCTATGACTGTGAGTCAAAATTTGCATATGGATGTCGTCAGACAGGGACCTTTATCAGGCATGAGAAATTTGGAGCATATAGGTTAATGTACGACAAAGTTACAACAACTTCCTGTTTCTTGGCGAAAGGCGCTTTTTCGCCGCCACGCCACGGCAACATAGTTCGATAACTTTTTGATCTTTGAGTAACTTTTCATCCCAAAGGTCTTAAGATACTACTGACCAAATTTGAAGTTGATCGGGTTAAATCTCTAGGAGGAGTTCGTTAAAGTACAGCGCCTGGAAATGGTAAAAAAACGCCATAAAATCCAATATGGCCGACTTCCGGTTGGGTTTACGGTATACCTCCAAGAGGGTTTTATTTACGTCTCGTCATGGTACATATACCTACCAAATTTCGTAAATTTAGGGGAAACGTGTCGTCGGGGCTACTCAATAGGGGGCGCTAGCGAGCCAATTTGCCACACCCGAGCACGAAACCCATATCAGATATTCATTTCACGCACGTCTGACACGTGTGCAAAATTTCAAAAAAAGTTCATTATCCCAAGCACCTCGTTTTCACGCTCAAAGACATAATAGAATAATAATAATAAGAATAATAATAATAATAATAATAATAAGAATAATAATCATTTGAATTACAATAGGTCCTCGGACCGACTTTGTCGGTGCTCGGGCCCTAATAATAATAATAATAATAATAATAAGAATAATAATCATTTGAATTACAATAGGTCCTCGGACCGACTTTGTCGGTGCTCGGGCCCTAATAATAATCATTTGAAATACAATAGGTCCTCGGACCGACTTTGTCGGTGCTCGGGCCCTAATTAAAGCTGCAAGCAGCGATGATCGGGCCCTCGCCCACGCGCGCACGTCGGGGGAACGCGCACGTCGGGGCACGTACATGTCTTCAGGGCAAGACTCTTATAAAACATGTCAAATTTGGGGAAGATTGGACAATGTACAGCCAATTTACAACAACTTCCTGTTTCCTGTAGGGGGCGCTATGACTATCACGCATAATACCACATATATGTCTTCAGGCCTGGTCCATTATCCAGCTTGTGAAGTTTGGAGCAGATTGGACTATGTAAAGTCAAGTAACAACAGCCTCCTGTTTCTTGGCGAAAGGCGCTTTTTCGCCGCCACGCCACGGCAACATAGTTCGATAACTTTTTGATCTTTTGATAAGTTTTCATCCCAAAGGTCTTAAGATACTACTGACCAAGTTTCACGTAGATGTGATTAATTTCTGAGGCAGAGTACATCAATGTGTAAAACATGATATTTCCTGTTACCACTAGGTGGCGCTATGACTGTGAGTCAAAATTTGCATATGGATGTCGTCAGACAGGGACCTTTATCAGGCATGAGAAATTTGGAGCATATAGGTTAATGTACGTCAAAGTTACAACAACTTCCTGTTTCTTGGCGAAAGGCGCTTTTTCGCCGCCACGCCACGGCAACATAGTTCGATAACTTTTTGATCTTTGAGTAACTTTTCATCCCAAAGGTCTTAAGATACTACTGACCAAATTTGAAGTTGATCGGGTTAAATCTCTAGGAGGAGTTCGTTAAAGTACAGCGCCTGGAAATGGTAAAAAAACGCCATAAAATCCAATATGGCCGACTTCCGGTTGGGTTTACGGTATACCTCCAAGAGGGTTTTATTTACGTCTCGTCATGGTACATATACCTACCAAATTTCGTAAATTTAGGGGAAACGTGTCGTCGGGGCTACTCAATAGGGGGCGCTAGCGAGCCAATTTGCCACACCCGAGCACGAAACCCATATCAGATATTTATTTCACGTACGTTTTATCTTGCATGAGAAATTTGGAGCAGATTGGTTACTATACGCCAAAGTTACAACAACTTCCTGTTTTTTGGCGATGAAGTTTTTTCGCCGCCACGCCACGGCAACATGGTTCGATAACTTTTTGATCTTTTGATAAGTTTTCTTCCCAAAGGTCTTAAGATACTACTGACCATGTTTCACGTAGATGTGATTAATTTCTGAGACAGAGTACATCAATGTGTAAAACATGATATTTCCTGTTACCACTAGGTGGCGCTATGACTGTGAGTCAAAATTTGCATATGGATGTCGTCAGACAGGGACCTTTATCAGGTATGAGAAATTTGGAGCATATAGGTTAATGTACGATAAAGTTACAACAACTTCCTGTTTCTTGGCGAAAGGCGCTTTTTCGCCGCCACGCCACGGCAACATAGTTCGATAACTTTTTGATCTTTGAGTAACTTTTCATCCCAAAGGTCTTAAGATACTACTGACCAAATTTGAAGTTGATCGGGTTAAATCTCTAGGAGGAGTTCGTTAAAGTACAGCGCCTGGATATGGTAAAAAAACGCCATAAAATCCAATATGGCCGACTTCCGGTTGGGTTTACGGTATACCTCCAAGAGGCTTTTATTTACGTCTCATCATGGTACATATACCTACCAAATTTCGTAAATTTAGGAGAAACGTGTCGTCGGGGCTACTCAATAGGGGGCGCTAGCGAGCCAATTTGCCACACCCGAGCACGAAACCCATATCAGATATTCATTTCACGCACGTCTGACACGTGTGCAAATTTTCAAAAAACGTTCATTATCCCAAGCACCTCGTTTTCACGCGCAAAGACAAGGAAGAATTAAAGCTGCAAGCAGCGATGATCGGGCCCTCGCCCACGCGCGCACGTCGGGGGAACGCGCACGTCGGGGCACGTACATGTCTTCAGGGCAAGACTCTTATAAAACATGTCAAATTTGGGGAAGATTGGACAATGTATAGCCAATTTACAACAGCTTCCTGTTTCCTGTAGGGGGCGCTATGACTATCATGCATAATACCACATATATGTCTTCAGGCCTGGTCCATTATCCAGCTTGTGAAGTTTGGAGCAGATTGGACTATGTAAAGTCAAGTAACAACAGCCTCCTGTTTTTTGGCGAAGAAGCTTTTTCGCTGCCACGCCACGGCAACATGGTTCGATAACTTTTTGATCTTTTGATAAGTTTTCATCCCAAAGGTCTTAAGATACTACTGACCAAGTTTCACGTAGATGTGATTAATTTCTGAGGCAGAGTACATCAATGTGTAAAACATGATATTTCCTGTTACCACTAGGTGGCGCTATGACTGTGAGTCAAAATTTGCATATGGATGTCGTCAGACAGGGACTTTTATCAGGCATGAGAAATTTTGAGCATATAGGTTAATGTACGACAAAGTTACAACAACTTCCTGTTTCTTGGCGAAGAAGCTTTTTCGCCGCCACGCCACGGCAATATGGTTCGATAACTTTTTGATCTTTTGATAAGTTTTCATCCCAAAGGTCTTAAGATACTACTGACCAAGTTTCAGGTAGATGTGATTAATTTCTGAGGCAGAGTACATCAATGTGTAAAACATGATATTTCCTGTTACCACTAGGTGGCGCTATGACTGTGAGTCAAAATTTGCATATGGATGTTGTCAGACAGGGACCTTTATCAGGCATGAGAAATTTGGAGCATATAGGTTAATGTACGACAAAGTTACAACAACTTCCTGTTTCTTGGCGAAAGGCGCTTTTTCGCCGCCACGCCACGGCAACATAGTTCGATAACTTTTTGATCTTTGAGTAACTTTTCATCCCAAAGGTCTTAAGATACTACTGACCAAATTTTAAGTTGATCGGGTTAAATCTCTAGGAGGAGTTCGTTAAAGTACAGCGCCTGGATATGGTAAAAAAACGCCATAAAATCCAATATGGCCGACTTCCGGTTGGGTTTACGGTATACCTCCAAGAGGGTTTTATTTACGTCTCATCATGGTACATATACCTACCAAATTTCGTAAATTTAGGGGAAACGTGTCGTCGGGGCTACTCAATAGGGGGCGCTAGCGAGCCAATTTGCCACACCCGAGCACGAAACCCATATCAGATATTTATTTCACGCACATCTGACACGTGTGCAAAATTTCAAAACGCGTTCATTATCCCAAGCACCTCATTTTTACGCGCAAAGACATAATAGAATAATAATAATAATTAAAGCTGCAAGCAGCGATGATCGGGCCCTCGCCCACGCGCGCACGTCGGGGGAACGCGCACGTCGGGGCACGTACATGTCTTCAGGGCAAGACTCTTATAAAACATGTCAAATTTGGGGAAGATTGGACAATGTACAGCCAATTTACAACAACTTCCTGTTTCCTGTAGGGGGCGCTATGACTATCACGCATAATACCACATATATGTCTTCAGGCCTTTTCCATTATCCAGCTTGTGAAGTTTGGAGCAGATTGGACTATGTAAAGTCAAGTAACAACAGCCTCCTGTTTTTTGGCGAAGAAGCTTTTTCGCCGCCACGCCACGGCAACACGGTTCGATAACTTTTTGACCTTTTGATAAGTTTTCATCCCAAAGGTCTTAAGATACTACTGACCAAGTTTCATGTAGATGTGATTCATTTCTGAGGCAGAGTACATCAACGTGTAAAACATGATATTTCCTGTTACCACTAGGTGGCGCTATGACTGTGAGTCAAAATTTGCATATGGATGTTGTCAGACATGGACCTTTATCAGGCATGAGAAATTTGGAGCATATAGGTTAATGTACGTCAAAGTTACAACAACTTCCTGTTTCTTGGCGAAAGGCGCTTTTTCGCCGCCACGCCACGGCAACATAGTTCGATAACTTTTTGATCTTTGAGTAACTTTTCATCCCAAAGGTCTTAAGATACTACTGACCAAATTTGAAGTTGATCGGGTTAAATCTCTAGGAGGAGTTCGTTAAAGTACAGCGCCTGGAAATGGTAAAAAAACGCCATAAAATCCAATATGGCCGACTTCCGGTTGGGTTTACGGTATACCTCCAAGAGGGTTTTATTTACGTCTCGTCATGGTACATATACCTACCAAATTTCGTAAATTTAGGGGAAACGTGTCGTCGGGGCTACTCAATAGGGGGCGCTAGCGAGCCAATTTGCCACACCCGAGCACGAAACCCATATCAGATATTTATTTCACGTACGTTTTATCTTGCATGAGAAATTTGGAGCAGATTGGTTACTATACGCCAAAGTTACAACAACTTCCTGTTTTTTGGCGATGAAGCTTTTTCGCCGCCACGCCACGGCAACATGGTTCGATAACTTTTTGATCTTTTGATAAGTTTTCTTCCCAAAGGTCTTAAGATACTACTGACCAAGTTTCAGGTAGATGTGATTAATTTCTGAGGCAGAGTACATCAATGTGTAAAACATGATATTTCCTGTTACCACTAGGTGGCGCTATGACTGTGAGTCAAAATTTGCATATGGATGTCGTCAGACAGGGACCTTTATCAGGCATGAGAAATTTGGAGCATATAGGTTAATGTACGACAAAGTTACAACAACTTCCTGTTTCTTGGCGAAAGGCGCTTTTTCGCCGCCACGCCACGGCAACATAGTTCGATTACTTTTTGATCTTTGAGTAACTTTTCATCCCAAAGGTCTTAAGATACTACTGACCAAATTTGAAGTAAATCGGGTTAAATCTCTAGGAGGAGTTCGTTAAAGTACAGCGCCTGGATATGGTAAAAAAACGCCATAAAATCCAATATGGCCGACTTCCGGTTGGGTTTACGGTATACCTCCAAGAGGGTTTTATTTACGTCTCATCATGGTACATATACCTACCAAATTTCGTAAATTTAGGAGAAACGTGTCGTCGGGGCTACTCAATAGGGGGCGCTAGCGAGCCAATTTGCCACACCCGAGCACGAAACCCATATCAGATATTCATTTCACGCACGTCTGACACGTGTGCAAAATTTCAAAAAAAGTTCATTATCCCAAGCACCTCGTTTTCACGCTCAAAGACATAATAGAATAATAAGAATAATAATAAGAATAATAATCATTTGAAATACAATAGGTCCTCGGACCGACTTTGTCGGTGCTCGGGCCCTAATTAAAGCTGCAAGCAGCGATGATCGGGCCCTCGCCCACGCGCGCACGTCGGGGGAACGCGCACGTCGGGGCACATACATGTCTTCAGGGCAAGACTCTTATAAAACATGTCAAATTTGGGGAAGATTGGACAATGTACAGCCAATTTACAACAACTTCCTGTTTCCTGTAGGGGGCGCTATGACTATCACGCATAATACCACATATATGTCTTCAGGCCTGGTCCATTATCCAGCTTGTGAAGTTTGGAGCAGATTGGACTATGTAAAGTCAAGTAACAACAGCCTCCTGTTTCTTGGCGAAAGGCGCTTTTTCGCCGCCACGCCACGGCAACATAGTTCGATAACTTTTTGATCTTTTGATAAGTTTTCATCCCAAAGGTCTTAAGATACTACTGACCATGTTTCACGTAGATGTGATTAATTTCTGAGGCAGAGTACATCAATGTGTAAAACATGATATTTCCTGTTACCACTAGGTGGCGCTATGACTGTGAGTCAAAATTTGCATATGGATGTCGTCAGACAGGGACCTTTATCAGGCATGAGAAATTTGGAGCATATAGGTTAATGTACGTCAAAGTTACAACAACTTCCTGTTTCTTGGCGAAAGGCGCTTTTTCGCCGCCACGCCACGGCAACATAGTTCGATAACTTTTTGATCTTTGAGTAACTTTTCATCCCAAAGGTCTTAAGATACTACTGACCAAATTTGAAGTTGATCGGGTTAAATCTCTAGGAGGAGTTCGTTAAAGTACAGCGCCTGGAAATGGTAAAAAAACGCCATAAAATCCAATATGGCCGACTTCCGGTTGGGTTTACGGTATACCTCCAAGAGGGTTTTATTTACGTCTCGTCATGGTACATGTACCTACCAAATTTCGTAAATTTAGGGGAAACGTGTCGTCGGGGCTACTCAATAGGGGGCGCTAGCGAGCCAATTTGCCACACCCGAGCACGAAACCCATATCAGATATTTATTTCACGTACGTTTTATCTTGCATGAGAAATTTGGAGCAGATTGGTTACTATACGCCAAAGTTACAACAACTTCCTGTTTTTTGGCGATGAAGCTTTTTCGCCGCCACGCCACGGCAACATGGTTCGATAACTTTTTGATCTTTTGATAAGTTTTCTTCCCAAAGGTCTTAAGATACTACTGACCAAGTTTCAGGTAGATGTGATTAATTTCTGAGGCAGAGTACATCAATGTGTAAAACATGATATTTCCTGTTACCACTAGGTGGCGCTATGACTGTGAGTCAAAATTTGCATATGGATGTCGTCAGACAGGGACCTTTATCAGGCATGAGAAATTTGGAGCATATAGGTTAATGTACGACAAAGTTACAACAACTTCCTGTTTCTTGGCGAAAGGCGCTTTTTCGCCGCCACGCCACGGCAACATAGTTCGATAACTTTTTGATCTTTGAGTAACTTTTCATCCCAAAGGTCTTAAGATACTACTGACCAAATTTGAAGTTGATCGGGTTAAATCTCTAGGAGGAGTTCGTTAAAGTACAGCGCCTGGAAATGGTAAAAAAACGCCATAAAATCCAATATGGCCGACTTCCGGTTGGGTTTACGGTATACCTCCAAGAGGGTTTTATTTACGTCTCGTCATGGTACATATACCTACCAAATTTCGTAAATTTAGGGGAAACGTGTCGTCGGGGCTACTCAATAGGGGGCGCTAGCGAGCCAATTTGCCACACCCGAGCACGAAACCCATATCAGATATTCATTTCACGCACGTCTGACACGTGTGCAAAATTTCAAAAAAAGTTCATTATCCCAAGCACCTCGTTTTTACGCGCAAAGACATAATAGAATAATAATAATAAGAATAATAATTAAAGCTGCAAGCAGCGATGATCGGGCCCTCGCCCACGCGCGCACGTCGGGGGAACGCGCACGTCGGGGCACGTACATGTCTTCAGGGCAAGACTCTTATAAAACATGTCAAATTTGGGGAAGATTGGACAGTGTATAGCCAATTTACAATAACTTCCTGTTTCCTGTAGGGGGCGCTATGACTATCACGCATAATACCACATATATGTCTTCAGGCCTGGTCCATTATCCAGCTTGTGAAGTTTGGAGCAGATTGGACTATGTAAAGTCAAGTAACAACAGCCTCCTGTTTCTTGGCGAAAGGCGCTTTTTCGCCGCCACGCCACGGCAACATAGTTCGATAACTTTTTGATCTTTTGATAAGTTTTCATCCCAAAGGTCTTAAGATACTACTGACCATGTTTCACGTAGATGTGATTAATTTCTGAGGCAGAGTACATCAATGTGTAAAACATGATATTTCCTGTTACCACTAGGTGGCGCTATGACTGTGAGTCAAAATTTGCATATGGATGTCGTCAGACAGGGACCTTTATCAGGCATGAGACATTTGGAGCATATAGGTTAATGTACGACAAAGTTACAACAACTTCCTGTTTCTAGGCGAAAGGCGCTTTTTCGCCGCCACGCCACGGCAACATAGTTCGATAACTTTTTGATCTTTGAGTAACTTTTCATCCCAAAGGTCTTAAGATACTACTGACCAAATTTGAAGTTGATCGGGTTAAATCTCTAGGAGGAGTTCGTTAAAGTACAGCGCCTGGAAATGGTAAAAAAACGCCATAAAATCCAATATGGCCGACTTCCGGTTGGGTTTACGGTATACCTCCAAGAGGGTTTTATTTACGTCTCGTCATGGTACATATACCTACCAAATTTCGTAAATTTAGGGGAAACGTGTCGTCGGGGCTACTCAATAGGGGGCGCTAGCGAGCCAATTTGCCACACCCGAGCACGAAACCCATATCAGATATTTATTTCACGTACGTTTTATCTTGCATGAGAAATTTGGAGCAGATTGGTTACTATACGCCAAAGTTACAACAACTTCCTGTTTTTTGGCGATGAAGCTTTTTCGCCGCCACGCCACGGCAATATGGTTCGATAACTTTTTGATCTTTTGATAACTTTTCATCCCAAATGTCTTAAGATACTACTGACCAAGTTTCAGGTAGATGTGATTAATTTCTGAGGCAGAGTACATCAATGTGTAAAACATGATATTTCCTGTTATCACTAGGTGGCGCTATGACTGTGAGTCAAAATTTGCATATGGATGTTGTCAGACAGGGACTTTTATCTTGCATGAGAAATTTGGAGCATATAGGTTAATGTACGACAAAGTTACAACAACTTCCTGTTTCTTGGCGAAAGGCGCTTTTTCGCCGCCACGCCACGGCAACATAGTTCGATAACTTTTTGATCTTTGAGTAACTTTTCATCCCAAAGGTCTTAAGATACTACTGACCAAATTTTAAGTTGATCGGGTTAAATCTCTAGGAGGAGTTCGTTAAAGTACAGCGCCTGGATATGGTAAAAAAACGCCATAAAATCCAATATGGCCGACTTCCGGTTGGGTTTACGGTATACCTCCAAGAGGGTTTTATTTACGTCTCATCATGGTACATATACCTACCAAATTTCGTAAATTTAGGAGAAACGTGTCGTCGGGGCTACTCAATAGGGGGCGCTAGCGAGCCAATTTGCCACACCCGAGCACGAAACCCATATCAGATATTCATTTCACGCACGTCTGACACGTGTGCAAAATTTCAAAAAAAGTTCATTATCCCAAGCACCTCGTTTTCACGCTCAAAGACATAATAGAATAATAATAATAAGAATTAAAGCTGCAAGCAGCGATGATCGGGCCCTCGCCCACGCGCGCACGTCGGGGGAACGCGCACGTCGGGGCACGTACATGTCTTCAGGGCAAGACTCTTATAAAACATGTCAAATTTGGGGAAGATTGGACAATGTACAGCCAATTTACAACAACTTCCTGTTTCCTGTAGGGGGCGCTATGACTATCACGCATAATACCACATATATGTCTTCAGGCCTGGTCCATTATCCAGCTTGTGAAGTTTGGAGCAGATTGGACTATGTAAAGTCAAATAACAACAGCCTCCTGTTTTTTGGCGAAGAAGCTTTTTCGCCGCCACGCCACGGCAACATGGTTCGATAACTTTTTGATCTTTTAATATCAAATCTAATATGTGTCCTTGTCGTGATGTGTTTTTACTATACATATTACAATTAACGTCATGACATTAACTTTTATATAACTTAACATTGTATATATTATATATATATATATATATATATATACATATATATATATATATATAAAATATATATATATATATTTATATATATATATGGAAAAGTTAGAAGGAAAAGTTTTAAAGTTATTATTTTTTGGGGTGATTTTTGAAGTATTTTATTGATAGGACAGTGGATAGAGTGTTGGAAAGGGGGAGAGAGAGAAATGACATGCCGAAAGGATTACAGGCCGGATTCGAACCCGGGTCCACCGCTGCTAGGGCGCTCGCTCTACCGACTGAGCTAAACCTGAGCTAACCAGCCGCCGAAGGAAAAGTTTTGTTTCATCATTGGAGGTTACAAGATTTGTATTTCTTCATATGTTCTTAGTATTTTTCTCACGGATTAACCCACAAGAAAAGATTATATTCATTTTTAATTGTATTTTTATGTAGAGTTTTTCCCAGACAGTGTTTTGTTTCAATTTAGGAGAGGGTTGGTTGCAGTATACAACCATTTCCGGTTTCCTGTAGGGTGCGCTATGACTATCACGCATAATACCACATATATGTCTTCAGGCCTGGTCCATTATCCAGCTTGTGAAGTTTGGAGCAGATTGGACTATGTAAAGTCAAGTAACAACAGCCTCCTGTTTTTTGGCGAAGAAGCTTTTTCGCCGCCACGCCACGGCAACACGGTTCGATAACTTTTTGATCTTTTGATAAGTTTTCATCCCAAAGGTCTTAAGATACTACTGACCAAGTTTCAGGTAGATGTGATTAATTTCTGAGGCAGAGTACATCAATGTGTACAACATGATATTTCCTGTTACCACTAGGTGGCGCTATGACTGTGAGTCAAAATTTGCATATGGATGTTGTCAGACATGGACCTTTATCAGGCATGAGAAATTTGGAGCATATAGGTTAATGTACGACAAAGTTACAACAACTTCCTGTTTCTTGGCGAAAGGCGCTTTTTCGCCGCCACGCCACGGCAACCTAGTTCGATAACTTTTTGATCTTTGAGTAACTTTTCATCCCAAAGGTCTTAAGATACAACTGACCAAATTTGAAGTTGATCGGGTTAAATCTCTAGGAGGAGTTCGTTAAAGTACAGCGCCTGGATATGGTAAAAAAACGCCATAAAATCCAATATGGCCGACTTCCGGTTGGGTTTACGGTATACCTCCAAGAGGCTTTTATTTACGTCTCATCATGGTACATATACCTACCAAATTTCGTAAATTTAGGTGAAACGTGTCGTCGGGGCTACTCAATAGGGGGCGCTAGCGAGCCAATTTGCCACACCCGAGCACGAAACCCATATCAGATATTTATTTCACGCACGTTTTATCTTGCATGAGAAATTTGGAGCAGATTGGTTACTATACGCCAAAGTTACAACAACTTCCTGTTTTTTGGCGAAGAAGCTTTTTCGCCGCCACGCCACGGCAACATGGTTTGATAACTTTTTGATCTTTTGGTAACTTTTCATCACAAAAGTCTTAAGATACTACTGACCAAGTTTCAGGTAGATGTGATTAATTTCTGAGGCAGAGTACATCAATGTGTAAAACATGATATTTCCTGTTACCACTAGGTGGCGCTATGACTGCGAGTCAAAATTTGCATATGGATGTTGTCAGACAGGGACCTTTATCAGGCATGAGAAATTTGGAGCATATAGGTTAATGTACGACAAAGTTACAACAACTTCCTGTTTCTTGGCGAAAGGCGCTTTTTCGCCGCCACGCCACGGCAACATAGTTCGATAACTTTTTGATCTTTGAGTAACTTTTCATCCCAAAGGTCTTAAGATACTACTGACCAAATTTGAAGTTGATCGGGTTAAATCTCTAGGAGGAGTTCGTTAAAGTACAGCGCCTGGATATGGTAAAAAAACGCCATAAAATCCAATATGGCCGACTTCCGGTTGGGTTTACGGTATACCTCCAAGAGGGTTTTATTTACGTCTCGTCATGGTACATATACCTACCAAATTTCGTAAATTTAGGGGAAACGTGTCGTCGGGGCTACTCAATAGGGGGCGCTACCGAGCCAATTTGCCACACCCGAGCACGAAACCCATATCAGATATTCATTTCACGCACGTCTGACACGTGTGCAAAATTTCAAAAAAAGTTCATTATCCCAAGCACCTCGTTTTCACGCTCAAAGACATAATAGAAGAATAATAAGAATAATTAAAGCTGCAAGCAGCGATGATCGGGCCCTCGCCCACGCGCGCACGTCGGGGGAACGCGCACGTCGGGGCACGTACATGTCTTCAGGGCAAGACTCTTATAAAACATGTCAAATTTGGGGAAGATTGGACAGTGTATAGCCAATTTACAATAACTTCCTGTTTCCTGTAGGGGGCGCTATGACTATCACGCATAATACCACATATATGTCTTCAGGCCTGGTCCATTATCCAGCTTGTGAAGTTTGGAGCAGATTGGACTATGTAAAGTCAAGTAACAACAGCCTCCTGTTTCTTGGCGAAAGGCGCTTTTTCGCCGCCACGCCACGGCAACATAGTTCGATAACTTTTTGATCTTTTGATAAGTTTTCATCCCAAAGGTCTTAAGATACTACTGACCATGTTTCACGTAGATGTGATTAATTTCTGAGGCAGAGTACATCAATGTGTAAAACATGATATTTCCTGTTACCACTAGGTGGCGCTATGACTGTGAGTCAAAATTTGCATATGGATGTCGTCAGACAGGGACCTTTATCAGGCATGAGAAATTTGGAGCATATAGGTTAATGTACGACAAAGTTACAACAACTTCCTGTTTCTTGGCGAAAGGCGCTTTTTCGCCGCCACGCCACGGCAACATAGTTCGATAACTTTTTGATCTTTGAGTAACTTTTCATCCCAAAGGTCTTAAGATACTACTGACCAAATTTGAAGTTGATCGGGTTAAATCTCTAGGAGGAGTTCGTTAAAGTACAGCGCCTGGAAATGGTAAAAAAACGCCATAAAATCCAATATGGCCGACTTCCGGTTGGGTTTACGGTATACCTCCAAGAGGGTTTTATTTACGTCTCGTCATGGTACATATACCTACCAAATTTCGTAAATTTAGGGGAAACGTGTCGTCGGGGCTACTCAATAGGGGGCGCTAGCGAGCCAATTTGCCACACCCGAGCACGAAACCCATATCAGATATTTATTTCACGTACGTTTTATCTTGCATGAGAAATTTGGAGCAGATTGGTTACTATACGCCAAAGTTACAACAACTTCCTGTTTTTTGGCGATGAAGCTTTTTCGCCGCCACGCCACGGCAATATGGTTCGATAACTTTTTGATCTTTTGATAACTTTTCATCCCAAATGTCTTAAGATACTACTGACCAAGTTTCAGGTAGATGTGATTAATTTCTGAGGCAGAGTACATCAATGTGTAAAACATGATATTTCCTGTTATCACTAGGTGGCGCTATGACTGTGAGTCAAAATTTGCATATGGATGTTGTCAGACAGGGACTTTTATCTTGCATGAGAAATTTGGAGCATATAGGTTAATGTACGACAAAGTTACAACAACTTCCTGTTTCTTGGCGAAAGGCGCTTTTTCGCCGCCACGCCACGGCAACATAGTTCGATAACTTTTTGATCTTTGAGTAACTTTTCATCCCAAAGGTCTTAAGATACTACTGACCAAATTTTAAGTTGATCGGGTTAAATCTCTAGGAGGAGTTCGTTAAAGTACAGCGCCTGGATATGGTAAAAAAACGCCATAAAATCCAATATGGCCGACTTCCGGTTGGGTTTACGGTATACCTCCAAGAGGGTTTTATTTACGTCTCATCATGGTACATATACCTACCAAATTTCGTAAATTTAGGAGAAACGTGTCGTCGGGGCTACTCAATAGGGGGCGCTAGCGAGCCAATTTGCCACACCCGAGCACGAAACCCATATCAGATATTCATTTCACGCACGTCTGACACGTGTGCAAAATTTCAAAAAAAGTTCATTATCCCAAGCACCTCGTTTTCACGCTCAAAGACATAATAGAATAATAATAATAAGAATAATAATAATCATTTGAAATACAATAGGTCCTCGGACCGACTTTGTCGGTGCTCGGGCCCTAATAATCATTTGAATTACAATAGGTCCTCGGACCGACTTTGTCGGTGCTCGGGCCCTAATAATAATAATCATTTGAAATACAATAGGTCCTCGGACCGACTTTGTCGGTGCTCGGGCCCTAATAATCATTTGAAATACAATAGGTCCTCGGACCGACTTTGTCGGTGCTCGGGCCCTAATTAAAGCTGCAAGCAGCGATGATCGGGCCCTCGCCCTTATGGGCACGTCTGGGGAACGCGCACGTCGGGGCACGTACATGCCTTCAGGCCAAGACTCTTATAAAACATGTCAAATTTGGGGAAGATTGGACAATGTATAGTCAATTTACAACAACTTCCTGTTTCCTGTAGGGGGCGCTATGACTTTCACTCATAATAACACATATATGTCTTCAGGCCTGGACTATTATGAAGTAGGTCAATTTGTGGGCAGATTTGACCAAGTACAGGCGAGTTACAACAGTTTGTCTTTCAATGGCAAATCATGTAAATTCTCCGCTCTTCTATGGGACATCTACTGTAGACCTGCTATCCCACCTTAAAAATAACCTGGACACCCCTAATGAAGACAAAAACAGGTCTATTGTGGGTCTCACAGATGTAATCAGTCTCATTTGATCTCAGCTTTTCTCTGGTTAAAGTGCATCGACAAACATCACATTTACTCCAAAAGTGATACTACAAAATGTCATTTTAGAAAGTCATATGTATGTACTATATTATTCATATATTAAAATGTGTTGGTGTACCTAACATGTAATCAAACTAATTTCAAGAACTCAACAATTGGTTCGATGCAAGGTTTTAAATGTAAATAATCTGCATGTCTTTTAAACAGGTTTCACTATAAAAACAACACTTATTGTGTAGACTTGGTACCATACATATGCATATCAGCTGCTTGATTACACTGTAAATGCCAGTTTGACGATAATGACCCACCTATGGCCCATTAACTGGTGCAAGAATGTGTAAATGAGCTCTGATGTAAAGTACCGAAACTGGTTTGATGATAACGACCCACCTATGGCCCATTAACTGGTGTAAAGTACCAACACTGGTACTGATTCAGCTATTTTGGCATCAAACAGTTTTAGATGTATTTATATATGTCATTATTGCAATTATTGTAGAGTAAAATTATCGTTACTAATCTATTGTGCTTATATATTTTCAGATGCCGCGTAAGAGATCCTTTCGTCGTTCTGAGGCAGCGAAGCGGAACAGAGCGAAGCCTGTGACGGAGGAATTCGTTGTGGCGAATGGACCCCCACAGGATGGCGATATTGGTGGTATGTAGCAAGTTCTTTCTTTTTTACATGCTTTCCTTATGTGTGTAAGGTGTATATTGTTGCATTATTTCCTAGCAGGATGGTGCATAATTATTTTGTTTACATAAACGATGCTGTGTTAAGCCTCAATGGGTCTTTCCCATTAGTGCTTGACTCCTCGACTCCTCGACTCCTCCGCTCGCGTCTTAGTCCCGCCCACGGGAGATGCGAGCGGAGGAGGCATGGAAAAGACTCGATGAGAGAGGAAACGAGTAAATATGTTTTTAGAGACATAAGACGTCGTTCCCTCTGAAGCGTCACGTGGAGCGACGTCCGTTTCTGATGACAGCAGCAGCTGATCACAGCTGGATCAGCTGTCAGTCGGCTTCAACAGCTGTTTATGTCTGAACTGATCTAATATTAATAAAGAATAAGAGTTATCAGAGCAGCAGTGTTTCCTCTCTGTAGCCTGTTACCCGTTTAACACATGAATAACAGCTGCAGTCTGTATTTATACTGTGGACTGAGTCCTGCTTAGAGGACCAGGAACCATCTCTACTGGAACAATATCTTTATATTATTTATTCATTATTAGCGTCTGTATTTATTTATATTCTGATAGTAGAAGTTATGTATTAGGCTGAATGTTTCAGGGAAAAGTGAAATGGTAACTCATATCAAACCCGACACTCAGGAATTATCTGCCTCATGTGACTGAATGGAAATGAGGATAAATGATGTAAAAGGTGTAAAAGAGAGACCCTCCTTCTCTCTCTGACTTTAACTGTATCTTTAATAAAAGTTAACGGGGGAAATAACAGATGATCAAAAGAAAACTCTTTATAATAAATGAAGAAAGTTAGAAATGTGTATGTCAGCTTTTATAAAACCCTCTATGTTTCAGACTCCTTCAGTGACGGTGTGTGAAGGAGAGCTCCTGCAGGTCCTCCTGATGCTGGAACATTTCACCATCAACATGATCCGCCTGCTGTTCACACCTACAGTTAACACAGATTATAACTAGATGGTGAATCAGAAGACAACTAAACTATAAATCTTTTAATCTGTGATTTGTTTTCACTCCGGTATGAAACTCTAGTGATGTTGATGTATCAGATCAAACCGACCGGCGCAGCGTCCAATCAGTAACTGATATCCAGCAAGGGGGCGTGTCGGTCGGTGATAAACTTCCGTGCAGGAAACACTGGAGGATGCACTGGTGTATCCTCGCTCATAGCTCGACTCATTGTAGAGAAACAAGTGGGATGTTAAGCACAAAGGATTAGTTTACTTTTTAAAAACATATGCATTTATTTTCAACTGTATGGCAAACAAACCACCATGGTTAGGCAAGCTCCAGATCATTTCAGCATTATTTTATTTGATAATATATTTACATCATAAACCCTCAATATGTGTCCTTGTCGTGATGTGTTTTTACTATACATATTACAATTAACGTCATGACATTAACTTTTATATAACTTAACATTGTATATATTTTATATATATATATATATATATATATATATATATATATATATATAAAATATATATATATATATGGAAAAGTTATAAAGTTATTATTTTTTGGGGTGATTTTTGAAGTATTTTATTGATAGGACAGTGGATAGAGTGTTGGAAAGGGGGAGAGAGAGAAATGACATGCGGAAAGGACCACAGGCCGGATTCGAACCCGGGTCCACCGCTGCTAGGACTAAGCCTTTGGTCGCTCGCTCTACCGACTGAGCTAAACCTGAGCTAACCAGCCGCCGAAGGAAAAGTTTTGTTTCATCATTGGAGGTTACAAGATTTGTATTTCTTCATATGTTCTTAGTATTTTTCTCACGGATTAACCCACAAGAAAAGATTATATTCATTTTAAATTGTATTTTTATGTAGAGTTTTTCCCAGACAGAGTTTTGTTTCATTGGGGCCTTGTTGTTGGTGTCTTCCACACTTGTGTTGTGATTACGTCCTTGTTTTTAGACACTCCCACAGAACCCAAACCTGTGTTGTGATTGGTTTCTTGTTTTCAGACACGCCCACATAACCCCACCTGTGTTTTGATTGGTTCCTTGTTTTTAGACACGCCCACAGAAACCCATATGTTGGCCGATATATTCGAGATTCTCTCAGCAGGAGCCCACTTTCTTGTTTTTTAACGAGAGAGTACAATCTCCTTTGAGAACCACTCAGAGGATTCTACGAAGTTTGATCTCCAAGCCAGTTCATTTTGCTGTGAAGGTGAGTTTTTTTGTATTTAATTTAATATCCATTTAGGCTACTTGTAAAACAGCGTCTGGTCAATAATGTTACAGTGGGTGATTGTTTTTCGGTTTATGACGTGGTTTTAAGTCAAATCTTGGTTGATTGTAACTGTATACTTTAATCAAACTAAGAATTTAAGTCATCAGACATCTGAATCAGTTATAGAAACATAGAGTAAAGAAAACGTTACATATATATTTGTACAGAGTACGGACCAAACTCTTTATGTTGTCTGTTGATGGAGCAGCTATATAGCCTGGCACTGATCCAGCCAAACTCCATCCAGAAAACAAGCTTTTTAAAAGTTGCTTTTGTCTGATCAGATAAAGCATGAATTCAGACTATATGGCATTATGATATAGGTATTTCGGCATAGTTTTGATTTGTTTTCAACAAAGTCGCTGTATTTATGCCTATATGACGTTATGTTAAATGTTGATGGAACAGCTAATTTTACAATGTTAGCACAGCCTCTCCATTCAGAAAACAAGCAATCTAAAAGTTGTGTGCTTGCCATATTGCAAACAGACAAAGCACAGATTTTGTGTTTGACAAATCATGGTCTTGTTATGTCGGCATTACTTTGTTCCGTTTATTGCAATTAAATCACATTTCATAGATGTAGGGGAATTCGCAGCAAGGGCTACATTTTTCCTACTTGTTAGAATGAACCACTGCCCCCTAGAGAGAGCAACACTCAATGGTATCGATTGCTCTAAGCAGGTTTCACTATAAACAATGGTAATGGCTCACCTATGGCCCATTAACTGGTGCAAGAATGTGTAAATGACATCAGAGACGCATATCACGCCGTTCCCCGCGCTGCGCTGGGAAACTCCGACCACGTCTTGGTCCACCTCATCCCCTCTTACAGGCAGAGGGTCAAACTGGCTAGACCGGTTGTGAGGACGACCAAGAAGTGGAGCAGCGAGGCGGTGGAGGATCTGCGTGAGTGCCTGGACTGCACGGACTGGGAGATGTTTAGGACCGCCACTGACAGTCTGGACGAGTATGCAGAGGCTGTGACGTCGTATATCAGCTTCTGTGAGGACAGCTGTATACCGACGCGTACCAGGGTTCACTATAACAACGAGAAGCCCTGGTTCACAGCCAAACTCAAACAGCTTCGTTTGGTTAAGGAAGAGGCATTTAGGAGTGGTGACAGGGTGGGCTTTAAAGAGGCTAAATACGCGTTTGGCAAGGCGGTGAGGGAGGCCAAACGGCAGTATTCAGAGAAACTACAAGAGCAGTTCTCAGCCAGTGACTCTGCCTCAGTCTGGAAAGGGCTGAGGCAGATCACAAACTATAAGCCCAAACCGTCCCACTCCACGAATGACCTCCGACTGGCAAATGAGCTGAATGAGTTCTATTGCAGATTCGACAGACAAAGTGCCAGTCCTGACTACATCTCCTCTCCCCCCAGCCATCAGCCATCAGCAGTTAACACTGTTAACACCAGCCCCCCCCAGCTTTCTCCACAAGCACCGAGCCTGTGCACACCCCTCCCCCCCTTCACACCTCTGTCCATCAAAGAGGGGGAGGTCAACAGGCTCTTCAAAGGACAAAACCCCCGCAAGGCAGCCGGCCCAGACGCTGTCTCACCTGCATCCCTGAAACACTGTGCAGACCAGTTGTCTCCAGTGTTTACAGGGATTTTCAACACCTCCCTGGAAAACTGCAGGGTGCCGTCCTGCTTAAAAGCCTCCACCATCATCCCGGTCCCCAAGAAGCCAAGGATCACAGGTCTTCAGGACTACAGACCCGTCGCTCTGACCTCTGTGATAATGAAGACCTTTGAACGCCTTGTGCTCCACCACCTAAAGACTATCACCAACCCCCTGCTGGACCCACTGCAGTTCGCCTACAGAGCCAACAGGTCTGTAGACGACGCAGTAAATTTAGCCCTTCATTACATTCTCCAGCACCTGGACTCCCCTGGCTCCTATGCCAGGATCCTTTTTGTGGACTTCAGTTCCGCATTCAACACCATCAGCCCAGCCCCCCCCCCCCCCCCCCCTGCCGACACTGACTCTCCCCCCCTCTCAATATTTGCACTATCTTCATATCTGGTTTATAACCTATTTGAAATTTGTTTATAGCTTATTTGTAATTTGTAAATTGTACATTTTTATTATTTTATTCTAACGTTTTTATCTATTCTTTTGTTTTTATCTATTCTTTTGTTATTATAGAGTTTGTCTCGCACCAATAATGCCAAAGAAAATTCCTAGTGTATACCTCTTACACCTGGCAATAAACACCATTCTGATTCTGATTCTGATTCTGATTCTGATGAGCTCTGATGTAAAGTACCGAAACTGGTTTGATGATAACGACCCACCTATGGCCCATTAACTGGTGTAAAGTACCAACACTGGTACTGATTCAGCTATTTTGGCATTAAACAGTTTTAGATGTATTTATATATGTCATTATTGCAATTATTGTAGAGTAAAATTATCGTTATTAATCTATTGTGCTTATATATTTTCAGATGCCGCGTAAGAGATCCTTTCGTCGTTCTGAGGCAGCGAAGCGGAACAGAGCGAAGCCTGTGACGGAGGAATTCATTGTGGCGAATGGACCCCCACAGGATGGCGATATTGGTGGTATGTAGCAAGTTCTTTCTTTTTTACATGCTTTCCTTATGTGTGTAAGGTGTATATTGTTGCGTTATTTCCTAGCAGGATGGTGCATAATTATTTTGTTTACATAAACGATGCTGTGTTAAGCCTCATTGTGTGGTGTCTTTGTGTGTTTATCAATAGTTTGCGGCACTGGATATCGCCATAGAGTGGGAAAATGGCCAATTTCCCCCTTTACTGGACGACAACACAAGCTGGTCATTCCTCCTGAGTCTCCAGACAAGAAGGTATTATTGGTATTAGAGTTAATGAACAGAGGATAATTAGGATAATTTGTGATTATTATTCTAAAAATATCCTTTCTGTTGTTCCAGTTTGTCCTTCTTGTTGGATGCTCCCATCTACGAGCCATCGCAGACGGTTACGTGGAGATGCCAGAGGGGCTTTCTTTTGGTGTGATGTCGACGCCGGGTGCCCGTGCAGCTGAGTTGCGGACGGAGGTGCTGAATGCTGTTGTCCCGCGAACACCTGATGTCGTCTGTCTTTTGGCCCCCAGCAACGACCTCACAGCGAGCCGAACCATCGACGAGGCAGGGGTCGATTTCGGCAAGCTCCTGAGAAGTGTCCGCAGTCGATGGCCTCAGGTATTCTATCCTTGGTATTAAAATGAATGTTTTGTATGAGTTGTTAATGAGTATGACGTTTGAGTAATGGACATCTTTTTTAAAACAGGTGGTGGTGTTGGACTTCCCTCCGAGGTTGAACATAGCTGTGGATCTGCAGGACCACCTGAGGCAGGAGTATCGTCGTGTGGCTGCACGTGCAGGTATGTTTAAAGAAAGAGTTTAAGTACAGTTACAAGTTGAATAAGTTGTATACTCCTGGGCAAACTATTTGAATAAATGTTCAACCAAATTCACCTTTTTTTTGTTAATAATATTCATATTTTTTACAAAATATTTATTATGATTTTGAAAATAACTAAATCTTATAACTTACATGATATTCGTTATGGTTATGTAAATATCTAAAAACATATAATTTAAATAAGTTTCATTGTAGTTTGGTAATAAATTGAAAACACAGTGTCAAAATATTAAATTTCTGTAATTGATGACATTTCTTATTTTTTTGAAGGTGTCAAGTACGTCCCTACTGCGGAGCATTTTCCTCTGCACAACCGTAACCTGTGGTACCGAGACAACGTAAGTATAAATGTTGTGACATGGCAAATGCATAAGTTTGATGTACACTTGTTTGTCGTTGATATAAGTTCAAATCATACAGATGCATATTGATTGTAAGATATTTGTGTTTAATTACTTTTAAATTAAACTTATTTTGCAGGTTCATTTGAGTGACAGTGAGGGAATGGAGGTCTTGGCGCAGCTGTTCTGGATTGCTGCTTATCTGCACCTGGAGACGACTGCGCCGCAGCCACAGGTTGCTCCGAAGACATCACCGCCTGCCAGACGATTCTCTCCAAGGGTGGTTGTGAAGGGAGAGGTCGCCGTGCCACGGCCGTGTCAAACCGACAAAGAAGGCTACACGACTGTTAGTTACAGCAGCAAGGTAAGATGACGCACACTGTCATAAAATGATTGAGATTGTTTGGAAAAAGTGATATTTAATATGATATCTTTGTAATTGACAAAGAGAAGCTATGTGTTGAATACTAATTATGCTATTTGTCATTGCAGAGGCAGCGGTCTTGGGAACCTAAGCAGTCCCATGGAGCATCCAAGAGGAGGATTGTTCAGCAACAGGTTTGTTATGTTTGTATTATGCTTTAACTATTGGGATATGTTTATTGATTTTTTGTTTATGGATTGCCTTTTGACAAGAGAAAATGCCAACGATAGTTTTCTGCTATTTTGTTTGAAGGTGTTGAAGGAGTGTTCCATCCCACTGACACGTCTCAGGTTTAGCAGTGAGATGTTGGCTGCGATGGATGCCATTGTTCCATCACATCTTCCGAGTCCCGCGGAGTGCACAGCAGCTGTTCCAAAGGGACAAATGGTAATTTGCATTTATCTTTGTGTTAGTTGAGGCCCCATATCTAAGTGTATTTTTCTTCCTGAAATACTTTAAATTAATAAACCTAGACTGTTTATATTGGTCAAATGGAACATGCCTCAAATGTTGTTTTTCTTACATTAGAAACCACCAGTGAAACATCGGCAGAAGAAAGCAGCTTCTTCCAAGAGGAGACTGGCAGAGCCACAGGTTTGTCTTTGTTTTGAAAGCATTTTAACTTATTCTGAGATTTGGGTAATGGAAAGTATATATTTTGTTTATTCAACTATTTTATGGTTTAGTACAAAATAGTCAATCAGTGATAAAATACATTGTTTTTAATGCAGTTCTTTCCCTGTTCTTTTTTTTTTTAAAGCTGGACGCAGCCCCCTTGGTTGAGGACGTCTCTCCGAAATCGAAACGTGCCAGGGCTGTGATCGTGGATGTGATGTCAGAGGTTGGTGCTCTTTGTTTTTTTGTTAATGAGCCTGCTTAGCTATGTCATTGTTATTTCGGTATAAATTACAATAGAAAACCCTTCAGTGTTATAATGATATATATATAAATAGTTTTACTTTGTAATAATCGTCAAACACAGAACAAATACATGATATTAAAGGCTGTTTTTTTCCACTGTATTTTTTAAAGGATGAGGCCATCGCACCGAATGTGGATGTCTCTCCACAGGCGTCACCTTCCAAGGCTGTGCCAGTGGTCGTGGAAGCAGAGTCCCCAAGAACTGCAAAAGGTCAGAGCGATGCACCTATTAATGCTTGCATGTGTTTAGCAAAATTGCAGTCGCCTATTGTTGCTGGGACTGATGTCAGAGCACCCTTCATCCACGGTAATGTGGATGAAGGGCTAGCATGTAGTGTTGTGGCTGCGATCAAACATGCGATTGCTCCTGTGTGTACATGGAAAGGGAAAGATGTTGATAGCATCGTTGTAGAAGGGAGCAAAATAGCAAAGTCAATGCAGCAAAGTAATTCTACGACACAAAACTTGGTCAAGTTGACAAAACAGCATGGTGTGTTTGGCAATAACTGGGAGGTTAATATTGGGCTTCCAAAGTACAGTGAAACAGGGCTGATAGATGAGCAAATGGTGATGCGCGAAACTATGGCAGAACATTTCAAGAGAGATGGAATGTGTCTGTTGAACCTCCATGGTGCATTTAGTACCATAATTCAGCACAACGATTATTACGTGGTAGTTGATTGTGGCATGCGTGATGTGTCTGGGTTGGCATCCAATATTGGCAGGTCTGTGGCTGTTTTCAACACATGCCTTGGTGACCTGATGTTTCACATCACAAATCTAAAGAACTCTTTAGATGCAAAGTGGTATAGCATTAGGAGCCTTTCTGTGACGGCAGGTCAAGGTGATCCTGACATAGAAAGTGCTACAGAGTTAAAAGACAGTGATGCTAATATTGAAGTTGCTGCTGAGGTTGAGGTTAGCCAATCTGTTAGGCGTAAAAAGAGTGTAAAAGGATCCTTTCACCAGGGGGATGCAATGTTTACATATGCTGGGGTTCAGTGTATGGCAATTGGTTTGGTAAGCCTAGCAAAACATACAGTTGATAGTGTCTTCTCATGGCAGACAAAAGATCTGGACTCAGCTCTACTCTTAGGTGACCATTTATACACAGGTTTGCGAAACAGCAAGAAGATCAAAGACTCGTTGTTATTAGTTGATGATTTGCCTAAACAGGCAGATATTGATGGACAGAATTTTCAGTTCCATTATGGTTCGGACTTTGTCAATGGCATTGTAGGTGTGGTTGAAGGTGAATATGTTGAACAAGGTATTATCACCTCCCTACTAAGCGGACTGGAAAAGATGTGTACGCAGTACAGCACATGTCTTTTGACACTGTGTGACAGTACCTGTGCTATCATTTCTCAAAATGGACATTACGCAGTAGTTGACTCCCATGCACGCAGTGCTGATGGCATGGTTGATGGGAACGGAAGTAGTGTTGTTGTGTATCATCTCTCTCTTAAAGAAGTGTGCAATCATATCTGCCGTTTCGCTACAGGGTTTGGTGATGAGCCAAAGATGTTTGAAATATGTGGTGTTCATGTCACTGTTCCAACTGCGACACACAGCAATGTGCCTGCAAGTTCAACAACTCATGACTTGCACTCGGTGTCACCACAAGGTCAACAAAATATTAGCAGTATCAGAAATACAAAGTGTTTAAGAGGGAGAGCGAGTAAGGATTTTGCGGCTAAAGTGTTTGATTTGGGTTCAGCACCAAACAGTAACAAGGAAAGTACAAAGCGCAAGATTTCACCTCGAGGTCATTCATCAAAGAAGTTAGAAACGTATGATGTTTCTGAGATTACCTCAGATCTTGAATTTGTTAGTAATGTAGTAAATACAAATCTGCCCTTTAGTCCTATTTGTGAACTTGTGTCTCAAGCTTTGTGCAAACAATTAAAGGTGGAGTTTGCAAAACCAAACGAAATAGTATCTACACGTGTTTGTAGGTTAGGTTTCCCATGCAAAAATGAGAAGATACTAGCTGACGGTAATTGTTTCTTCAGAGCCATCTCTCAAGCTGTGAGTGGTACACAAAATAATCATCTCGCAATTCGACGGGCTGTTGTTAAACAGTTGCAAATGTTTGCTGTAAACTATCAAAATATTTTGAGAAGTGAGTATTCCTCCATTTCAGAATACTTAAACCATTCAAAAATGCAATATACTCACACCTGGGCTACAGAAGTAGAAATTCAAGCAACAGCGGATTATTTAGGATTAAATATATTTACGTTTTATGGTGGTCGATGGCTAAAATATAGTTGCACAAGTAAACTTCTTTCTGAGCAAAGCATCTACCTAGAAAATTGTTATGGTAACCATTATGAGCCTGTTCTTTGTGTCTATCAACCTGATGAGCAAAGTTGTTATGGCTTCTGCAAAATCAGTGGTTTAGATTCCAAAGTGTACAATTTTAGGAATCGAAGTAAAAATGAAAATACCATTCCTTGCTTGAAAAGCAACCAACAACAGCACATGCACATTGAGGAAAAACATTGTGCTTTACAAACAAATCATATTGCTATAGAATCAAAATCAGACATTGAAGTTGTGGAAGATGCAAGTGAAAACACATGTACACAGTACATGTGTAGAAGGAAGCATAAATTAAATATGAATGACAAGGCTAGTAGATTGTCTTATTCAAGGTATTATAAAAAGAAGATGAATTACCAAACAAAATTGACTTATGAGAAAAACGAAATTTTCCAACAAAAGGCTAAAAATACATCTAAGAAAAATTATATTGTGCACATGGTAAAACTAAAAGAAATTAGTAAAAACAAATACAAACAAAATGTAGCACATAGAGAAAATGCAAAAGACATTAGTAAAACAAAATACAAACAAAACTTAGCACATAGAGAAAAGGCAAAAGACTTTAGTAAAACAAAATACAAACAAAACTTAGCACATAGAGAAAAGGCAAAAGACTTTAGTAAAACAAAATACAAACAAAACTTAGCACATAGAGAAAAGGCAAAAGACTTTAGTAAAACAAAATACAAACAAAACTTAGCACATAGAGAAAGGAAAAAAGACAATAGTAAAACAAAATACAAACAAAACTTAGCACATAGGCAAAAAATCATAGCACTAAGTCAAATGAAATACAAACACAATCAGTTGCACTGTCAGAATGCTAAAACTATGAGTAAAAGAAAGTACCATGAAAATCCCGAACACAAGGCACGTGTACTAGCAGCTAATAAGTTAAAGAGGCAAAACAAGAAAGAAAACGCTAAGCTCTTTGACTTTGTAATGAAACAGTTTTTGTCAAAAGTACAAAATGGCCCAAATTTTGTGTGCTGTGTCTGCCATAGATTAATGTTTGAACATCAAGTTGTACTTTGTAAAAAAGATGCGTATAAAAAGAAAAGCGAAATAGCACTTATAGCAGATAAATGCATTAATTATGATTATGTACACAGATGTAATAATGACTGTGTGTCACCCTGCCAAATTTTGGATAAAGCTAGAGGTCAACTGTGGATATGCTTCACTTGTCATTTTAAACTTAAAAAAGGTGAGGTACCAGCTCAATGTATAGTTAACAATTTGACATTAGATCCCATTCCAACAGAATTAGGATGTTTAAATAATTTAGAACAACATCTAATAGCATTACATATACCGTTTATGAAAATGTTGGCTCTACCCAAAGGTGGACAAAATGGTGTACATGGACCAGTAACATGTGTTCCAGCAAACATAGTGCAAACCACTAAATTACTGCCTAAATCAAATATGGAAGGATCTCTATTGCCTATAAAATTAAAACGCAAGCTAACATATAAAGGACATTATGAGTACAAATTTGTTGAAACTATGCATGTACGGCGAGCCTTAAATTATTTGCAACAAACAAACATTCACTATAAAGAAGTGAAATTTAATGAAGTTTGGTTAAATGAGTTTTGTCAGCAACAAGATAATGACATAAAAGACCATGATTTAAATATAGAAACAACTACAACCTCTGCAGATACTAATGAAGATGAGCTGTTACATGATAGACAACAGCATGGTATGTTTCAAGATACATGTCTTATGCCTGTTGATATTGGTCAGGAAATACTAGATCAACATTTTGATAAGATATTAAATCTGGCTCCAGCAGAAGGAAATAACCCTGTAAAACTGCTTACAGATCATTCAAACGAAGCCAAATGCTTTCCAGTTTTGTTTCCACAAGGAAACAATACATATCACAAAAACAGAGAGACAAAATTGACATTATCACGTTATTTAAATGCCAGAATTTTACATGCAGATGGCAGGTTTGCCCAAAATGTTGAGTACATTTTTTATGCTCAGTACATTTCAGAAGTTCAACAAGTTATATCAAGTGTGTCCATAGCTTTACGGAAGGGCACAGGAGGTGTTGCCTCACAAAAAGTATTTGAAGATCTCCTAAAAGATGAAGACTCGTTGAAAAAAGTATTACAGTTTGATGATGGGTATCGATTCCTTCGACCTATCCGTGGTACTCCAGCGTTTTGGCAGGGAGCACAACGTGATTTAGTGGCATGTGTTCGACAAATAGGTATCCCAACTTGGTTTTGCTCATTTTCATCTGCCGATATGCGATGGACAAATCTATTACATAGTATTTTAAAACAACAGGGTAGAACACAAACAATAGAAGATTTAGAATGGGCAGACAAGTGTGAACTCTTGCGCTGTAATCCTGTTACTGCAGCAAGAATGTTTGATTATCGTTGGCATGTCTTTTTGAACGAAGTACTGAAATCCCCATTTAATCCAATAGGAAAAATAAAAGATTATTTTTATCGTGTTGAATTTCAACAACGCGGTTCACCTCATGTGCATTGCTTGTTTTGGATCGAGAACGCACCTCAGATTGATAAAAACACAGATGAAGAGGTGGTTCAGTTTATTGACAAATATGTCACATGTGAATTACCGTCACATGATGACTCATTATTGGACATAGTGACATCTGTGCAGCAACATTCCAAAAGACATGCCAAAACATGTAGAAAAAAGAATACCGTTTGTCGTTTTAATTTTCCTAGACCACCATCAAACCGCACATTCATATGTCGCAGTAAAAGTGAAAATGATTGCCAAAAAACATGCGTCTGCGATATATCTAATTCCAGTAACTTGACACAATGTGAGTGTGCAAATAAAAAGCAGGAAGCATCCAAACAAAAAAGGGATAAGGCAAAAGAAATCATGTCAAAAGTAAAAGCTGCTCTTTCAGATGAGACCATGAAGTATGATTCTGTGAATCATTTACTTGAAAGTTTAGGTTTAAATCAGGATATTTTTGAAGCTGCCTATAAATGTGTGGGAAAAAATACACATGTTGTGTTGAAGAGACAAGTCGATGAAGTTTGGATCAATCAATATAACAGTTCACTATTAAAATGTTGGAATGCAAATTTGGACATACAGTATGTTGTTGATGCATACGCATGCATAGTGTATATTATTTCATACATTTCAAAGGCAGAAAGAGAAATCGGACTGTTGTTAGGAAATGCCCAAAAAGAAGCTTCCAAAGAAGGAAATATGGATGCCAAAGATGCACTAAAGAAACTGGGGAGTGTTTACTTGCACAACAGGGATGTTTGTGCTCAAGAGGCAGTCTATAGAATAATAAATATGCATCTTAAAGAATGCTCTAGAAAGGTTGTATTTGTCCCAACGGGGGATAATGTAGTTAGAATGAGTTTGCCTTTAAGTGTTTTAAGACAAAGGGCTAAATCACAAGATCTAACAACTGGTGATATGTGGATGACCAGTACAATCGAACGCTATAAAAATAGACCAAAAGATGCAGGTTTTAATAACATGTGTTTGGCAACATTTGCATCTGAGTACAGAGTTTTGTCCAAAAATGAAAATGCAAAAAACAAAATAAGCTTAAACAACAATTTGGGATACGTAACCAAAAGAACAAGATCGCAAGCTGCAGTTATACGTTACGCACGTTTTTCTGAGACAAAGTGTCCAGAAAAGTTTTATCAAAGTATACTTCAGTTATTTTTACCATATCGAGTAGACATCCAGCTAAAACCACCAAGATTTGAAACATTTGAAGAGTTTTATATGAATGGTACAATCCAACTTTGTGATGGCTCAAAGCATTTAGTCAGATCAGTCGTTGACAGGAATAGGAGTGTCTTTGAAGTGGATGCAGATGTGTTAGAGAGTGTTCAAATCTCTATTGAAGATCATGGTGTTTTGGAGGATGCCTGGTCTCAGCTATGTCCTGAACAAGAGCTGGAGCGATTAGAATGCGAAGAACTTAAACAACAGCAACAGGGAGATGAAGAACACATGGAAAATATCCCGGATTTAGCAGTGAGTAAGCAACAAAATGCACATTTAGAAAAAAATAACAACATTCTGTGTAGAAATGAAGGTTTAGCATTGATTCGATCATTGAATGACACACAAATGTCGATATTTTATCAGATAAGGCAATGGTGTTTAAACAAAGTCGCAGGGAACAATCCCGATCCATTTCACGTTTTCATCACAGGTGGTGCAGGGACAGGCAAGAGTCATTTAATTAAGGCTATCCAATATGAAGCAATGCGTTTACTGTCAACAACTTGTCAACGTCCTGACGACACCAGTGTATTATTAACTGCTCCAACTGGAATTGCTGCATACAATTTAAATGCAGCAACCATTCACCATACATTTAGCATCGGAACTAATGTTCAGTTACCTTACACACCATTAGGTGAAGAGAAACTGAATACTTTACGAGCAAAATATAGTTCTCTACAAATTGTAATAGTTGATGAGATATCCATGGTAGACAACAAACTATTCACATATATTCATGGTAGATTGCGTCAAATCAAACAGACAGGTGACTTCTCCCCATTTGGAAAAGTTTGTATAATTGCTGTTGGTGATTTCTTCCAGTTGCCTCCAGTGAAAGGGAAACCACTCTATATAGATGATGTATCTGTTAACTTGTGGTCCAATCTGTTTAAGGTTGTGGAGTTAAAAACTATTGTAAGACAAAAAGATCAAGTTTTTGCACAGTTATTAAACCGTTTAAGAACCCGCTCAAAAAATGACCCAATGTTGACCAGTGACATACAAATCTTAAAACAATGTGAAACAGGTGAAGATAGCTCAGCTTTACACATTTTTCCCACAAATAAACAGGTAAATGAGCACAATGTAAAGCACTTATTTAAAACTTGCCCTGAATACATTGAAATAGATGCTCAGGATTATGAAAAAAATAAAAATACTGGTAAACGTGAGTTGAAGAAAAAACATCATGCTAAAGTTTATAATTCATGTTTAACTGAAAAGCTACTTTTGGGGAAAAATGCTAGAGTAATGCTGACAAAAAATGTGGATGTTATGGATGGTCTTGTTAATGGCGTATGTGGCACAGTAACCGATATAATTAGTTCAAGTAATGATAAATTTCCACAAATAGTCTATGTTGAATTTGATGATAAAAACGTTGGCACACAACGTAGAAAACAAAGTGCCCATGCCTCAACACAATCCGTGACCTCCACAGCTATCAAGCCAGAAGAAGATACAGTCTCTAGTAATGGTGGATTGAGGCGACAATTTCCGCTAAAACTGGCTTGGGCGTGTACAGTACATAAGGTACAGGGTATAACGGTAGATACAGCTGTGGTTTCCCTTAAGAGAATTTTTGCTGCTGGACAAGCATATGTAGCACTGAGTCGTGTAAGAGATCTATCAGGGTTAGTGATTCAAGATTTTGACGACAAAGTCATTTATTGTAAGGAGAACATTCAACATGCAATTCAACGCATGCCACCGTTTTTATCAGAAAATATGGCACAACCCAAATTGACTGCACAAACTTTTAATGTGCTTTTGATGAACGTGCAAAGCTTGACTCGCCATCTGGCAGATTTAACAGTCTGTACACAGCATTTGCACCTTAACTGTATTGTTGTTACAGAAACATGGCTACCTGCTGCTCCCTCTGCCCAAACAGTCAACATTGATGGTTTTAGATTTCAAAGTTGTCCTCGAAGCCTGTCATACAGTAGCAACGATCAGGCATTGATTGTGTTGCAAGGCCAACTACATGGTGGTGTTGGCATGTATATTGCAGACAATTTGACAGACAACATTGTGAACCTACCACATATCAATTTAGAATGTTTGGTATACAACTGTGTTACATACAACATACTAATAGCAGTCATTTATCGTCCGCCATCATACCCACTGTCTTTGTTTAAAACAAATCTAACCAGACTACTTGACTTGCTAGATCCAATAAGTGACACAATTGCTGTAATGGGAGATTTTAATGATGACATTTTGAAAGTCTCAACAATTTGTAAATTTATGACAAACAAAGGCTATGTTCAACTAGTCTCGCAACCCACGACTGAAAAAGGCACATTAATTGACCATGTGTATGTTAAAACCATACAGTATAACATTGAAACTACAGTGTTGCCAACCTATTTCAGTGACCATGAGGGAATCGTATGTTCTTTTACACATAAAACTGTTCATGATGAAAATACACATTAACTTCTGGCCTACAACAGCTATAATACGTGTTCTTAATTTCATCTAATTTCTTTTAATAGAACCATACACAATGAGACAATGAGAAAGGGAGAGGTAATTTTAGTGGTGTATTGACAGTTGAAATGGGGAGAGGTGACATGCAAATGTTGCCTTCATCCCTGTCGAGTTGATGCATTGCTGTTGTCTGGATTTCCAATCCGCAACCTATTATAGGAACAAGATCATGTCCAATAACTTGGGTTATATTTTGACAATGAGAAAGGGAGAGGTAATTTTAGTGGTGTATTGACAGTTGAAATGGGGAGAGGTGACATGCAAATGTTGCCTTCATCCCTGTCGAGTTGATGCATTGCTGTTGTCTGGATTTCCAATCCGCAACCTATTATAGGAACAAGATCATGTCCAATAACTTGGGTTATATTTTGACAATCAGAAAGGGAGAGGTAATTTTAGTGGTGTATTGACAGTTGAAATGGGGAGAGGTGACATGCAAATGTTGCCTTCATCCCTGTCGAGTTGATGCATTGCTGTTGTCTGGATTTCCAATCCGCAACCTATTATAGGAACAAGATCATGTCCAATAACTTGGGTTATATTTTGACAATCAGAAAGGGAGAGGTAATTTTAGTGGTGTATTGACAGTTGAAATGGGGAGAGGTGACATGCAAATGTTGCCTTCATCCCTGTCGAGTTGATGCATTGCTGTTGTCTGGATTTCCAATCCGCAACCTACTATAGGAATAAGACAATGTCCAATATCTTGGGTTATATATTGACAATGAGATGGGGAGAGATCTCATGACCATGACGCCTTCATCCCTGTCAAGTTGATCTAGCATTTGTCTAAATTTCTAACCACAAACACTTCAACAACTAACTAATTACCTACTGCATGTTTTCATAATGATTGTCTAAACTCATTAAAAAAGCTTGTGCATGCACCTTTAAACAACGCATGTGACATTCCAAACGACTAATATTCTGGAAATAATAGACTACTGCCAATACTTTTTTACACATATGTACATATGTGTTTGCTTACTAAAATTATAACATATACAGCTATTCTAACTACAATCACAATATTCTAACAAATCAACACAACATCTACTTTATGTATTATCCTGCATTACAATAGCTTGTCTATAACTCAAATTATTTCTGATCTCATGCCTATTGTGCAATAATTCTAAAATGATTCTAAAATGCTAAACATTGATCATGTAATGCAGGTTTTGCTTTTTCTAACAATTTAGCCACAAAAAGCAAAAGACACTGGTGATGGACTCTCTGTTTACAGAGATGGGGTTCGACTCCCTGCAGTGTCCTTGTTTATTGTTACGGCTCATCCTACACTTCCCAAACATATGTGTCACATACAACTAACTTCTTGTGCTAATTTAAAAAACATATGTCCACAGGCATGGATTCTTATTAAGAATGTGAATGAACTTATTGCATCACCATAACTCATGATGGTATGTATTTGTCCTCAGGCCGCGACTCTTACAAAACATGCAATAGTATAGTATAGTTCCGACTTTCACGGGAATGCACGACAGCGGGTACCCCGACATGCGTGACTTTACATAGCCTGATCTGCCCCAAACTTCACAAGCTGGATAATAGTCCAGGCCTGAAGACATATATGTGGTATTATGAGTGAAAGTCATAGCGCCCCCTACAGGAAACAGGCAGTTGTTGTAAATTGACTATACATTGTCCAATCTTCCCCAAATTTCACATGTTTTAAAAGAGTCTTGGCCTGAAGACATGTCAGGCCCCGACGTGCGCGTTCCCCAGACGTGCCCATAAGGGCGAGGGCCCATTCATCGCTGCTTGCAGCTTTAATTATTATATTTTGGCGAAGAAGCTTTTTCGCCGCCACGCCACGGCAACATGGTTCGATAACTTTTTGATCTTTTGGTAACTTTTCATCACAAAGGTCTTAAGATACTACTGACCAAGTTTCAGGTAGATGTGATTAATTTCTGAGGCAGAGTACATCAATGTGTAAAACATGATATTTCCTGTTACCACTAGGTGGCGCTATGACTGCAAGCCAAAATTTGCATGTGGATGTCATCACACAGAGAGTTTTATCTCGCATGAGAAATTTGGAGCATATAGGTTAATGTACCACAAAGTTACAACAACTTCCTGTTTCTTGGCGAAAGGCGCTTTTTCGCCGCCACGCCACGGCAACATAGTTCGATAACTTTTTGATCTTTGAGTAACTTTTCATCCCAAAGGTCTTAAGATACTACTGACCAAATTTGAAGTTGATCGGGTTAAATCTCTAGGAGGAGTTCGTTAAAGTACAGCGCCTGGATATGGTAAAAAAACGCCATAAAATCCAATATGGCCGACTTCCGGTTGGGTTTACGGTATACCTCCAAGAGGGTTTTATTTACGTCTCATCATGGTACATATACCTACCAAATTTCATAAATTTAGGAGAGGGTTGGTTGCAGTATACAACCATTTCCGGTTTCCTGTAGGGGGCGCTATGACTATCACGCATAATACCACATATATGTCTTCAGGCCTGGTCCATTATCCAGCTTGTGAAGTTTGGAGCAGATTGGACTATGTAAAGTCAAGTAACAACAGCCTCCTGTTTTTTGGCGAAGAAGCTTTTTCGCCGCCACGCCACGGCAACATGGTTCGATAACTTTTTGATCTTTTGGTAACTTTTCATCCCAAAGGTCTTAAGATACTACTGATAATGACCCACCTACGAGCCATCGCAGACGGTTACGTGGAGATGCCAGAGGGGCTTTCTTTTGGTGTGATGTCGACGCCTGTGCAGCTGAGTTGCGGACGGAGGTGCTGAATGCTGTTGTCCCAACAATGACAATGACCCACATATGGCCCATTAACTGGTGCAAGAATGAGTAAATGAGCTCTGATTACAAACACTGGTACTGATTCAGCTATTTTACCATTAAACAGTTAAAACATGTCCAGTATATTTGTGAAATGACAATAAAAGTTTTCATCTTCTTGCATTTTGAAATGTGTCACATAGTTTTTCTGTTTGCCACATTGTGTTGCTGAACACTACAATACTGGAACAATAGGATACCTTGAACACAAGTACAAATATTATAAAATAGTTACTGTGTGGCATTGTCACAATCAGGATCCAAGAGTTTTTTTATATAGCTTATTAAGCTTGATTATTAGGAGAATTTTCTTAATACATAAATGAGCACTTCTTTCTAAAATAGCTCGTGGGTCCATGAAAAACTTTTACTTTTTCCAGGGTTTTGTAAAACATTACTTTAGCCTGTTTGTATAATATGAGAAACCCTCTGTTACAGATTGCTTAGTTATATGTGTTATTTAGATATATTTTATGTAATATTTATATACAAGAAGGCACATTAGAATACTGACTCATTGTAGAGAAACAAGTGGGATGTTAAGCACAAAGGATTAGTTTACTTTTTAAAAACATATGCATTTGTTTTCAACTGTATGGCAAACAAACCACCATGGTTAGGCAAGCTCCAGATCATTTCAGCATTATTTTATTTGATAATATATTTACATCATAAACCCTCAATATGTGTCCTTGTCGTGATGTTTTTTTACTATACATATTACAATTAACGTCATGACATTAACTTTTATATAACTTAACATTGTATATATTATATATATATATATGTATATATATATATAGAATATATATATATATGGAAAAGTTATAAAGTTATTATTTTTTGGGGTGATTTTTTAAGTATTTTATTGATAGGACAGTGGATAGAGTGTTGGAAAGGGGGAGAGAGAGAAATGACATGCGGAAAGGACCACAGGCCGGATTCGAACCCGGGTCCACCGCTGCTAGGACTAAGCCTTTGGGCGCTCGCTCTACCGACTGAGCTAAAGCTGAGCTAACCAGCCGCCGAAGGAAAAGTTTTGTTTCATCATTGGAGGTTACAAGATTTGTATTTCTTCATATGTTCTTAGTATTTTTCTCACGGATTAACCCACAAGAAAAGATTATATTCATTTTAAATTGTATTTTTATGTAGAGTTTTTCCCAGACAGTGTTTTGTTTCAATTTAGGAGCGGGTTGGTTGCAGTATACAACCATTTCCGGTTTCCTGTAGGGGGCGCTATGACTATCACGCATAATACCACATATATGTCTTCAGGCCTGGTCCATTATCCAGCTTGTGAAGTTTGGAGCAGATTGGACTATGTAAAGTCAAGTAACAACAGCCTCCTGTTTTTTGGCGAAGAAGCTTTTTCGCCGCCACGCCACGGCAACACGGTTCGATAACTTTTTGATCTTTTGGTAAGTTTTCATCCCAAAGGTCTTAAGATACTACTGACCAAATTTGAGGTAGATGTGATTCATTTCTGAGGCAGAGTACATCAACGTGTAAAACATGATATTTCCTGTTACCACTAGGTGGCGCTATG
Source organism: Sebastes umbrosus (assembly GCF_015220745.1). Taxonomy (NCBI): domain Eukaryota; kingdom Metazoa; phylum Chordata; class Actinopteri; order Perciformes; family Sebastidae; genus Sebastes; species Sebastes umbrosus. The sequence continues at coordinate 162,919 of NC_051282.1, read as the reverse complement.
ACTGCGAGTACAAATTTGCATATGGATGGTGTCAGACAGGGACTTTTATCAGGCATGAGAAATTTTGAGCATATAGGTTAATGTACGACAAAGTTACAACAACTTCCTGTTTCTTGGCGAAGAAGCTTTTTCGCCGCCACGCCACGGCAATATGGTTCGATAACTTTTTGATCTTTTGATAGTTTTCATCCCAAAGGTCTTAAGATACTACTGACCAAGTTTCAGGTAGATGTGATTAATTTCTGAGGCAGAGTACATCAATGTGTAAAACATGATATTTCCTGTTACCACTAGGTGGCGCTATGACTGTGAGTCAAAATTTGCATATGGATGGTGTCAGACAGGGACCTTTATCAGGCATGAGAAATTTGGAGCATATAGGTTAATGTACGACAAAGTTACAACAACTTCCTGTTTCTTGGCGAAAGGCGCTTTTTCGCCGCCACGCCACGGCAACATAGTTCGATAACTTTTTGATCTTTGAGTAAATTTTCATCCCAAAGGTCTTAAGATACTACTGACCAAATTTGAAGTTGATCGGGTTAAATCTCTAGGAGGAGTTCGTTAAAGTACAGCGCCTGGAAATGGTAAAAAAACGCCATAAAATCCAATATGGCCGACTTCCGGTTGGGTTTACGGTATACCTCCAAGAGGGTTTTATTTACGTCTCGTCATGGTACATATACCTACCAAATTTCGTAAATTTAGGGGAAACGTGTCGTCGGGGCTACTCAATAGGGGGCGCTAGCGAGCCAATTTGCCACACCCGAGCACGAAACCCATATCAGATATTTATTTCACGTACGTTTTATCTTGCATGAGAAATTTGGAGCAGATTGGTTACTATACGGCAAAGTTACAACAACTTCCTGTTTTTTGGCGATGAAGCTTTTTCGCCGCCACGCCACGGCAACATGGTTCGATAACTTTTTGATCTTTTGATAAGTTTTCTTCCCAAAGGTCTTAAGATACTACTGACCAAGTTTCAGGTAGATGTGATTAATTTCTGAGGCAGAGTACATCAATGTGTAAAACATGATATTTCCTGTTACCACTAGGTGGCGCTATGACTGTGAGTCAAAATTTGCATATGGATGTCGTCAGACAGGGACCTTTATCAGGCATGAGAAATTTGGAGCATATAGGTTAATGTACGACAAAGTTACAACAACTTCCTGTTTCTTGGCGAAAGGCGCTTTTTCGCCGCCACGCCACGGCAACATAGTTCGATAACTTTTTGATCTTTGAGTAACTTTTCGTCCCAAAGGTCTTAAGATACTACTGACCAAATTTGAAGTTGATCGGGTTAAATCTCTAGGAGGAGTTCGTTAAAGTACAGCGCCTGGAAATGGTAAAAAAACGCCATAAAATCCAATATGGCCGACTTCCGGTTGGGTTTACGGTATACCTCCAAGAGGGTTTTATTTACGTCTCGTCATGGTACATATACCTACCAAATTTCGTAAATTTAGGGGAAACGTGTCGTCGGGGCTACTCAATAGGGGGCGCTAGCGAGCCAATTTGCCACACCCGAGCACGAAACCCATATCAGATATTTATTTCACGTACGTTTTATCTTGCATGAGAAATTTGGAGCAGATTGGTTACTATACGCCAAAGTTACAACAACTTCCTGTTTTTTGGCGATGAAGCTTTTTCGCCGCCACGCCACGGCAATATGGTTCGATAACTTTTTGATCTTTTGATAAGTTTTCTTCCCAAAGGTCTTAAGATACTACTGACCAAGTTTCAGGTAGATGTGATTAATTTCTGAGGCAGAGTACATCAATGTGTAAAACATGATATTTCCTGTTACCACTAGGTGGCGCTATGACTGTGAGTCAAAATTTGCATATGTATGTTGTCAGACAGGGACCTTTATCAGGCATGAGAAATTTGGAGCATATAGGTTAATGTACGACAAAGTTACAACAACTTCCTGTTTCTTGGCGAAAGGCGCTTTTTCGCCGCCACGCCACGGCAACATAGTTCGATAACTTTTTGATCTTTGAGTAACTTTTCATCCCAAAGGTCTTAAGATACTACTGACCAAATTTGAAGTTGATCGGGTTAAATCTCTAGGAGGAGTTCGTTAAAGTACAGCGCCTGGAAATGGTAAAAAAACGCCATAAAATCCAATATGGCCGACTTCCGGTTGGGTTTACGGTATACCTCCAAGAGGGTTTTATTTACGTCTCGTCATGGTACATATACCTACCAAATTTCGTAAATTTAGGGGAAACGTGTCATCGGGGCTACTCAATAGGGGGCGCTAGCGAGCCAATTTGCCACACCCGAGCACGAAACCCATATCAGATATTCATTTCACGCACGTCTGACACGTGTGCAAAATTTCAAAAAAAGTTCATTATCCCAAGCACCTCGTTTTCACGCTCAAAGACATAATAGAATAATAATAATAAGAATAATTAAAGCTGCAAGCAGCGATGATCGGGCCCTCGCCCACGTGCGCACGTCGGGGGAATGCGCACGTCGGGGCACATACATGTCTTCAGGGCAAGACTCTTATAAAACATGTCAAATTTGGGGAAGATTGGACAATGTATAGCCAATTTACAACAACTTCCTGTTTCCTGTAGGGGGCGCTATGACTATCACGCATAATACCACATATATGTCTTCAGGCCTGGTCCATTATCCAGCTTGTGAAGTTTGGAGCAGATTGGACTATGTAAAGTCAAGTAACAACAGCCTCCTGTTTTTTGGCGAAGAAGCTTTTTCGCCGCCACGCCACGGCAACACGGTTCGATAACTTTTTGATCTTTTGATAAGTTTTCATCCCAAAGGTCTTAAGATACTACTGACCAAATTTGAGGTAGATGTGATTAATTTCTGAGGCAGAGTACATCAACGTGTAAAACATGATATTTCCTGTTACCACTAGGTGGCGCTATGACTGCGAGTAAAAATTTGCATATGGATGTTGTCAGACAGGGACCTTTATCAGGCATGAGACATTTGGAGCATATAGGTTAATGTACGACAAAGTTACAACAACTTCCTGTTTCTAGGCGAAAGGCGCTTTTTCGCCGCCACGCCACGGCAACATAGTTCGATAACTTTTTGATCTTTGAGTAACTTTTCATCCCAAAGGTCTTAAGATACTACTGACCAAATTTTAAGTTGATCGGGTTAAATCTCTAGGAGGAGTTCGTTAAAGTACAGCGCCTGGATATGGTAAAAAAACGCCATAAAATCCAATATGGCCGACTTCCGGTTGGGTTTACGGTATACCTCCAAGAGGGTTTTATTTACGTCTCGTCATGGTACATATACCTACCAAATTTCGTAAATTTAGGGGAAACGTGTCGTCGGGGCTACTCAATAGGGGGCGCTAGCGAGCCAATTTGCCACACCCGAGCACGAAACCCATATCAGATATTCATTTCACGCACGTTTTATCTTGCATGAGAAATTTGGAGCAGATTGGTTACTATACGCCAAAGTTACAACAACTTCCTGTTTTTTGGCGATGAAGCTTTTTCGCCGCCACGCCACGGCAACATGGTTCGATAACTTTTTGATCTTTTGATAAGTTTTCATCCCAAAGGTCTTAAGATACTACTGACCAAGTTTCACGTAGATGTGATTAATTTCTGAGGCAGAGTACATCAATGTGTAAAACATGATATTTCCTGTTACCACTAGGTGGCGCTATGACTGTGAGTCAAAATTTGCATATGGATGTTGTCAGACAGGGACCTTTATCAGGCATGAGACATTTGGAGCATATAGGTTAATGTACGACAAAGTTACAACAACTTCCTGTTTCTAGGCGAAAGGCGCTTTTTCGCCGCCACGCCACGGCAACATAGTTCGATAACTTTTTGATCTTTGAGTAACTTTTCATCCCAAAGGTCTTAAGATACTACTGACCAAATTTGAAGTTGATCGGGTTAAATCTCTAGGAGGAGTTCGTTAAAGTACAGCGCCTGGAAATGGTAAAAAAACGCCATAAAATCCAATATGGCCGACTTCCGGTTGGGTTTACGGTATACCTCCAAGAGGGTTTTATTTACGTCTCGTCATGGTACATATACCTACCAAATTTCGTAAATTTAGGGGAAACGTGTCGTCGGGGCTACTCAATAGGGGGCGCTAGCGAGCCAATTTGCCACACCCGAGCACGAAACCCATATCAGATATTGATTTCACGCACGTCTGACACATGTGCAAAATTTCAAAAAAAGTTCATTATCCCAAGCACCTCGTTTTCACGCTCAAAGACATAATAGAATAATAATAATAATAATAATAATAATAATTAAAGCTGCAAGCAGCGATGATCGGGCCCTCGCCCACGCGCGCACGTCGGGGGAACGCGCACGTCGGGGCACGTACATGTCTTCAGGGCAAGACTCATATAAAACATGTCAAATTTGGGGAAGACTGGACAATGTACAGCCAATTTACAACAACTTCCTGTTTCCTGTAGGGGGCGCTATGACTATCACGCATAATACCACATATATGTCTTCAGGCCTGGTCCATTATCCAGCTTGTGAAGTTTGGAGCAGATTGGACTATGTAAAGTCAAGTAACAACAGCCTCCTGTTTTTTGGCGAAGAAGCTTTTTCGCCGCCACGCCATGGCAACACGGTTCGATAACTTTTTGATCTTTTGATAACTTTTCATCCCAAAGGTCTTAAGATACTACTGACCAAATTTGAGGTAGATGTGATTCATTTCTGAGGCAGAGTACATCAACGTGTAAAACATGATATTTCCTGTTACCACTAGGTGGCGCTATGACTGCGAGTAAAAATTTGCATGTGGATGGTGTCAGACTGGGACTTTTATCAGGCATGAGAAATTTTGAGCATATAGGTTAATGTACGACAAAGTTACAACAACTTCCTGTTTCTTGGCGAAGGCGCTTTTTCGCCGCCACGCCACGGCAATATGGTTTGATAACTTTTTGATCTTTTGATAAGTTTTCATCCCAAAGGTCTTAAGATACTACTGACCAAGTTTGAGGTAGATGTGATTAATTTCTGAGGCAGAGTACATCAATGTGTAAAACATGATATTTCCTGTTACCACTAGGTGGCGCTATGACTGCGAGTCAAAATTTGCATATGGATGTTGTCAGACAGGGACCTTTATCAGGCATGAGAAATTTGGAGCATATAGGTTAATGTACGACAAAGTTACAACAACTTCCTGTTTCTTGGCGAAAGGCGCTTTTTCGCCGCCACGCCACGGCAACATAGTTCGATAACTTTTTGATCTTTGAGTAACTTTTCATCCCAAAGGTCTTAAGATACTACTGACCAAATTTGAAGTTGATCGGGTTAAATCTCTAGGAGGAGTTCGTTAAAGTACAGCGCCTGGATATGGTAAAAAAACGCCATAAAATCCAATATGGCCGACTTCCGGTTGGGTTTACGGTATACCTCCAAGAGGGTTTTATTTACGTCTCGTCATGGTACATATACCTACCAAATTTCGTAAATTTAGGGGAAACGTGTCGTCGGGGCTACTCAATAGGGGGCGCTAGCGAGCCAATTTGCCACACCCGAGCACGAAACCCATATCAGATATTTATTTCACGTACGTTTTATCTTGCATGAGAAATTTGGAGCAGATTGGTTACTATACGCCAAAGTTACAACAACTTCCTGTTTTTTGGCGATGAAGCTTTTTCGCCGCCACGCCACGGCAAAATGGTTCGATAACTTTTTGATCTTTTGATAAGTTTTCTTCCCAAAGGTCTTAAGATACTACTGACCAAGTTTCAGGTAGATGTGATTAATTTCTGAGGCAGAGTACATCAATGTGTAAAACATGATATTTCCTGTTACCACTAGGTGGCGCTATGACTGCGAGTAAAAATTTGCATGTGGATGGTGTCAGACTGGGACTTTTATCAGGCATGAGAAATTTTGAGCATATAGGTTAATCTACGACAAAGTTACAACAACTTCCTGTTTCTTGGCGAAGGCGCTTTTTCGCCGCCACGCCACGGCAATATGGTTTGATAACTTTTTGATCTTTTGATAAGTTTTCATCCCAAAGGTCTTAAGATACTACTGACCAAGTTTGAGGTAGATGTGATTAATTTCTGAGGCAGAGTACATCAATGTGTAAAACATGATATTTCCTGTTACCACTAGGTGGCGCTATGACTGCGAGTCAAAATTTGCATATGGATGTTGTCAGACAGGGACCTTTATCAGGCATGAGAAATTTGGAGCATATAGGTTAATGTACGACAAAGTTACAACAACTTCCTGTTTCTTGGCGAAAGGCGCTTTTTCGCCGCCACGCCACGGCAACATAGTTCGATAACTTTTTGATCTTTGAGTAACTTTTCATCCCAAAGGTCTTAAGATACTACTGACCAAATTTGAAGTTGATCGGGTTAAATCTCTAGGAGGAGTTCGTTAAAGTACAGCGCCTGGATATGGTAAAAAAACGCCATAAAATCCAATATGGCCGACTTCCGGTTGGGTTTACGGTATACCTCCAAGAGGGTTTTATTTACGTCTCGTCATGGTACATATACCTACCAAATTTCGTAAATTTAGGGGAAACGTGTCGTCGGGGCTACTCAATAGGGGGCGCTAGCGAGCCAATTTGCCACACCCGAGCACGAAACCCATATCAGATATTTATTTCACGTACGTTTTATCTTGCATGAGAAATTTGGAGCAGATTGGTTACTATACGCCAAAGTTACAACAACTTCCTGTTTTTTGGCGATGAAGCTTTTTCGCCGCCACGCCACGGCAACATGGTTCGATAACTTTTTGATCTTTTGATAAGTTTTCTTCCCAAAGGTCTTAAGATACTACTGACCAAGTTTCAGGTAGATGTGATTAATTTCTGAGGCAGAGTACATCAATGTGTAAAACATGATATTTCCTGTTACCACTAGGTGGCGCTATGACTGTGAGTCAAAATTTGCATATGGATGTCGTCAGACAGGGACCTTTATCAGGCATGAGAAATTTGGAGCATATAGGTTAATGTACGACAAAGTTACAACAACTTCCTGTTTCTTGGCGAAAGGCGCTTTTTCGCCGCCACGCCACGGCAACATAGTTCGATAACTTTTTGATCTTTGAGTAACTTTTCATCCCAAAGGTCTTAAGATACTACTGACCAAATTTGAAGTTGATCGGGTTAAATCTCTAGGAGGAGTTCGTTAAAGTACAGCGCCTGGAAATGGTAAAAAAACGCCATAAAATCCAATATGGCCGACTTCCGGTTGGGTTTACGGTATACCTCCAAGAGGGTTTTATTTACGTCTCGTCATGGTACATATACCTACCAAATTTCGTAAATTTAGGGGAAACGTGTCGTCGGGGCTACTCAATAGGGGGCGCTAGCGAGCCAATTTGCCACACCCGAGCACGAAACCCATATCAGATATTTATTTCACGCACGTCTGACACGTGTGCAAAATTTCAAAAAAAGTTCATTATCCCAAGCACCTCATTTTTACGCGCAAAGACATAATAGAATAATAATAATAAGAATAATAATAATCATTTGAAATACAATAGGTCCTCGGACCGACTTTGTCGGTGCTCGGGCCCTAATAAGAATAATAATCATTTGAATTACAATAGGTCCTCGGACCGACTTTGTCGGTGCTCGGGCCCTAATAATAATCATTTGAAATACAATAGGTCCTCGGACCGACTTTGTCGGTGCTCGGGCCCTAATAATCATTTGAAATACAATAGGTCCTCGGACCGACTTTGTCGGTGCTCGGGCCCTAATAATAAGAATAAGAATAATAATCATTTGAAATACAATAGGTCCTCGGACCGACTTTGTCGGTGCTCGGGCCCTAATAATAATCATTTGAAATACAATAGGTCCTCGGACCGACTTTGTCGGTGCTCGGGCCCTAATAAGAATAATAATAATCATTTGAAATACAATAGGTCCTCGGACCGACGTTGTCGGTGCTCGGGCCCTAATAATCATTTGAAATACAATAGGTCCTCGGACCGACTTTGTCGGTGCTCGGGCCCTAATAATCATTTGAAATACAATAGGTCCTCGGACCGACTTTGTCGGTGCTCGGGCCCTAATAATAATCATTTGAAATACAATAGGTCCTCGGACCGACTTTGTCGGTGCTCGGGCCCTAATAATCATTTGAAATACAATAGGTCCTCGGACCGACTTTGTCGGTGCTCGGGCCCTAATAATAATCATTTGAAATACAATAGGTCCTCGGACCGACTTTGTCGGTGCTCGGGCCCTAATAATAATAATAATAATAAGAATAATTAAAGCTGCAAGCAGCGATGATCGGGCCCTCGCCCACGCGCGCACGTCAGGGGAACGCGCACGTCGGGGCACGTACATGTCTTCAGGGCAAGACTCTTATAAAACATGTCAAATTTGGGGAAAATTGGACAATGTATAGCCAATTTACAACAACTTCCTGTTTCCTGTAGTGGGCGCTATGACTATCATGCATAATACCACATATATGTCTTCAGGCCTGGTCCATTATCCAGCTTGTGAAGTTTGGAGCAGATTGGACTATGTAAAGTCAAGTAACAACAGCCTCCTGTTTTTTGGCGAAGAAGCTTTTTCGCCGCCACGCCACGGCAACATGGTTCGATAACTTCTTGATCTTTTGATAAGTTTTCATCACAAAGGTCTTAAGATACTACTGACCAAGTTTGAGGTAGATGTGATTAATTTCTGAGGCAGAGTACATCAACGTGTAAAACATGATATTTCCTGTTACCACTAGGTGGCGCTATGACTGCGAGCCAAAATTTGCATGTGAATGTCGTCAGACATGGACCTTTATCAAGCATGAGAAATTTTGAGCATATAGGTTAATGTACGACAAAGTTACAACAACTTCCTGTTTTTTGGCGAAGAAGCTTTTTCGCCGCCACGCCACGGCAACATGGTTCGATAACTTTTTGATCTTTTGATAAGTTTCCATCCCAAAGGTCTTAAGATACTACTGACCAAATTTGAGGTAGATGTGATTAATTTCTGAGGCAGAGTACATCAACGTGTAAAACATGATATTTCCTGTTACCACTAGGTGGCGCTATGACTGCGAGCCAAAATTTGCATGTGGATGTCGTCACACAGGGACTTTTATCTTGCATGAGAAATTTGGAGCAGATTGGTTAATATACGCCAAAGTTACAACAACTTCCTGTTTCTTGGCGAAGAAGCTTTTTCGCCGCCACGCCACGGCAACATGGTTCGATAACTTTTTGATCTTTTGATAAGTTTTCATCCCAAAGGTCTTAAGATACTACTGACCAAGTTTCAGGTAGATGTGATTAATTTCTGAGGCAGAGTACATCAATGTGTAAAACATGATATTTCCTGTTACCACTAGGTGGCGCTATGACTGCGAGCCAAAATTTGCATATGGATGGTGTCAGAGAGGGACTTTTATCAGGCATGAGAAATTTGGAGCATATAGGTTAATGTACGACAAAGTTACAACAACTTCCTGTTTCTTGGCGAAAGGTGCTTTTTCGCCGCCACGCCACGACAACATAGTTCGATAACTTTTTGATCTTTGAGTAACTTTTCATCCCAAAGGTCTTAAGATACTACTGACCAAATTTGAAGTTGATCGGGTTAAATCTCTAGGAGGAGTTCGTTAAAGTACAGCGCCTGGATATGGTAAAAAAACGCCATAAAATCCAATATGGCCGACTTCCGGTTGGGTTTACGGTATACCTCCAAGAGGGTTTTATTTACGTCTCATCATGGTACATATACCTACCAAATTTCGTAAATTTAGGAGAAACGTGTCGTCGGGGCTACTCAATAGGGGGCGCTAGCGAGCCAATTTGCCACACCCGAGCACGAAACCCATATCAGATATTCATTTCACGCACGTCTGACACATGTGCAAAATTTCAAAAAAAGTTCATTATCCCAAGCACCTCGTTTTCACGCTCAAAGACATAATAGAATAATAATAAGAATAATTAAAGCTGCAAGCAGCGATGATCGGGCCCTCGCCCACGCGCGCACGTCGGGGGAACGCGCACGTCGGGGCACGTACATGTCTTCAGGGCAAGACTCTTATAAAACATGTCAAATTTGGGGAAGATTGGACAATGTACAGCCAATTTACAACAACTTCCTGTTTCCTGTAGGGGGCGCTATGACTATCACGCATAATACCACATATATGTCTTCAGGCCTGGTCCATTATCCAGCTTGTGAAGTTTGGAGCAGATTGGACTATGTAAAGTCAAGTAACAACAGCCTCCTGTTTTTTGGCGAAGAAGCTTTTTCGCCGCCACGCCACGGCAACACGGTTCGATAACTTTTTGATCTTTTGATAAGTTTTCATCCCAAAGGTCTTAAGATACTACTGACCAAATTTGAGGTAGATGTGATTAATTTCTGAGGCAGAGTACATCAACGTGTAAAACATGATATTTCCTGTTACCACTAGGTGGCGCTATGACTGCGAGTAAAAATTTGCATATGGATGGTGTCAGACAGGGACTTTTATCAGGCATGAGAAATTTTGAGCATATAGGTTAATGTACGACAAAGTTACAACAACTTCCTGTTTCTTGGCGAAGAAGCTTTTTCGCCGCCACGCCACGGCAATATGGTTCGATAACTTTTTGATCTTTTGATAAGTTTTCATCCCAAAGGTCTTAAGATACTACTGACCAAGTTTCAGGTAGATGTGATTAATTTTTGAGGCAGAGTACATCAATGTGTAAAACATGATATTTCCTGTTACCACTAGGTGGCGCTATGACTGTGAGTCAAAATTTGCATATGGATGTTGTCAGACAGGGACCTTTATCAGGCATGAGACATTTGGAGCATATAGGTTAATGTACGACAAAGTTACAACAACTTCCTGTTTCTAGGCGAAAGGCGCTTTTTCGCCGCCACGCCACGGCAACATAGTTCGATAACTTTTTGATCTTTGAGTAACTTTTCATCCCAAAGGTCTTAAGATACTACTGACCAAATTTGAAGTTGATCGGGTTAAATCTCTAGGAGGAGTTCGTTAAAGTACAGCGCCTGGATATGGTAAAAAAACGCCATAAAATCCAATATGGCCGACTTCCGGTTGGGTTTACGGTATACCTCCAAGAGGGTTTTATTTACGTCTCGTCATGGTACATATACCTACCAAATTTCGTAAATTTAGGGGAAACGTGTCGTCGGGGCTACTCAATAGGGGGCGCTAGCGAGCCAATTTGCCACACCCGAGCACGAAACCCATATCAGATATTCATTTCACGCACGTTTTATCTTGCATGAGAAATTTGGAGCAGATTGGTTACTATACGCCAAAGTTACAACAACTTCCTGTTTTTTGGCGATGAAGCTTTTTCGCCGCCACGCCACGGCAACATGGTTCGATAACTTTTTGATCTTTTGATAAGTTTTCATCCCAAAGGTCTTAAGATACTACTGACCAAGTTTCACGTAGATGTGATTAATTTCTGAGGCAGAGTACATCAATGTGTAAAACATGATATTTCCTGTTACCACTAGGTGGCGCTATGACTGTGAGTCAAAATTTGCATATGGATGTTGTCAGACAGGGACCTTTATCAGGCATGAGACATTTGGAGCATATAGGTTAATGTACGACAAAGTTACAACAACTTCCTGTTTCTAGGCGAAAGGCGCTTTTTCGCCGCCACGCCACGGCAACATAGTTCGATAACTTTTTGATCTTTGAGTAACTTTTCATCCCAAAGGTCTTAAGATACTACTGACCAAATTTGAAGTTGATCGGGTTAAATCTCTAGGAGGAGTTCGTTAAAGTACAGCGCCTGGAAATGGTAAAAAAAACGCCATAAAATCCAATATGGCCGACTTCCGGTTGGGTTTACGGTATACCTCCAAGAGGGTTTTATTTACGTCTCGTCATGGTACATATACCTACCAAATTTCGTAAATTTAGGGGAAACGTGTCGTCGGGGCTACTCAATAGGGGGCGCTAGCGAGCCAATTTGCCACACCCGAGCACGAAACCCATATCAGATATTCATTTCACGCACGTCTGACACATGTGCAAAATTTCAAAAAAAGTTCATTATCCCAAGCACCTCGTTTTCACGCTCAAAGACATAATAGAATAATAATAATAATTAAAGCTGCAAGCAGCGATGATCGGGCCCTCGCCCACGCGCGCACGTCGGGGGAACGCGCACGTCGGGGCACGTACATGTCTTCAGGGCAAGACTCTTATAAAACATGTCAAATTTGGGGAAGATTGGACAATGTACAGCCAATTTACAACAACTTCCTGTTTCCTGTAGGGGGCGCTATGACTATCACGCATAATACCACATATATGTCTTCAGGCCTGGTCCATTATCCAGCTTGTGAAGTTTGGAGCAGATTGGACTATGTAAAGTCAAGTAACAACAGCCTCCTGTTTCTTGGCGAAAGGCGCTTTTTCGCCGCCACGCCACGGCAACATAGTTCGATAACTTTTTGATCTTTTGATAAGTTTTCATCCCAAAGGTCATAAGATACTACTGACCAAGTTTCACGTAGATGTGATTAATTTCTGAGGCAGAGTACATCAATGTGTAAAACATGATATTTCCTGTTACCACTAGGTGGCGCTATGACTGTGAGTCAAAATTTGCATATGGATGTCGTCAGACAGGGACCTTTATCAGGCATGAGAAATTTGGAGCATATAGGTTAATGTACGTCAAAGTTACAACAACTTCCTGTTTCTTGGCGAAAGGCGCTTTTTCGCCGCCACGCCACGGCAACATAGTTCGATAACTTTTTGATCTTTGAGTAACTTTTCATCCCAAAGGTCTTAAGATACTACTGACCAAATTTGAAGTTGATCGGGTTAAATCTCTAGGAGGAGTTCGTTAAAGTACAGCGCCTGGAAATGGTAAAAAAACGCCATAAAATCCAATATGGCCGACTTCCGGTTGGGTTTACGGTATACCTCCAAGAGGGTTTTATTTACGTCTCGTCATGGTACATATACCTACCAAATTTCGTAAATTTAGGGGAAACGTGTCGTCGGGGCTACTCAATAGGGGGCGCTAGCGAGCCAATTTGCCACACCCGAGCACGAAACCCATATCAGATATTTATTTCACGTACGTTTTATCTTGCATGAGAAATTTGGAGCAGATTGGTTACTATACGCCAAAGTTACAACAACTTCCTGTTTTTTGGCGATGAAGCTTTTTCGCCGCCACGCCACGGCAACATGGTTCGATAACTTTTTGATCTTTTGATAAGTTTTCTTCCCAAAGGTCTTAAGATACTACTGACCAAGTTTCAGGTAGATGTGATTAATTTCTGAGGCAGAGTACATCAATGTGTAAAACATGATATTTCCTGTTACCACTAGGTGGCGCTATGACTGTGAGTCAAAATTTGGATATGGATGTCGTCAGACAGGGACCTTTATCAGGCATGAGAAATTTGGAGCATATAGGTTAATGTACGACAAAGTTACAACAACTTCCTGTTTCTTGGCGAAAGGCGCTTTTTCGCCGCCACGCCACGGCAACATAGTTCGATAACTTTTTGATCTTTGAGTAACTTTTCATCCCAAAGGTCTTAAGATACTACTGACCAAATTTGAAGTTGATCGGGTTAAATCTCTAGGAGGAGTTCGTTAAAGTACAGCGCCTGGATATGGTAAAAAAACGCCATAAAATCCAATATGGCCGACTTCCGGTTGGGTTTACGGTATACCTCCAAGAGGGTTTTATTTACGTCTCATCATGGTACATATACCTACCAAATTTCGTAAATTTAGGAGAAACGTGTCGTCGGGGCTACTCAATAGGGGGCGCTAGCGAGCCAATTTGCCACACCCGAGCACGAAACCCATATCAGATATTCATTTCACGCACGTCTGACACGTGTGCAAAATTTCAAAAAAAGTTCATTATCCCAAGCATCTCGTTTTCACGCTCAAAGACATAATAGAATAATAAGAATAATTAAAGCTGCAAGCAGCGATGATCGGGCCCTCGCCCACGCGCGCACGTCGGGGGAACGCGCACGTCGGGGCACGTACATGTCTTCAGGGCAAGACTCTTATAAAACATGTCAAATTTGGGGAAGATTGGACAATGTACAGCCAATTTACAACAACTTCCTGTTTCCTGTAGGGGGCGCTATGACTATCACGCATAATACCACATATATGTCTTCAGGCCTGGTCCATTATCCAGCTTGTGAAGTTTGGAGCAGATTGGACTATGTAAAGTCAAGTAACAACAGCCTCCTGTTTCTTGGCGAAAGGCGCTTTTTCGCCGCCACGCCACGGCAACATAGTTCGATAACTTTTTGATCTTTTGATAAGTTTTCATCCCAAAGGTCTTAAGATACTACTGACCAAGTTTCACGTAGATGTGATTAATTTCTGAGGCAGAGTACATCAATGTGTAAAACATGATATTTCCTGTTACCACTAGGTGGCGCTATGACTGTGAGTCAAAATTTGCATATGGATGTCGTCAGACAGGGACCTTTATCAGGCATGAGAAATTTGGAGCATATAGGTTAATGTACGTCAAAGTTACAACAACTTCCTGTTTCTTGGCGAAAGGCGCTTTTTCGCCGCCACGCCACGGCAACATAGTTCGATAACTTTTTGATCTTTGAGTAACTTTTCATCCCAAAGGTCTTAAGATACTACTGACCAAATTTGAAGTTGATCGGGTTAAATCTCTAGGAGGAGTTCGTTAAAGTACAGCACCTGGAAATGGTAAAAAAACGCCATAAAATCCAATATGGCCGACTTCCGGTTGGGTTTACGGTATACCTCCAAGAGGGTTTTATTTACGTCTCGTCATGGTACATATACCTACCAAATTTCGTAAATTTAGGGGAAACGTGTCGTCGGGGCTACTCAATAGGGGGCGCTAGCGAGCCAATTTGCCACACCCAAGCACGAAACCCATATCAGATATTTATTTCACGTACGTTTTATCTTGCATGAGAAATTTGGAGCAGATTGGTTACTATACGCCAAAGTTACAACAACTTCCTGTTTTTTGGCGACGAAGCTTTTTCGCCGCCACGCCACGGCAACATGGTTCGATAACTTTTTGATCTTTTGATAATTTTTCTTCCCAAAGGTCTTAAGATACTACTGACCAAGTTTCAGGTAGATGTGATTAATTTCTGAGGCAGAGTACATCAATGTGTAAAACATGATATTTCCTGTTACCACTAGGTGGCGCTATGACTGCGAGTCAAAATTTGCATATGGATGTTGTCAGACAGGGACCTTTATCAGGCATGAGAAATTTGGAGCATATAGGTTAATGTACGACAAAGTTACAACAACTTCCTGTTTCTTGGCGAAAGGCGCTTTTTCGCCGCCACGCCACGGCAACATAGTTCGATAACTTTTTGATCTTTGAGTAACTTTTCATCCCAAAGGTCTTAAGATACTACTGACCAAATTTGAAGTTGATCGGGTTAAATCTCTAGGAGGAGTTCGTTAAAGTACAGCGCCTGGATATGGTAAAAAAACGCCATAAAATCCAATATGGCCGACTTCCGGTTGGGTTTACGGTATACCTCCAAGAGGGTTTTATTTACGTCTCGTCATGGTACATATACCTACCAAATTTCGTAAATTTAGGGGAAACGTGTCGTCGGGGCTACTCAATAGGGGGCGCTACCGAGCCAATTTGCCACACCCGAGCACGAAACCCATATCAGATATTCATTTCACGCACGTCTGACACGTGTGCAAAATTTCAAAAAAAGTTCATTATCCCAAGCACCTCGTTTTCACGCTCAAAGACATAATAGAAGAATAATAAGAATAATAATCATTTGAATTACAATAGGTCCTCGGACCGACTTTGTCGGTGCTCGGGCCCTAATAATAATTAAAGCTGCAAGCAGCGATGATCGGGCCCTCGCCCACGCGCGCACGTCGGGGCACGTACATGTCTTCAGGGCAAGACTCTTATAAAACATGTCAAATTTGGGGAAGATTGGACAATGTACAGCCAATTTACAACAACTTCCTGTTTCCTGTAGGGGGCGCTATGACTATCACGCATAATACCACATATATGTCTTCAGGCCTGGTCCATTATCCAGCTTGTGAAGTTTGGAGCAGATTGGACTATGTAAAGTCAAGTAACAACAGCCTCCTGTTTCTTGGCGAAAGGCGCTTTTTCGCCGCCACGCCACGGCAACATAGTTCGATAACTTTTTGATCTTTTGATAAGTTTTCATCCCAAAGGTCTTAAGATACTACTGACCAAGTTTCACGTAGATGTGATTAATTTCTGAGGCAGAGTACATCAATGTGTAAAACATGATATTTCCTGTTACCACTAGGTGGCGCTATGACTGTGAGTCAAAATTTGCATATGGATGTCGTCAGACAGGGACCTTTATCAGGCATGAGAAATTTGGAGCATATAGGTTAATGTACGTCAAAGTTACAACAACTTCCTGTTTCTTGGCGAAAGGCGCTTTTTCGCCGCCACGCCACGGCAACATAGTTCGATAACTTTTTGATCTTTGAGTAACTTTTCATCCCAAAGGTCTTAAGATACTACTGACCAAATTTGAAGTTGATCGGGTTAAATCTCTAGGAGGAGTTCGTTAAAGTACAGCACCTGGAAATGGTAAAAAAACGCCATAAAATCCAATATGGCCGACTTCCGGTTGGGTTTACGGTATACCTCCAAGAGGGTTTTATTTACGTCTCGTCATGGTACATATACCTACCAAATTTCGTAAATTTAGGGGAAACGTGTCGTCGGGGCTACTCAATAGGGGGCGCTAGCGAGCCAATTTGCCACACCCAAGCACGAAACCCATATCAGATATTTATTTCACGTACGTTTTATCTTGCATGAGAAATTTGGAGCAGATTGGTTACTATACGCCAAAGTTACAACAACTTCCTGTTTTTTGGCGACGAAGCTTTTTCGCCGCCACGCCACGGCAACATGGTTCGATAACTTTTTGATCTTTTGATAATTTTTCTTCCCAAAGGTCTTAAGATACTACTGACCAAGTTTCAGGTAGATGTGATTAATTTCTGAGGCAGAGTACATCAATGTGTAAAACATGATATTTCCTGTTACCACTAGGTGGCGCTATGACTGCGAGTCAAAATTTGCATATGGATGTTGTCAGACAGGGACCTTTATCAGGCATGAGAAATTTGGAGCATATAGGTTAATGTACGACAAAGTTACAACAACTTCCTGTTTCTTGGCGAAAGGCGCTTTTTCGCCGCCACGCCACGGCAACATAGTTCGATAACTTTTTGATCTTTGAGTAACTTTTCATCCCAAAGGTCTTAAGATACTACTGACCAAATTTGAAGTTGATCGGGTTAAATCTCTAGGAGGAGTTCGTTAAAGTACAGCGCCTGGATATGGTAAAAAAACGCCATAAAATCCAATATGGCCGACTTCCGGTTGGGTTTACGGTATACCTCCAAGAGGGTTTTATTTACGTCTCGTCATGGTACATATACCTACCAAATTTCGTAAATTTAGGGGAAACGTGTCGTCGGGGCTACTCAATAGGGGGCGCTACCGAGCCAATTTGCCACACCCGAGCACGAAACCCATATCAGATATTCATTTCACGCACGTCTGACACGTGTGCAAAATTTCAAAAAAAGTTCATTATCCCAAGCACCTCGTTTTCACGCTCAAAGACATAATAGAAGAATAATAAGAATAATTAAAGCTGCAAGCAGCGATGATCGGGCCCTCGCCCACGCGCGCACGTCGGGGGAAGGCGCACGTCGGGGCACGTACATGTCTTCAGGGCAAGACTCTTATAAAACATGTCAAATTTGGGGAAGATTGGACAATGTACAGCCAATTTACAACAACTTCCTGTTTCCTGTAGGGGGCGCTATGACTATCACGCATAATACCACATATATGTCTTCAGGCCTGGTCCATTATCCAGCTTGTGAAGTTTGGAGCAGATTGGACTATGTAAAGTCAAGTAACAACAGCCTCCTGTTTCTTGGCGAAAGGCGCTTTTTCGCCGCCACGCCACGGCAACATAGTTCGATAACTTTTTGATCTTTTGATAACTTTTCATCCCAAAGGTCTTAAGATACTACTGACCAAGTTTCACGTAGATGTGATTAATTTCTGAGGCAGAGTACATAAATGTGTAAAACATGATATTTCCTGTTACCACTAGGTGGCGCTATGACTGTGAGTCAAAATTTGCATATGGATGTCGTCAGACAGGGACCTTTATCAGGCATGAGAAATTTGGAGCATATAGGTTAATTTACGTCAAAGTTACAACAACTTCCTGTTTCTTGGCGAAAGGCGCTTTTTCGCCGCCACGCCACGGCAACATAGTTCGATAACTTTTTGATCTTTGAGTAACTTTTCATCCCAAAGGTCTTAAGATACTACTGACCAAATTTGAAGTTGATCGGGTTAAATCTCTAGGAGGAGTTCGTTAAAGTACAGCGCCTGGAAATGGTAAAAAAACGCCATAAAATCCAATATGGCCGACTTCCGGTTGGGTTTACGGTATACCTCCAAGAGGGTTTTATTTACGTCTCGTCATGGTACATATACCTACCAAATTTCGTAAATTTAGGGGAAACGTGTCGTCGGGGCTACTCAATAGGGGGCGCTAGCGAGCCAATTTGCCACACCCGAGCACGAAACCCATATCAGATATTTATTTCACGTACGTTTTATCTTGCATGAGAAATTTGGAGCAGATTGGTTACTATACGCCAAAGTTACAACAACTTCCTGTTTTTTGGCGATGAAGCTTTTTCGCCGCCACGCCACGGCAACATGGTTCGATAACTTTTTGATCTTTTGATAAGTTTTCTTCCCAAAGGTCTTAAGATACTACTGACCAAGTTTCAGGTAGATGTGATTAATTTCTGAGGCAGAGTACATCAATGTGTAAAACATGATATTTCCTTTTACCACTAGGTGGCGCTATGACTGTGAGTCAAAATTTGCATATGGATGTCGTCAGACAGGGACCTTTATCAGGCATGAGAAATTTGGAGCATATAGGTTAATGTACGACAAAGTTACAACAACTTCCTGTTTCTTGGCGAAAGGCGCTTTTTCGCCGCCACGCCACGGCAACATAGTTCGATAACTTTTTGATCTTTGAGTAACTTTTCATCCCAAAGGTCTTAAGATACTACTGACCAAATTTGAAGTTGATCGGGTTAAATCTCTAGGAGGAGTTCGTTAAAGTACAGCACCTGGAAATGGTAAAAAAACGCCATAAAATCCAATATGGCCGACTTCCGGTTGGGTTTACGGTATACCTCCAAGAGGGTTTTATTTACGTCTCGTCATGGTACATATACCTACCAAATTTCGTAAATTTAGGGGAAACGTGTCGTCGGGGCTACTCAATAGGGGGCGCTAGCGAGCCAATTTGCCACACCCAAGCACGAAACCCATATCAGATATTTATTTCACGTACGTTTTATCTTGCATGAGAAATTTGGAGCAGATTGGTTACTATACGCCAAAGTTACAACAACTTCCTGTTTTTTGGCGACGAAGCTTTTTCGCCGCCACGCCACGGCAACATGGTTCGATAACTTTTTGATCTTTTGATAATTTTTCTTCCCAAAGGTCTTAAGATACTACTGACCAAGTTTCAGGTAGATGTGATTAATTTCTGAGGCAGAGTACATCAATGTGTAAAACATGATATTTCCTGTTACCACTAGGTGGCGCTATGACTGCGAGTCAAAATTTGCATATGGATGTTGTCAGACAGGGACCTTTATCAGGAATGAGAAATTTGGAGCATATAGGTTAATGTACGACAAAGTTACAACAACTTCCTGTTTCTTGGCGAAAGGCGCTTTTTCGCCGCCACGCCACGGCAACATAGTTCGATAACTTTTTGATCTTTGAGTAACTTTTCATCCCAAAGGTCTTAAGATACTACTGACCAAATTTGAAGTTGATCGGGTTAAATCTCTAGGAGGAGTTCGTTAAAGTACAGCGCCTGGATATGGTAAAAAAACGCCATAAAATCCAATATGGCCGACTTCCGGTTGGGTTTACGGTATACCTCCAAGAGGGTTTTATTTACGTCTCGTCATGGTACATATACCTACCAAATTTCGTAAATTTAGGGGAAACGTGTCGTCGGGGCTACTCAATAGGGGGCGCTACCGAGCCAATTTGCCACACCCGAGCACGAAACCCATATCAGATATTCATTTCACGCACGTCTGACACGTGTGCAAAATTTCAAAAAAAGTTCATTATCCCAAGCACCTCGTTTTCACGCTCAAAGACATAATAGAAGAATAATAAGAATAATAATCATTTGAATTACAATAGGTCCTCGGACCGACTTTGTCGGTGCTCGGGCCCTAATAATCATTTGAATTACAATAGGTCCTCGGACCGACTTTGTCGGTGCTCGGGCCCTAATAATAATAATAAGAATAATAATCATTTGAATTACAATAGGTCCTCGGACCGACTTTGTCGGTGCTCGGGCCCTAATAATAATCATTTGAAATACAATAGGTCCTCGGACCGACTTTGTCGGTGCTCGGGCCCTAATAATCATTTGAAATACAATAGGTCCTCGGACCGACTTTGTCGGTGCTCGGGCCCTAATAATAAGAATAAGAATAATAATCATTTGAAATACAATAGGTCCTCGGACCGACTTTGTCGGTGCTCGGGCCCTAATAATAATCATTTGAAATACAATAGGTCCTCGGACCGACTTTGTCGGTGCTCGGGCCCTAATAAGAATAATAATAATCATTTGAAATACAATAGGTCCTCGGACCGACGTTGTCGGTGCTCGGGCCCTAATAATCATTTGAAATACAATAGGTCCTCGGACCGACTTTGTCGGTGCTCGGGCCCTAATAATCATTTGAAATACAATAGGTCCTCGGACCGACTTTGTCGGTGCTCGGGCCCTAATAATAATCATTTGAAATACAATAGGTCCTCGGACCGACTTTGTCGGTGCTCGGGCCCTAATAATCATTTGAAATACAATAGGTCCTCGGACCGACTTTGTCGGTGCTCGGGCCCTAATAATAATCATTTGAAATACAATAGGTCCTCGGACCGACTTTGTCGGTGCTCGGGCCCTAATAATAATAATAATAATAAGAATAATTAAAGCTGCAAGCAGCGATGATCGGGCCCTCGCCCACGCGCGCACGTCAGGGGAACGCGCACGTCGGGGCACGTACATGTCTTCAGGGCAAGACTCTTATAAAACATGTCAAATTTGGGGAAAATTGGACAATGTATAGCCAATTTACAACAACTTCCTGTTTCCTGTAGTGGGCGCTATGACTATCATGCATAATACCACATATATGTCTTCAGGCCTGGTCCATTATCCAGCTTGTGAAGTTTGGAGCAGATTGGACTATGTAAAGTCAAGTAACAACAGCCTCCTGTTTTTTGGCGAAGAAGCTTTTTCGCCGCCACGCCACGGCAACATGGTTCGATAACTTCTTGATCTTTTGATAAGTTTTCATCACAAAGGTCTTAAGATACTACTGACCAAGTTTGAGGTAGATGTGATTAATTTCTGAGGCAGAGTACATCAACGTGTAAAACATGATATTTCCTGTTACCACTAGGTGGCGCTATGACTGCGAGCCAAAATTTGCATGTGAATGTCGTCAGACATGGACCTTTATCAAGCATGAGAAATTTTGAGCATATAGGTTAATGTACGACAAAGTTACAACAACTTCCTGTTTTTTGGCGAAGAAGCTTTTTCGCCGCCACGCCACGGCAACATGGTTCGATAACTTTTTGATCTTTTGATAAGTTTCCATCCCAAAGGTCTTAAGATACTACTGACCAAATTTGAGGTAGATGTGATTAATTTCTGAGGCAGAGTACATCAACGTGTAAAACATGATATTTCCTGTTACCACTAGGTGGCGCTATGACTGCGAGCCAAAATTTGCATGTGGATGTCGTCACACAGGGACTTTTATCTTGCATGAGAAATTTGGAGCAGATTGGTTACTATACGCCAAAGTTACAACAACTTCCTGTTTCTTGGCGAAGAAGCTTTTTCGCCGCCACGCCACGGCAACATGGTTCGATAACTTTTTGATCTTTTGATAAGTTTTCATCCCAAAGGTCTTAAGATACTACTGACCAAGTTTCAGGTAGATGTGATTAATTTCTGAGGCAGAGTACATCAATGTGTAAAACATGATATTTCCTGTTACCACTAGGTGGCGCTATGACTGCGAGCCAAAATTTGCATATGGATGGTGTCAGAGAGGGACTTTTATCAGGCATGAGAAATTTGGAGCATATAGGTTAATGTACGACAAAGTTACAACAACTTCCTGTTTCTTGGCGAAAGGTGCTTTTTCGCCGCCACGCCACGACAACATAGTTCGATAACTTTTTGATCTTTGAGTAACTTTTCATCCCAAAGGTCTTAAGATACTACTGACCAAATTTGAAGTTGATCGGGTTAAATCTCTAGGAGGAGTTCGTTAAAGTACAGCGCCTGGATATGGTAAAAAAACGCCATAAAATCCAATATGGCCGACTTCCGGTTGGGTTTACGGTATACCTCCAAGAGGGTTTTATTTACGTCTCATCATGGTACATATACCTACCAAATTTCGTAAATTTAGGAGAAACGTGTCGTCGGGGCTACTCAATAGGGGGCGCTAGCGAGCCAATTTGCCACACCCGAGCACGAAACCCATATCAGATATTCATTTCACGCACGTCTGACACATGTGCAAAATTTCAAAAAAAGTTCATTATCCCAAGCACCTCGTTTTCACGCTCAAAGACATAATAGAATAATAATAAGAATAATTAAAGCTGCAAGCAGCGATGATCGGGCCCTCGCCCACGCGCGCACGTCGGGGGAACGCGCACGTCGGGGCACGTACATGTCTTCAGGGCAAGACTCTTATAAAACATGTCAAATTTGGGGAAGATTGGACAATGTACAGCCAATTTACAACAACTTCCTGTTTCCTGTAGGGGGCGCTATGACTATCACGCATAATACCACATATATGTCTTCAGGCCTGGTCCATTATCCAGCTTGTGAAGTTTGGAGCAGATTGGACTATGTAAAGTCAAGTAACAACAGCCTCCTGTTTCTTGGCGAAAGGCGCTTTTTCGCCGCCACGCCACGGCAACATAGTTCGATAACTTTTTGATCTTTTGATAAGTTTTCATCCCAAAGGTCTTAAGATACTACTGACCAAGTTTCACGTAGATGTGATTAATTTCTGAGGCAGAGTACATCAATGTGTAAAACATGATATTTCCTGTTACCACTAGGTGGCGCTATGACTGTGAGTCAAAATTTGCATATGGATGTTGTCAGACAGGGACCTTTATCAGGCATGAGACATTTGGAGCATATAGGTTAATGTACGACAAAGTTACAACAACTTCCTGTTTCTAGGCGAAAGGCGCTTTTTCGCCGCCACGCCACGGCAACATAGTTCGATAACTTTTTGATCTTTGAGTAACTTTTCATCCCAAAGGTCTTAAGATACTACTGACCAAATTTGAAGTTGATCGGGTTAAATCTCTAGGAGGAGTTCGTTAAAGTACAGCGCCTGGAAATGGTAAAAAAACGCCATAAAATCCAATATGGCCGACTTCCGGTTGGGTTTACGGTATACCTCCAAGAGGGTTTTATTTACGTCTCGTCATGGTACATATACCTACCAAATTTCGTAAATTTAGGGGAAACGTGTCGTCGGGGCTACTCAATAGGGGGCGCTAGCGAGCCAATTTGCCACACCCGAGCACGAAACCCATATCAGATATTTATTTCACGTACGTTTTATCTTGCATGAGAAATTTGGAGCAGATTGGTTACTATACGCCAAAGTTACAACAACTTCCTGTTTTTTGGCGATGAAGCTTTTTCGCCGCCACGCCACGGCAACATGGTTCGATAACTTTTTGATCTTTTGATAAGTTTTCTTCCCAAAGGTCTTAAGATACTACTGACCAAGTTTCAGGTAGATGTGATTAATTTCTGAGGCAGAGTACATCAATGTGTAAAACATGATATTTCCTGTTACCACTAGGTGGCGCTATGACTGTGAGTCAAAATTTGCATATGGATGTCGTCAGACAGGGACCTTTATCAGGCATGAGAAATTTGGAGCATATAGGTTAATGTACGACAAAGTTACAACAACTTCCTGTTTCTTGGCGAAAGGCGCTTTTTCGCCGCCACGCCACGGCAACATAGTTCGATAACTTTTTGATCTTTGAGTAACTTTTCATCCCAAAGGTCTTAAGATACTACTGACCAAATTTGAAGTTGATCGGGTTAAATCTCTAGGAGGAGTTCGTTAAAGTACAGCGCCTGGATATGGTAAAAAAACACCATAAAATCCAATATGGCCGACTTCCGGTTGGGTTTACGGTATACCTCCAAGAGGGTTTTATTTACGTCTCATCATGGTACATATACCTACCAAATTTCGTAAATTTAGGAGAAACGTGTAGTCGGGGCTACTCAATAGGGGGCGCTAGCGAGCCAATTTGCCACACCCGAGCACGAAACCCATATCAGATATTCATTTCACGCACGTCTGACACGTGTGCAAAATTTCAAAAAAAGTTCATTATCCCAAGCACCTCGTTTTCACGCTCAAAGACATAATAGAATAATAATAATAAGAATAATAATAATAATAATAATAATAAGAATAATAATCATTTGAATTACAATAGGTCCTCGGACCGACTTTGTCGGTGCTCGGGCCCTAATAATAATAATAATAAGAATTAAAGCTGCAAGCAGCGATGATCGGGCCCTCGCCCACGCACGCACGTCGGGGGAACGCGCACGTCGGGGCACGTACATGTCTTCAGGGCAAGACTCTTATAAAACATGTCAAATTTGGGGAAGATTGGACAATGTACAGCCAATTTACAACAACTTCCTGTTTCCTGTAGGGGGCGCTATGACTATCACGCATAATACCACATATATGTCTTCAGGCCTGGTCCATTATCCAGCTTGTGAAGTTTGGAGCAGATTGGACTATGTAAAGTCAAGTAACAACAGCCTCCTGTTTCTTGGCGAAAGGCGCTTTTTCGCCGCCACGCCACGGCAACATAGTTCGATAACTTTTTGATCTTTTGATAAGTTTTCATCCCAAAGGTCTTAAGATACTACTGACCAAGTTTCACGTAGATGTGATTAATTTCTGAGGCAGAGTACATCAATGTGTAAAACATGATATTTCCTGTTACCACTAGGTGGCGCTATGACTGTGAGTCAAAATTTGCATATGGATGTCGTCAGACAGGGACCTTTATCAGGCATGAGAAATTTGGAGCATATAGGTTAATGTACGTCAAAGTTACAACAACTTCCTGTTTCTTGGCGAAAGGCGCTTTTTCGCCGCCACGCCACGGCAACATAGTTCGATAACTTTTTGATCTTTGAGTAACTTTTCATCCCAAAGGTCTTAAGATACTACTGACCAAATTTGAAGTTGATCGGGTTAAATCTCTAGGAGGAGTTCGTTAAAGTACAGCGCCTGGAAATGGTAAAAAAACGCCATAAAATCCAATATGGCCGACTTCCGGTTGGGTTTACGGTATACCTCCAAGAGGGTTTTATTTACGTCTCGTCATGGTACATATACCTACCAAATTTCGTAAATTTAGGGGAAACGTGTCGTCGGGGCTACTCAATAGGGGGCGCTAGCGAGCCAATTTGCCACACCCGAGCACGAAACCCATATCAGATATTTATTTCACGTACGTTTTATCTTGCATGAGAAATTTGGAGCAGATTGGTTACTATACGCCAAAGTTACAACAACTTCCTGTTTTTTGGCGATGAAGCTTTTTCGCCGCCACGCCACGGCAACATGGTTCGATAACTTTTTGATCTTTTGATAAGTTTTCTTCTCAAAGGTCTTAAGATACTACTGACCAAGTTTCAGGTAGATGTGATTAATTTCTGAGGCAGAGTACATCAATGTGTAAAACATGATATTTCCTGTTACCACTAGGTGGCGCTATGACTGTGAGTCAAAATTTGCATATGGATGTCGTCAGACAGGGACCTTTATCAGGCATGAGAAATTTGGAGCATATAGGTTAATGTACGACAAAGTTACAACAACTTCCTGTTTCTTGGCGAAAGGCGCTTTTTCGCCGCCACGCCACGGCAACATAGTTCGATAACTTTTTGATCTTTGAGTAACTTTTCATCCCAAAGGTCTTAAGATACTACTGACCAAATTTGAAGTTGATCGGGTTAAATCTCTAGGAGGAGTTCGTTAAAGTACAGCGCCTGGATATGGTAAAAAAACGCCATAAAATCCAATATGGCCGACTTCCGGTTGGGTTTACGGTATACCTCCAAGAGGGTTTTATTTACGTCTCATCATGGTACATATACCTACCAAATTTCGTAAATTTAGGAGAAACGTGTCGTCGGGGCTACTCAATAGGGGGCGCTAGCGAGCCAATTTGCCACACCCGAGCACGAAACCCATATCAGATATTCATTTCACGCACGTCTGACACGTGTGCAAAATTTCAAAAAAAGTTCATTATCCCAAGCACCTCGTTTTCACGCTCAAAGACATAATAGAAGAATAATAAGAATAATAATCATTTGAATTACAATAGGTCCTCGGACCGACTTTGTCGGTGCTCGGGCCCTAATAATTAAAGCTGCAAGCAGCGATGATCGGGCCCTCGCCCACGCGCGCACGTCGGGGGAACGCGCACGTCGGGGCACGTACATGTCTTCAGGGCAAGACTCTTATAAAACATGTCAAATTTGGGGAAGATTGGACAATGTACAGCCAATTTACAACAACTTCCTGTTTCCTGTAGGGGGCGCTATGACTATCACGCATAATACCACATATATGTCTTCAGGCCTGGTCCATTATCCAGCTTGTGAAGTTTGGAGCAGATTGGACTATGTAAAGTCAAGTAACAACAGCCTCCTGTTTCTTGGCGAAAGGCGCTTTTTCGCCGCCACGCCACGGCAACATAGTTCGATAACTTTTTGATCTTTTGATAACTTTTCATCCCAAAGGTCTTAAGATACTACTGACCAAGTTTCACGTAGATGTGATTAATTTCTGAGGCAGAGTACATCAATGTGTAAAACATGATATTTCCTGTTACCACTAGGTGGCGCTATGACTGTGAGTCAAAATTTGCATATGGATGTTGTCAGACAGGGACCTTTATCAGGCATGAGAAATTTGGAGCATATAGGTTAATGTACGACAAAGTTACAACAACTTCCTGTTTCTTGGCGAAAGGCGCTTTTTCGCCGCCACGCCACGGCAACATAGTTCGATAACTTTTTGATCTTTGAGTAACTTTTCATCCCAAAGGTCTTAAGATACTACTGACCAAATTTGAAGTTGATCGGGTTAAATCTCTAGGAGGAGTTCGTTAAAGTACAGCGCCTGGAAATGGTAAAAAAACGCCATAAAATCCAACATGGCCGACTTCCGGTTGGGTTTACGGTATACCTCCAAGAGGGTTTTATTTCCGTCTCATTATGGTACATATACCTACCAAATTTCATAAATTTAGGGGAAACGTGTCGTCGGGGCTACTCAATAGGGGGCGCTAGCGAGCCAATTTGCCACACCCGAGCACGAAACCCATATCAGATATTCATTTCACGCACGTCTGACACGTGTGCAAAATTTCAAAAAAAGTTCATTATCCCAAGCACCTCGTTTTCACGCTCAAAGACATAATAGAATAATAATAATAAGAATAATAATAATAATTAAAGCTGCAAGCAGCGATGATCGGGCCCTCGCCCACGCGCGCACGTCGGGGGAACGCGCACGTCGGGGCACGTACATGTCTTCAGGGCAAGACTCATATAAAACATGTCAAATTTGGGGAAGACTGGACAATGTACAGCCAATTTACAACAACTTCCTGTTTCCTGTAGGGGGCGCTATGACTATCACGCATAATACCACATATATGTCTTCAGGCCTGGTCCATTATCCAGCTTGTGAAGTTTGGAGCAGATTGGACTATGTAAAGTCAAGTAACAACAGCCTCCTGTTTTTTGGCGAAGAAGCTTTTTCGCCGCCACGCCATGGCAACACGGTTCGATAACTTTTTGATCTTTTGATAACTTTTCATCCCAAAGGTCTTAAGATACTACTGACCAAATTTGAGGTAGATGTGATTCATTTCTGAGGCAGAGTACATCAACGTGTAAAACATGATATTTCCTGTTACCACTAGGTGGCGCTATGACTGCGAGTAAAAATTTGCATGTGGATGGTGTCAGACTGGGACTTTTATCAGGCATGAGAAATTTTGAGCATATAGGTTAATGTACGACAAAGTTACAACAACTTCCTGTTTCTTGGCGAAGGCGCTTTTTCGCCGCCACGCCACGGCAATATGGTTTGATAACTTTTTGATCTTTTGATAAGTTTTCATCCCAAAGGTCTTAAGATACTACTGACCAAGTTTGAGGTAGATGTGATTAATTTCTGAGGCAGAGTACATCAATGTGTAAAACATGATATTTCCTGTTACCACTAGGTGGCGCTATGACTGCGAGTCAAAATTTGCATATGGATGTTGTCAGACAGGGACCTTTATCAGGCATGAGAAATTTGGAGCATATAGGTTAATGTACGACAAAGTTACAACAACTTCCTGTTTCTTGGCGAAAGGCGCTTTTTCGCCGCCACGCCACGGCAACATAGTTCGATAACTTTTTGATCTTTGAGTAACTTTTCATCCCAAAGGTCTTAAGATACTACTGACCAAATTTGAAGTTGATCGGGTTAAATCTCTAGGAGGAGTTCGTTAAAGTACAGCGCCTGGATATGGTAAAAAAACGCCATAAAATCCAATATGGCCGACTTCCGGTTGGGTTTACGGTATACCTCCAAGAGGGTTTTATTTACGTCTCGTCATGGTACATATACCTACCAAATTTCGTAAATTTAGGGGAAACGTGTCGTCGGGGCTACTCAATAGGGGGCGCTAGCGAGCCAATTTGCCACACCCGAGCACGAAACCCATATCAGATATTTATTTCACGTACGTTTTATCTTGCATGAGAAATTTGGAGCAGATTGGTTACTATACGCCAAAGTTACAACAACTTCCTGTTTTTTGGCGATGAAGCTTTTTCGCCGCCACGCCACGGCAACATGGTTCGATAACTTTTTGATCTTTTGATAAGTTTTCTTCCCAAAGGTCTTAAGATACTACTGACCAAGTTTCAGGTAGATGTGATTAATTTCTGAGGCAGAGTACATCAATGTGTAAAACATGATATTTCCTGTTACCACTAGGTGGCGCTATGACTGCGAGTAAAAATTTGCATGTGGATGGTGTCAGACTGGGACTTTTATCAGGCATGAGAAATTTTGAGCATATAGGTTAATGTACGACAAAGTTACAACAACTTCCTGTTTCTTGGCGAAGGCGCTTTTTCGCCGCCACGCCACGGCAATATGGTTTGATAACTTTTTGATCTTTTGATAAGTTTTCATCCCAAAGGTCTTAAGATACTACTGACCAAGTTTGAGGTAGATGTGATTAATTTCTGAGGCAGAGTACATCAATGTGTAAAACATGATATTTCCTGTTACCACTAGGTGGCGCTATGACTGCGAGTCAAAATTTGCATATGGATGTTGTCAGACAGGGACCTTTATCAGGCATGAGAAATTTGGAGCATATAGGTTAATGTACGACAAAGTTACAACAACTTCCTGTTTCTTGGCGAAAGGCGCTTTTTCGCCGCCACGCCACGGCAACATAGTTCGATAACTTTTTGATCTTTGAGTAACTTTTCATCCCAAAGGTCTTAAGATACTACTGACCAAATTTGAAGTTGATCGGGTTAAATCTCTAGGAGGAGTTCGTTAAAGTACAGCGCCTGGATATGGTAAAAAAACGCCATAAAATCCAATATGGCCGACTTCCGGTTGGGTTTACGGTATACCTCCAAGAGGGTTTTATTTACGTCTCGTCATGGTACATATACCTACCAAATTTCGTAAATTTAGGGGAAACGTGTCGTCGGGGCTACTCAATAGGGGGCGCTAGCGAGCCAATTTGCCACACCCGAGCACGAAACCCATATCAGATATTTATTTCACGTACGTTTTATCTTGCATGAGAAATTTGGAGCAGATTGGTTACTATACGCCAAAGTTACAACAACTTCCTGTTTTTTGGCGATGAAGCTTTTTCGCCGCCACGCCACGGCAACATGGTTCGATAACTTTTTGATCTTTTGATAAGTTTTCTTCCCAAAGGTCTTAAGATACTACTGACCAAGTTTCAGGTAGATGTGATTAATTTCTGAGGCAGAGTACATCAATGTGTAAAACATGATATTTCCTGTTACCACTAGGTGGCGCTATGACTGTGAGTCAAAATTTGCATATGGATGTCGTCAGACAGGGACCTTTAACAGGCATGAGAAATTTGGAGCATATAGGTTAATGTACGACAAAGTTACAACAACTTCCTGTTTCTTGGCGAAAGGCGCTTTTTCGCCGCCACGCCACGGCAACATAGTTCGATAACTTTTTGATCTTTGAGTAACTTTTCATCCCAAAGGTCTTAAGATACTACTGACCAAATTTGAAGTTGATCGGGTTAAATCTCTAGGAGGAGTTCGTTAAAGTACAGCGCCTGGAAATGGTAAAAAAACGCCATAAAATCCAATATGGCCGACTTCCGGTTGGGTTTACGGTATACCTCCAAGAGGGTTTTATTTACGTCTCGTCATGGTACATATACCTACCAAATTTCGTAAATTTAGGGGAAACGTGTCGTCGGGGCTACTCAATAGGGGGCGCTAGCGAGCCAATTTGCCACACCCGAGCACGAAACCCATATCAGATATTTATTTCACGCACGTCTGACACGTGTGCAAAATTTCAAAAAAAGTTCATTATCCCAAGCACCTCATTTTTACGCGCAAAGACATAATAGAATAATAATAATAAGAATTAAAGCTGCAAGCAGCGATGATCGGGCCCTCGCCCACGCGCGCACGTCGGGGGAACGCGCACGTCGGGGCACGTACATGTCTTCAGGGCAAGACTCTTATAAAACATGTCAAATTTGGGGAAGATTGGACAATGTACAGCCAATTTACAACAACTTCCTGTTTCCTGTAGGGGGCGCTATGACTATCACGCATAATACCACATATATGTCTTCAGGCCTGGTCCATTATCCAGCTTGTGAAGTTTGGAGCAGATTGGACTATGTAAAGTCAAGTAACAACAGCCTCCTGTTTCTTGGCGAAAGGCGCTTTTTCGCCGCCACGCCACGGCAACATGGTTCGATAACTTTTTGATCTTTTGATAAGTTTTCTTCCCAAAGGTCTTAAGATACTACTGACCAAGTTTCAGGTAGATGTGATTAATTTCTGAGGCAGAGTACATCAATGTGTAAAACATGATATTTCCTGTTACCACTAGGTGGCGCTATGACTGTGAGTCAAAATTTGCATATGGATGTTGTCAGACAGGGACCTTTATCAGGCATGAGAAATTTGGAGCATATAGGTTAATGTACGACAAAGTTACAACAACTTCCTGTTTCTTGGCGAAAGGCGCTTTTTCGCCGCCACGCCACGGCAACATAGTTCGATAACTTTTTGATCTTTGAGTAACTTTTCATCCCAAAGGTCTTAAGATACTACTGACCAAATTTGAAGTTGATCGGGTTAAATCTCTAGGAGGAGTTCGTTAAAGTACAGCGCCTGGAAATGGTAAAAAAACGCCATAAAATCCAATATGGCCGACTTCCGGTTGGGTTTACGGAATACCTCCAAGAGGGTTTTATTTACGTCTCGTCATGGTACATATACCTACCAAATTTCGTAAATTTAGGGGAAACGTGTCGTCGGGGCTACTCAATAGGGGGCGCGAGCGAGCCAATTTGCCACACCCGAGCACGAAACCCATATCAGATATTTATTTCACGTACGTTTTATCTTGCATGAGAAATTTGGAGCAGATTGGTTACTATACGCCAAAGTTACAACAACTTCCTGTTTTTTGGCGATGAAGCTTTTTCGCCGCCACGCCACGGCAACATGGTTCGATAACTTTTTGATCTTTTGATAAGTTTTCTTCCCAAAGGTCTTAAGATACTACTGACCAAGTTTCAGGTAGATGTGATTAATTTCTGAGGCAGAGTACATCAATGTGTAAAACATGATATTTCCTTTTACCACTAGGTGGCGCTATGACTGTGAGTCAAAATTTGCATATGGATGTCGTCAGACAGGGACCTTTATCAGGCATGAGAAATTTGGAGCATATAGGTTAATGTACGACAAAGTTACAACAACTTCCTGTTTCTTGGCGAAAGGCGCTTTTTCGCCGCCACGCCACGGCAACATAGTTCGATAACTTTTTGATCTTTGAGTAACTTTTCATCCCAAAGGTCTTAAGATACTACTGACCCAATTTGAAGTTGATCGGGTTAAATCTCTAGGAGGAGTTCGTTAAAGTACAGCGCCTGGAAATGGTAAAAAAACGCCATAAAATCCAATATGGCCGACTTCCGGTTGGGTTTACGGTATACCTCCAAGAGGGTTTTATTTACGTCTCGTCATGGTACATATACCTACCAAATTTCGTAAATTTAGGGGAAACGTGTCGTCGGGGCTACTCAATAGGGGGCGCTAGCGAGCCAATTTGCCACACCCGAGCACGAAACCCATATCAGATATTTATTTCACGTACGTTTTATCTTGCATGAGAAATTTGGAGCAGATTGGTTACTATACGCCAAAGTTACAACAACTTCCTGTTTCTTGGCGAAAGGCGCTTTTTCGCCGCCACGCCACGGCAACATAGTTCGATAACTTTTTGATCTTTGAGTAACTTTTCATCCCAAAGGTCTTAAGATACTACTGACCAAATTTGAAGTTGATCGGGTTAAATCTCTAGGAGGAGTTCGTTAAAGTACAGCGCCTGGAAATGGTGAAAAAACGCCATAAAATCCAATATGGCCGACTTCCGGTTGGGTTTACGGTATACCTCCAAGAGGCTTTTATTTACGTCTCATCATGGTACATATACTTACCAAATTTCGTAAATTTAGGTGAAACGTGTCGTCGGGGCTACTCAATAGGGGGCGCTAGCGAGCCAATTTGCCACACCCGAGCACGAAACCCATATCAGATATTTATTTCACGGACGTTTTATCTTGCATGAGAAATTTGGAGCAGATTGGTTACTATACGCCAAAGTTACAACAACTTCCTGTTTCTTGGCGAAGAAGCTTTTTCGCCGCCACGCCACGGCAACATGGTTCGATAACTTTTTGATCTTTTGATAAGTTTTCTTCCCAAAGGTCTTAAGATACTACTGACCAAGTTTCAGGTAGATGTGATTAATTTCTGAGGCAGAGTACATCAATGTGTAAAACATGATATTTCCTGTTACCACTAGGTGGCGCTATGACTGTGAGTCAAAATTTGCATATGGATGTCGTCAGACAGGGACCTTTATCAGGCATGAGAAATTTGGAGCATATAGGTTAATGTACGACAAAGTTACAACAACTTCCTGTTTCTTGGCGAAAGGCGCTTTTTCGCCGCCACGCCACGGCAACATAGTTCGATTACTTTTTGATCTTTGAGTAACTTTTCATCCCAAAGGTCTTAAGATACTACTGACCAAATTTGAAGTAAATCGGGTTAAATCTCTAGGAGGAGTTCGTTAAAGTACAGCGCCTGGATATGGTAAAAAAACGCCATAAAATCCAATATGGCCGACTTCCGGTTGGGTTTACGGTATACCTCCAAGAGGGTTTTATTTACGTCTCATCATGGTACATATACCTACCAAATTTCGTAAATTTAGGAGAAACGTGTCGTCGGGGCTACTCAATAGGGGGCGCTAGCGAGCCAATTTGCCACACCCGAGCACGAAACCCATATCAGATATTCATTTCACGCACGTCTGACACGTGTGCAAAATTTCAAAAAAAGTTCATTATCCCAAGCACCTCGTTTTCACGCTCAAAGACATAATAGAATAATAAGAATAATAATAAGAATAATAATCATTTGAAATACAATAGGTCCTCGGACCGACTTTGTCGGTGCTCGGGCCCTAATAATAATAATCATTTGAAATACAATAGGTCCTCGGACCGACTTTGTCGGTGCTCGGGCCCTAATAATAATAATAAGAATAATAATCATTTGAATTACAATAGGTCCTCGGACCGACTTTGTCGGTGCTCGGGCCCTAATAATCATTTGAATTACAATAGGTCCTCGGACCGACTTTGTCGGTGCTCGGGCCCTAATAATCATTTGAATTACAATAGGTCCTCGGACCGACGTTGTCGGTGCTCGGGCCCTAATAATCATTTGAAATACAATAGGTCCTCGGACCGACTTTGTCGGTGCTCGGGCCCTAATAATCATTTGAAATACAATAGGTCCTCGGACCGACTTTGTCGGTGCTCGGGCCCTAATGAATATAATCTTTTCTTGTGGGTTAATCCGTGAGAAAAATACTAAGAACATATGAAGAAATACAAATCTTGTAACCTCCAATGATGAAACAAAACTTTTCCTTCGGCGGCTGGTTAGCTCAGGTTTAGCTCAGTCGGTAGAGCGAGCGACCTAGCAGCGGTGGACCCGGGTTCGAATCCGGCCTGTAATCCTTTCCGCATGTCATTTCTCTCTCTCCCCCTTTCCAACACTCTATCCACTGTCCTATCAATAAAATACTTCAAAAATCACCCCAAAAAATAATAACTTTAAAACTTTTCCTTCTAACTTTTCCATATATATATATACATATATATATATATATATATATATAATATATACAATGTTAAGTTATATAAAAGTTAATGTCATGACGTTAATTGTAATATGTATAGTAAAAACACATCACGACAAGGACACATATTAGATTTGATATTAAAAGATCAAAAAGTTATCGAACCATGTTGCCGTGGCGTGGCGGCGAAAAAGCTTCTTCGCCAAAAAACAGGAGGCTGTTGTTATTTGACTTTACATAGTCCAATCTGCTCCAAACTTCACAAGCTGGATAATGGACCAGGCCTGAAGACATATATGTGGTATTATGCGTGATAGTCATAGCGCCCCCTACAGGAAACAGGAAGTTGTTGTAAATTGGCTGTACATTGTCCAATCTTCCCCAAATTTGACATGTTTTATAAGAGTCTTGCCCTGAAGACATGTATGTGCCCCGACGTGCGCGTTCCCCCGACGTGCGCGCGTGGGCGAGGGCCCGATCATCGCTGCTTGCAGCTTTAATTAGGGCCCGAGCACCGACAAAGTCGGTCCGAGGACCTATTGTATTTCAAATGATTATTAGGGCCCGAGCACCGACAAAGTCGGTCCGAGGACCTATTGTAATTCAAATGATTATTAGGGCCCGAGCACCGACAAAGTCGGTCCGAGGACCTATTGTAATTCAAATGATTATTATTCTTATTATTATTATTATTATTATTCTTATTATTATTATTCTATTATGTCTTTGAGCGTGAAAACGAGGTGCTTGGGATAATGAACTTTTTTTGAAATTTTGCACACGTGTCAGACGTGCGTGAAATGAATATCTGATATGGGTTTCGTGCTCGGGTGTGGCAAATTGGCTCGCTAGCGCCCCCTATTGAGTAGCCCCGACGACACGTTTCTCCTAAATTTACGAAATTTGGTAGGTATATGTACCATGATGAGACGTAAATAAAACCCTCTTGGAGGTATACCGTAAACCCAACCGGAAGTCGGCCATATTGGATTTTATGGCGTTTTTTTTACCATATCCAGGCGCTGTACTTTAACGAACTCCTCCTAGAGATTTAACCCGATCAACTTCAAATTTGGTCAGTAGTATCTTAAGACCTTTGGGATGAAAAGTTACTCAAAGATCAAAAAGTTATCGAACTATGTTGCCGTGGCGTGGCGGCGAAAAAGCGCCTTTCGCCAAGAAACAGGAAGTTGTTGTAACTTTGTCGTACATTAACCTATATGCTCCAAATTTCTCATGCCTGATAAAGGTCCCTGTCTGACGACATCCATATGCAAATTTTGACTCACAGTCATAGCGCCACCTAGTGGTAACAGGAAATATCATGTTTTACACATTGATGTACTCTGCCTCAGAAATTAATCACATCTACCTGAAACTTGGTCAGTAGTATCTTAAGACCTTTGAGAAGAAAACTTATCAAAAGATCAAAAAGTTATCGAACCATGTTGCCGTGGCGTGGCGGCGAAAAAGCTTCATCGCCAAAAAACAGGAAGTTGTTGTAACTTTGGCGTATAGTAACCAATCTGCTCCAAATTTCTCATGCAAGATAAAACGTACGTGAAATAAATATCTGATATGGGTTTCGTGCTCGGGTGTGGCAAATTGGCTCGCTAGCGCCCCCTATTGAGTAGCCCCGACGACACGTTTCCCCTAAATTTACGAAATTTGGTAGGTATATGTACCATGACGAGACGTAAATAAAACCCTCTTGGAGGTATACCGTAAACCCAACCGGAAGTCGGCCATATTGGATTTTATGGCGTTTTTTTACCATTTCCAGGCGCTGTACTTTAACGAACTCCTCCTAGAGATTTAACCCGATCAACTTCAAATTTGGTCAGTAGTATCTTAAGAACATTGGGATGAAAAGTTACTCAAAGATCAAAAAGTTATCGAACTATGTTGCCGTGGCGTGGCGGCGAAAAAGCGCCTTTCGCCAAGAAACAGGAAGGTGTTGTAACTTTGACGTACATTAACCTATATGCTCCAAATTTCTCATGCCTGATAAAGGTCCCTGTCTGACGACATCCATATGCAAATTTTGACTCACAGTCATAGCGCCACCTAGTGGTAACAGGAAATATCATGTTTTACACATTGATGTACTCTGCCTCAGAAATTAATCACATCTACGTGAAACTTGGTCAGTAGTATCTTAAGACCTTTGGGATGAAAACTTATCAAAAGATCAAAAAGTTATCGAACTATGTTGCCGTGGCGTGGCGGCGAAAAAGCGCCTTTCGCCAAGAAACAGGAGGCTGTTGTTACTTGACTTTACATAGTCCAATCTGCTCCAAACTTCACAAGCTGGATAATGGACCAGGCCTGAAGACATATATGTGGTATTATGCGTGATAGTCATAGCGCCCCCTACAGGAAACAGGAAGTTGTTGTAAATTGGCTGTACATTGTCCAATCTTCCCCAAATTTGACATGTTTTATAAGAGTCTTGCCCTGAAGACATGTACGTGCCCCGACGTGCGCGTTCCCCCGACGTGCGCGCGTGGGCGAGGGCCCGATCATCGCTGCTTGCAGCTTTAATTATTCTTATTATTATTAGGGCCCGAGCACCGACAAAGTCGGTCCGAGGACCTACTGTATTTCAAATGATTATTATTAGGGCCCGAGCACCGACAAAGTCGGTCCGAGGACCTATTGTATTTCAAATGATTATTATTAGGGCCCGAGCACCGACAAAGTCGGTCCGAGGACCTATTGTATTTCAAATGATTATTATTCTTATTCTTATTATTAGGGCCCGAGCACCGACAAAGTCGGTCCGAGGACCTATTGTATTTCAAATGATTATTAGGGCCCGAGCACCGACAAAGTCGGTCCGAGGACCTATTGTATTTCAAATGATTATTATTAGGGCCCGAGCACCGACAAAGTCGGTCCGAGGACCTATTGTAATTCAAATGATTATTATTCTTATTATTATTATTATTATTATTATTATTATTCTATTATGTCTTTGAGCGTGAAAACGAGGTGCTTGGGATAATGAACTTTTTTTGAAATTTTGCACATGTGTCAGACGTGCGTGAAATGAATATCTGATATGGGTTTCGTGCTCGGGTGTGGCAAATTGGCTCGCTAGCGCCCCCTATTGAGTAGCCCCGACGACACGTTTCTCCTAAATTTACGAAATTTGGTAGGTATATGTACCATGATGAGACGTAAATAAAACCCTCTTGGAGGTATACCGTAAACCCAACCGGAAGTCGGCCATATTGGATTTTATGGCGTTTTTTTACCATATCCAGGCGCTGTACTTTAACGAACTCCTCCTAGAGATTTAACCCGATCAACTTCAAATTTGGTCAGTAGTATCTTAAGACCTTTGGGATGAAAAGTTACTCAAAGATCAAAAAGTTATCGAACTATGTTGTCGTGGCGTGGCGGCGAAAAAGCACCTTTCGCCAAGAAACAGGAAGTTGTTGTAACTTTGTCGTACATTAACCTATATGCTCCAAATTTCTCATGCCTGATAAAAGTCCCTCTCTGACACCATCCATATGCAAATTTTGGCTCGCAGTCATAGCGCCACCTAGTGGTAACAGGAAATATCATGTTTTACACATTGATGTACTCTGCCTCAGAAATTAATCACATCTACCTGAAACTTGGTCAGTAGTATCTTAAGACCTTTGGGATGAAAACTTATCAAAAGATCAAAAAGTTATCGAACCATGTTGCCGTGGCGTGGCGGCGAAAAAGCTTCTTCGCCAAGAAACAGGAAGTTGTTGTAACTTTGGCGTATAGTAACCAATCTGCTCCAAATTTCTCATGCAAGATAAAACGTACGTGAAATAAATATCTGATATGGGTTTCGTGCTCGGGTGTGGCAAATTGGCTCGCTAGCGCCCCCTATTGAGTAGCCCCGACGACACGTTTCCCCTAAATTTACGAAATTTGGTAGGTATATGTACCATGACGAGACGTAAATAAAACCCTCTTGGAGGTATACCGTAAACCCAACCGGAAGTCGGCCATATTGGATTTTATGGCGTTTTTTTACCATTTCCAGGCGCTGTACTTTAACGAACTCCTCCTAGAGATTTAACCCGATCAACTTCAAATTTGGTCAGTAGTATGTTAAGACCTTTGGGATGAAAAGTTACTCAAAGATCAAAAAGTTATCGAACTATGTTGCCGTGGCGTGGCGGCGAAAAAGCGCCTTTCGCCAAGAAACAGGAAGTTGTTGTAACTTTGTCGTACATTAACCTATATGCTCCAAATTTCTCATGCCTGATAAAGGTCCCTGTCTGACGACATCCATATGCAAATTTTGACTCACAGTCATAGCGCCACCTAGTGGTAACAGGAAATATCATGTTTTACACATTGATGTACTCTGCCTCAGAAATTAATCACATCTACCTGAAACTTGGTCAGTAGTATCTTAAGACCTTTGGGAAGAAAACTTATCAAAAGATCAAAAAGTTATCGAACCATGTTGCCGTGGCGTGGCGGCGAAAAAGCTTCATCGCCAAAAAACAGGAAGTTGTTGTAACTTTGGCGTATAGTAACCAATCTGCTCCAAATTTCTCATGCAAGATAAAACGTACGTGAAATAAATATCTGATATGGGTTTCGTGCTCGGGTGTGGCAAATTGGCTCGCTAGCGCCCCCTATTGAGTAGCCCCGACGACACGTTTCCCCTAAATTTACGAAATTTGGTAGGTATATGTACCATGACGAGACGTAAATAAAACCCTCTTGGAGGTATACCGTAAACCCAACCGGAAGTCGGCCATATTGGATTTTATGGCGTTTTTTTACCATTTCCAGGCGCTGTACTTTAACGAACTCCTCCTAGAGATTTAACCTGATCAACTTCAAATTTGGTCAGTAGTATCTTAAGACCTTTGGGATGAAAAGTTACTCAAAGATCAAAAAGTTATCGAACTATGTTGCCGTGGCGTGGCGGCGAAAAAGCGCCTTTCGCCAAGAAACAGGAAGTTGTTGTAACTTTGACGTACATTAACCTATATGCTCCAAATTTCTCATGCCTGATAAAGGTCCCTGTCTGACGACATCCATATGCAAATTTTGACTCACAGTCATAGCGCCACCTAGTGGTAACAGGAAATATCATGTTTTACACATTGATGTACTCTGCCTCAGAAATTAATCACATCTACATGAAACATGGTCAGTAGTATCTTAAGACCTTTGGGATGAAAACTTATCAAAAGATCAAAAAGTTATCGAACTATGTTGCCGTGGCGTGGCGGCGAAAAAGCGCCTTTCGCCAAGAAACAGGAGGCTGTTGTTCTTGTCCAATCTGCTCCAAACTTCACAAGCTGGATAATGGACCAGGCCTGAAGAGGAGTGGTGTGGTATTATAGTCATAGCGCCCCCTACAGGAAACAGGAAGTTGTTGTAAATTGGCTGTACATTGTCCAATCTTCCCCAAATTTGACATGTTTTATAAGAGTCTTGCCCTGAAGACATGTACGTGCCCCGACGTGCGCGCGTGGGCGAGGGCCCGATCATCGCTGCTTGCAGCTTTAATTATTATTCGTTGTCTGCCGAATAAGCGCAATTTGCCGTGAGCTGGAATGAGATGGAAACATGAAACTTGGCATAGGAACTGGAATGATGTGCAGCTGCTTCTCAAGAACTATGACCCCAATCGGCCACATGATGGCGCTGTAATTAACGCCCAAACATGCGATTTTGAAAAGGCCATGCCCCTCACACCGTAAGTTTGATTGACATGAAACTCGACACACATGTCTAGCTCCGTGTGATCTACAAAAAAGCTGCTCAGACCACTAACGTCCGCCTAACTAGATTTTCCGCCATATTGGATTTTTTGAAAAACAGATTTTTGACATCTCCTCCTAAACCGTAGGTCCGATTGCTACCAAATTTTATGTGGATCTTTATTGGACTAATGTCATCTAAAGTTTCATAAAGCGTGTTGATACCTCATTGCGTTATGAATCTGTTGACCAACAAACTTTTCAGTTGGAGGGGCTTAGCAGGAAATTAGCCATAATTCATTGACCATTAGTCAAATCATCATAAATCTTGGTAGATATCTTCAGTGCATATTTGGGAAGAGGCATACCAAAGCGTTTTCTGCTTGACACATAGGGGGCGCCACAAATATCAGAAACTTGTATCGCAAGATCCGGTGGACAGAATTTTATCAAATTTGGTGCACATACTCTGGGGGCAAGTATTAACACAGATGTGAAGTGTCATATTGATCGGTGCATGTGGGCGTGGCCTATTTAGCATTTTATGCTAAATTATGCCTTTGCTCAATTTGCTGTGAGCTGGAACGAGCTAGAGACATGAGACTTGGTACCATAACTGTACATGATGTCATAATGCTTCACATAAAATGTGAAAACAATTGGCCACATGGTGGCGCTATAAAATTTTCAAGGCCAGCCCCCTCACACCATAAGTCCTATCAATTTGAAATTTGACAGACATGTGCTGCTGAATGTGATCTACAAAAAAGTCTCTTGGACCACGAAAGTCCACCGACTAAATTTTCCGCCATGTTGAATTTTTTGAAAAACACATTTTTGACATCTCCTCCTAAACCGTAGGTCTGATTGCTGGCATATTTTCTGCGAATCATTATTGGACCAGGCTCATCAAAGGTTGCATAAAGTTTGTTGATATGTTATTGTGTTGTGAAGATATTGACCAATTAATTTTTAAGGGGCGGGCTCAGCACATCAATAGACCTAAGCCTTTGGCCCATCATCTCCAAACTTGCAGCATATGTTCACAAGAGTAGTTGAAACATCCGCTGAAAGTTTCATTCAAATCGACCACTAGGCGGGCGCTTTGAGCGATAAAGGCTATAACCCGCGAAATGCGCTTGCGGCTTTAATTCATTTTAAATTGATATAACTATGTGGATGTGGAAATATGTTTTATATATTTCATGTTTATTCTTTTACAATGTAATTGTAACCTGTTTTGAAATGTACGATCACAATGTACAACTCTAGTTTTCATCACTAAGCCAAAGAATGCATTTCTCCTCAAGAAACACTGAAAAGTGGATTCATATGAAAAATGTGAAATTTCTTCACAGAAAAACATTTCTTGCATTGGAAACACACAAAAAAGGATAAATATGAAAGGGAACACAGTTTTCCAAAATCTAAAATGATAGTTTTGGACTCCAGGCATCAAACTGTCAGTCTGAGCTGAATTCCATGTAAAACGTTAGTTTTCATCACTAACTCGCTTAATATGTCTTTCTCACCCAAAACCACTCAGGAACGCATTTCTCCTCAAGAAACACTGAAACGTGCATTTACATGAAGAATATGTGATTTATTTACAGAAACACATCTGTTATACTGGAAACATACAAAAAAGAGACAGAATATGAAAAGAAACATTGTTTTCTCAAATCTGACATTAGAATTCACTTCCA
Source organism: Sebastes umbrosus (assembly GCF_015220745.1). Lineage (NCBI taxonomy): Eukaryota > Metazoa > Chordata > Actinopteri > Perciformes > Sebastidae > Sebastes > Sebastes umbrosus. The sequence goes on along the minus strand of NC_051282.1, from coordinate 120,701 downwards.
AGTATCAAATCTTCATTCTGAGCTCAATTCTATGCAAAACTCTTGTTTTCATCACTAAAATCAGTTAATATCTCTTTCTCTCCAATAAACCACACAGAAAAGCATTTCTCCTCAAGAAACACTGAAAAATGCATTTATATGAAAATGATGTGATTTCTTCACAAAAGAAATCTCTTTATTGGAAACATACAAAACAGGATGAAAATGAAAGGGAATACATTTTTACAATTTTTTTACATAATAGTTGGCCTTTCTGCATCAAACCTTCACACTGACCTCAATTCCATGTAAAAATTTCATATAAATGCACTTTTCAGTGTTTCTTGAGGAGAAATGCTTTTCTGTGTGTTTTTTTTGAGAGAAAGCGATATTAACTGAATTTAGTGATGAAAACAAGAGTTTTGCATAGAATTGAGCTCAGAATGAAGATTTAATGATGGGAAGCGAATTCTAATGTAAAGTTTGAGAAAACAATGATTCTTTTCATATTCTGCCTTGTTTTGTATGATTCCAATATAAGAGATTGATTTTCTGACGAAATCACATCATTTTCATATAAATGCACTTTTCAGTGTTTCTTGAGGAGAAATGCGTTCCTGAGTGGTTTTGGATGAGAAAGACATATTAAGCGAGTTTAGTGATTAAAACAAGAGTTTTGCATAGAATTGAGCTGAGAATGAAGATTTGATACTTGGAAGTGAATTCTAATGTCAGATTTGAGAAAACAATGTTTCTTTTCATATTCTGTCTCTTTTTTGTATGTTTCCAGTATAACAGATGTGTTTCTGTTAATAAATCACATATTCTTCATGTAAATGCACGTTTCAGTGTTTCTTGAGGAGAAATGCGTTCCTGAGTGGTTTTGGATGAGAAAGACATATTAAGCGAGTTTACTGATGAAAACAAGAGTTTTGCATAGAATTGAGCTCAGAATGAAGATTTGATACTTGGAAGAGTAACATGGAGGAGTAAGGATGAACGACATGGACAATCGAAATGGAGGAGTGACATGTCACTACATGACCATGTCCCTCCTTCCATGTTGCTCCTCCATGTAATTCCTCCATGTCACTCCTCCATGTTACTCTTCCATGTCACTCCTCCATGTCACTCCTGCATGTCGATCCTATATGTCACTCCTCCATGTCGTTCCTCCATGTCACTCCTCCATGTCACTCCTTCGTATCACTGCTCCATGTCGATCCTCCATGCTCCTCCATGTCAATCCTCCATGTCACTCCAGAATATATATATATAATGTCACTCAAGGATGTCACTCAAGGATGTCACTCCAGTATGTCCCTCCTCCTTGTCCCTCCTCCATGTCACTCCTCCATCTCGATCCTCCATGTTGATCCTTCATGTCACTCCTCCATGTCGATCCTCCATGTCGATCCTCTATGTCGATCCTACATGTCGCTCCTCCATGTCTTCCTTGTTACTCCTCCATGTCGATCTTCCATGTCAATCCTCCATGTCACGCCGACATGTCACTGCTCAATGTCACTGCTCAATGTCACTCCTCCATGTCGCTCCTCTATGTCACTCCAGAATGTCGCTCCTCCATGTCACTCCAGAATGTCACTCCAGAATGTAAACCCAGAATGTTGCTCCGCCATGTCCCTCCTTCCTGTGTCTTCCATGACACTCCTCCTGTCACTCCATGTCACTCCTGCATGTCGATCCTACATGTCACTCCTCCATGTTGTTCCTCCATGTCAATCCTCCATGTCGCTCCTCCATGTCACTGCTCCATGTCACTCCTCCATTTCGATTGTCCATGTCGTTCATCCTTACTCCTCCATGTTACTCTTCCATGTCACACCTCCATGTCACTCCTGCATGTCGATCCTACATGTCACTCCTCCATGTTGTTCCTCCATGTCAATCTTCCATGTCTATCCTCCATGTCGCTCCTCCATGTCACTCCTCCATGCCACTCCTTCATATCACTGCTCCATGTCAGTCCTCCATGTCACTACTCCATGTCGATCCTGCATGTAACTCCTCCATGTCACTCCTCCATGTTGCTCCTCCATGTAGATCCTAGATGTCGCTCCTCCATGTCGCTTCTCCATGTAGATCCTCCATGTCACTCCACCAAGTTGCTCCTCCATGTCACTCCTCCATGTCACTCCAGAATGTCACTCCAACATGTCACTCCAGAATGTTATTCCAGAATGTCAACCAGAATGTAGCTCCTCCATGTCCCTCCTTCATGTCACTCCTCCAAGTTGCTACTCCATGTCTCTCCTCCATGTCGATCCACCATGTAGATCCTAGATGTTGCTCCTCCAACTTGCTACTCCATGTCTCTACTCCATGTCGATCCTCCATGTCGCTCATCCTTGCTCCTCCATGTCACTCCTCCATGTCACTCCAGAAGGTTGCTCCTCTAGTTCCTCCTTCCTGTGACTCCTCAATTCAACTAATCCATGTCACTACTCCATGTCTTCCATGACACTCCTCCATGTCACTCCTCCATGTCACTCGTCCATGTCACTCCTGCATGTCGATCCTACATGTCACTCCTCCATGTCGCTCCTCCATGTCAATCCTCCATGTCAATACTCCATGTCAGTTCTTCTTGTCACTCCTCATAGTCACTCCTCCATGTCACTCCTCCATGTCGATTCTCCATGTCACTCCTCCAAGTTAATACTCCATGTCACTCCTCCATGTCGATCCACCATGTCCCTCGTCCTTGCTCCTCCATGTCACTCCTCCATGTCAACCCAGAATGTCGCTCCTCCATGTCCCTCCTTCCTGTGACTCCTCAATGTAACTCCTCCGTGTCACTACTCCATGTCTTCCATGACACTCCTCCTTGTCACTCCTGCATGTCGATCCTACATGTCACTCCTCCATGTCGCTCCTCCATGTCACCCCTTCATATCAATGCTCCATATCGATCCTCCATGTCACTTCTCCATGTCAGTCCTAAATGTCACTCCTCCATGTCGATCGTCCATGTCGCTCATTCTTACTCCTCCATATTACTCTTCCATATCGCTTCTCCATGTCACACCAGAATGTCACTCCAGAATGTCGCTCCTCTATGTACCTCCTTCCTGTGACTCCTCAATGTAACTCCTCCATGTCACTACTCCATGTCTTCCATGACACTCCTCCATGTCACTCCTCCATGTCACTCCTCCATGTCGATCATACATGTCACTCCTCCATGTCACTTCTTCTTGTCACTTCTCAATGTCACTACTCCATATCAATCCTCCATGTCGCTCCTCCATGTCACTCCTTCATATCAATGCTCCATGTCGATCATCCATGTCACTCCTCCATGTCGCTCCTCCATGTTGATCCTCCATGTCACTCTTCCATTTCGCTCCTCCATGTCGCTCCTCCATGTTGATCGTCCATGTCACTCCTTCATGTTTATCCTGTGAGTCACTGCTCCATGTAACTCCTCCATGTTGATCCTGCATGTCGCTCCTCCATGTCACTCCTCCATGTCACTGCTTTATGCCGCTCCTCCATGTCTCTACTCCATGTTGATCCTCCATGTCGCTCATCCTTGCTCCTCCATGTCACTCCTCCATGTCGCTCCTCCTCGTCACTCCAAAATTTCCCTCCTCCATGTCCCTCCTCCAAGTAGAGACTTGGAGGAGGGACATGTCACTCCTTAATGTCGACATTGAGGAGTGCCTCAATGTCACTCCTCCCTGTCGATCCTCCATGTCACTCCTACAAGTTGCTACTCCATGTCACACCTCCATGTTGACCCACCATGTCGCTCATCCTTGTTCCTCCATGTCAATCCTCCATGTCACTCCAGAATGTCACTCCTCCATGTCACTCCAGAATGTCACTCCTACATGTCACTCCAGAATGTCACTCCAGAATGTCAACCCAGAATGTAGCTCCTCCATGTCCCTCCTCCATGTCGCTCCTCCATGTCGATCATCCATGTCACTCCTCCAACTTGCTACTCCATGTCACTCCTCCATATCAATCCTCCATGTCACTGCTCCATGTCGATCCACCATGTCGCACATCCTTGTGCCTCCATGTCACTCCTCCATGTTACTCCAGAATATTTATCCTCCATGTCACTCCAGAATGTCAACCCAGAATGTCGCTCCTCCATGTCCCTCCTTCCTGTGACTTCTCCAAGTAATTCCTCCATGTCACTCCTCCATGTCTTCCATGACACTCCTCCATGTCACTCCTCCATGTCAATCCTACATTTCACTCCTCCATGTCACTCCACCATGTCGCTCCTCCATGTCACTCCTCCATGTCCTTCCTCCATGTCACTCCTCCATGTAACAATTACGTGTCACTCCTCTATGTCACTGCTCCATGTCAATCCTCCATTTCGATCCTCCATGTTGCTCCACCATGTCACTACTCCATGTCTTCCATGTCACTCCTCCATGTCGCTCTTCCATGTCGCTCCTCCATGTCACTCCTCCATGTCGATCCTCCATGTCTCTCCACCATGTCACTCCTCCATGTCACTCCTCGTTGTCGCTCCTCCATTTCACTCCTCCATGTCACTCCAGAATGTCGCTCCTCCACGTCACTCCTCCATGTAACTCCTCCATGTCAATCCTACATGTCACTCCTCCATGTCACTCCACCATGTTGCTCCTCCATGTCACTCATCCATGTCGATCCTCCATGTCACTCCTCCATGTCACACTTCCATGCCACTGCTCCATGTCGATCCTCCATTTCGATCCTCCATGTTGCTCCACCATGTCACTACTCCATGTCTTCCATGTCACTCCACCATGTCACTCCTCCATGTCTTCCATTTCATTCCCCCATGTACCTCCTCCATGTAGCTCCTCCATGCAGATCCTTCATGTTACACCTCCGTATCGTTCCGTCTTGTCACTCCTCCATGTCACTACTCAATGTCGATATCTCCATGTCACTCCAGAATGTCCCTCCTGAAAGTCACTCCTCCATTTCGATCCTCCATGTCACTCCTCCATGTCACACTTCCATGTCAATCCTCCATGTCACTGCTCCATGTCGAGCCTCCATTTCGATCCTCCAAGTTGCTCCACCATGTCACTACTCTGTGTTTTCCATTTCACTCCCACATGTACCTCCTCCATGTAGCTCCTTCATGCAGATCCTTCATATTACACCTCCATGTCACTCCAGAATGTCCCTCCTGAAAGTCACTCCAGAATGTCACTCCTCCATATTCCCCCTCCATGTCACTCCTCCATGTCGACCCTCCATGTCACTCCTCTCTGTCTTCCATATCACTCCTCCATGTCAGTCCTCCATGTTGCTCCTAAATGTTGCTCCTCCTTGTCGATCCTCCATATCGCTCCTCCATGTCAATCCAGAATGTCGCTCCTCCATGTCACTCCAGAATGTCGCTCCACCCTGTCTTTCCAGAATGTACCTCCTCGTTGTCAGACCTCCATGTCACTCCTCCACGTAGCTCCTCCATGTAGCTCCTCAACGTCGATCCTCATTGTCGATCCTCAATGTTGCTCCTCCATGTCGATCCTCCATGTCATTCCTCCATGTGGATCCAATATGTTACTCCTCCATTTCGATCTTCAATGTTACCCCTTTATTCCTCTATTTCACTCCTCCATGTGTCTCCTCCCTGTCTTCTACGTCAATCCTCCATGTTCCATGTTACTCCTCCATGTTACTCCTCCATGTCACTCCGCCATGTCGCTCCTCCGTGTCACTGTGCCATGTCGCTCCTCCATGTCACTCCTTCATGTCGATCCTCCATGTCACTCCTTCATGACACACTTCCATGTCACTCCTCCATGTCACTGTTTCATGTCGATCCTCAATGTCACTCCACCATGTGTTCCATGTCACTCCTCGTGTTGCTCCTCCATGTGACTATTCCATGTCCATCCTCTATGTCTCTCGTCCCTGCACCTCCATATCACTCCTCCATGTATCTCCTCCATGTCACCCCAGAATGCCACTCCTCCATGTCACTCCAGAATGTCTCTCCAGAATTTAACTCCAGAACGTCACTCCTCCATGTCCCTCTTCCATGTCAATCCTCTATGTTGATCCTCCATATCACTCCTTGTCACTCCTCCATGTCGATACCTCCATGTCACTCCAGAATGTCCCTCAGGAAAGTAACTCCAGAATGTCTCTCCTCCATATACCTCCTCCATGTCGATCCTCTATTTCACACCTCCATGTCGCCCCTCCATGTCACTCCTCCCTGTCTTCCATGTCAGTCCTGCATGTAATTCCGCCATGTCGTTTCTCCATGTTGCTTCTCCATGTCACTCCTCCATGTCGCTGCTCCATGTCGATCCTCCATGTCGATCCTCCATGTCACTCCTCCATGTCTTCCATGTCGACACATGTCGATCCTCCATGTGGCTCCTCCTTGCTCCTCCATATCACTCCACCATGTCGCTACTCCATGTCACTCCAGAATGTCGCTCCTCCATGTCACTCCAGAATATCACTCCAGATTTAACTCCAGAATGTCACTCCTCCATGTTACTGCTTGATGTCGCTCCTCCATGTCGATCCTCCATGTCGCTCCTCCTTGTTACTCCTCCACATCGATCCTCCATTTCGATCCTCCATGTTGCTCTACCATGTCACTCCTCCATGTCGCTACTCCATGTCACTCCTCCATGTCTTCCATGTCGACACATGTTGATCCTCCATGTCGCTCCTCCTTCCTCATCCATATCACTCCACCATGTCGCTCCTCCATGTCACTCCAGAATGTCGCTCCTCCATGTCAATCCAGATTTAACTCCAGAATATCACTCCTCCATGTCGATCTTCCATGTCTCTCCTCCATGTCACTCCTCCATCTCTACCATGTCACTCCTCCATGTCACTTCTCCATGTCGATCAACCTTGACAGTCCTCCATGTCGATCCTCTATGTCACTCCTCCATGTCGATCCTCCATGTCACTCCTCCATTTAGATCCTACATGTTACTCCTCCATGTCGATCTTCCATATTGCTCCTCCATGTCACTCCAGAATGTCGCTCCACCATGTTCATCCAGAATGAACCTCCTCGTTGTCAGTATTCCATGTTGCTCCGCGATGTCGCTCCTCCATGTCGCTATTCCATGTCGCTCCTCCTAGTCACTCCTCCATGTCAATCCTCCATGTCGCTCCTCCATTTCACTCCTCCATGTCGTTCCTCCAAGTCACTCCTCCATGTTGATCCTCCAGGTCGATACTCCATGTTGCTCCTCCTTGTCACTCCTCCATTTCTTCCATGTCACTGCACCGTGTCGCTCCTCCATGTCACTTATTCATATCGATCCTCCATGTCACTCCTCCTTGCTCCTCCATATCACTCCTCCATGTCATTCCACCATGTCACTTCAGAATGTCGCTCCTCCATGTCACTCCAGAATGTCACTGCTCCATGTCGATCCTCTATTGCGCTCCTCCATGTCATTCCTCCGTCTTCCACGTCACTCCTCCATGTAACTCCTCCATGTAAATCCTACATATCAATCCTCCATGTCACTCCACCATGTCGCTCCTCCATGTCACTCCTCCATGTCACACTTCCATGTCAATCCTCCATGTCACTTCTCCATGTCGATCCTCCATTTCGATCCTCCTCGTCCATGTCACTCCTCCGTGTCGCTCCTTTTTGTCACTCCTCCTTGTCACTCCTCCTTGTCACTACTCAATGTTGATACCTCCATGTCACTCCAGAATGTCCCTCCTGAAAGTCACTCCAGAATGTCACTCTTCCATATTCCTCCTCCATGTCACTCCTCCATGTCGACCCTCCATGTCACTCCTCCCTGTCTTCCATATCACTCCTCCATGTCAGTCTTCTATGTCACTCCTCCATATAGCTCCTCCATATCGCTCCTCCATGTCAATCCTCCATGTCACTCCTCCATTTAGATCCTACATGTTACTCCTCCATGTCGATCTTCCATGTCAATCCAGAATGTCGCTCCTCCATGTCACTCCAAAATATCGCTCCACCCTGTACCTCCAGAATGTACCCATTCGTTGTCAGACTTCCATGTCGCTCCGTGATGTCGCTCCTTCATTAGCTCCTCAATGTCGCTCCTCATTGTCGATCCTCAATGTCGCTCCTCCATGTCGATCCTCCATGTCATTCCTCCATGTGGATCCAACATGTTACTCCTCCATGTCGATCTTCTAGGTCGCTCCTCCATGTCCTTCCAGAATGTCGCTCCTCCATGTCACTCCAAAATGTCACTCCAGAATTTAACTCCAGAATGTTACTCCTCCATGTTCCTCCTCCATGTCGCTCCTCCATGTCACTCCAGAATGTCCCTCAAGAATGTCACTCCAGAATGCCACTCCTCCATGTTGATCCTCTATTTTCCTCCTCCATGTCACTCCTGTCTTCCACGTCAATCCTCCATGTTACTCCTCCATGTCACTCCGCCATGTCTCTCCTCCATGTCAATCCGCCATGGAGCTCCTCCATGTCACCTAACCCTAACCCATGTCACACTTCCATTTCACTCCTCCATGTCACTGTTTCATGTAAATCCTCCATTTCGATCCTCAATGTCGATCCTCAATGTCACTCCACCATGTGTTCCATGTCACTCGTCCATTTTGCTCCTCCATGTGACAATTCCATGTCGATCCTCTAGGTCTCTCATCCCTGCTCCTCCATATCTCTCCTCCATGTATCTCCTCCATGTCACCCCAGAATGCTGCTCCTCCATGTCACTCCAGAATGGTTCTCCAGAATTTAATTCCAGAACGTCACTCCCCCATGTCCCTCCTCCATGTCAATCCTCTATTTTAATCCTCCATATCACTCCTCCTTGTCACTCCTCCATGTCGATACCTCCATGTCACTACAGAATGTCCCTCCAGAAAGTCACTCCAGAATTTCACTCCTCCATATACCTCCTCCATGTCGATCCGCTATTTCAGACCTCCATGTCGCCCCTCGGTAACTTCTCCCTGTCTTCCATGTCAGTCCTCCATGTAACTCCTCCATGTCGATCCTCCATGTCGATCCTCCATGTCGATCCTCCATGTCACTCTTCCATGTCTTCCATGTCGACACATGTCGATCCTCCCTATGGCTCCTCATTGCTCCTCCATATCACTCCACCATGTCGCTCCTCCATGTCACTCCAGAATGTCGCTCCTATTGTCACTCCAGAATATCACTCAAGATTTAACTCCAGAATGTCACTCCTCCATGTCACTCCTCCATGTCGATCCACCATGTAGATCCTAGATGTTGCTCCTCCAACTTGCTACTCCATGTCTCTACTCCATGTCGATCCTCCATGTCGCTCATCCTTGCTCCTCCATGTCACTCCTCCATGTCACTCCAGAAGGTTGCTCCTCTATGTTCCTCCTTCCTGTGACTCCTCAATTCAACTCCTCCATGTCACTACTCCATGTATTCCATGACACTCCTCAATGTCACTCCTCCATGTCACTCGTCCATGTCACTCCTGCATGTCGATCCTACATGTCACTCCTCCATGTCGCTCCTCCATGTCGATTCTCCATGTCACTCCTCCAAGTTAATACTCCATGTCACTCCTCCATGTCGATCCACCATGTCCCTCATCCTTGCTCCTCCATGTCACTCCTCCATGTCAACCCAGAATGTCGCTCCTCCATGTCCCTCCTTCCTGTGACTCCTCAATGTCACTCCTCCGTGTCACTACTCCATGTCTTCCATGACACTCCTCCATGTCACTCCTCCATGTCACTCCTCCATGTCGATCCTACATGTCACTCCTCCATGTCACTTCTTCTTGTCACTCCTCAATGTCACTCCTCCATGTCACTCCTCCATGTCACTTCTTCTTGTCACTCCTCAATGTCGCTCCTCCATGATACTCCTCCATGTCGCTCCTCCATGTCACTACTCCATATCAATCCTCCATGTCGCTCCTCCATGTCGATCATCCATGTCACTCCTTCATATCAATGCTCCATGTCGATCATCCATGTCACTCCTCCATGTCGCTCCTCCATGTTGATCCTCCATGTCACTCTTCCATTTCGCTCCTCCATGTTGATCGTCCATGTCACTCCTTCATGTTTATCCTGTGAGTCACTGCTCCATGTAACTCCTCCATGTTGATCCTGCATGTCGCTCCTCCATGTCACTCCTCCATGTCACTGCTTTATGCCGCTCCTCCATGTCTCTACTCCATGTCAATCCTGCATGTCGATCCTACATGTTACTCCTCCATGTCGCTCTTCCATGTCACTCCTCCATGTCCTTCCTCCATGTCACTGCTCCATGTCGATCATCAATTGTGCTCCTCCATGTCATTCCTCCCTGTCTTCCACGTCACTCCTCTATGTAACTCCTCCATGTCAATCCTACATTTCACTCCTCCATGTCACTCCACCATGTCGCTCCTCCATGTCACTCCTCCATGTCGATCCTCCATGTCACTCCTCCATGTAACAATTACGTGTCACTCCTCTATGTCACTGCTCCATGTCAATCCTCCATTTCGATCCTCCATGTTGCTCCACCATGTCACTACTCCATGTCTTCCATGTCACTCCTCCATGTCGCTCTTCCATGTCGCTCCTCCATGTCACTCCTCCATGTCGATCCTCCATTTCACTCCTCCATGTCACTCCAGAATGTCGCTCCTCCACATCACTCCTCCATGTAACTCCTCCATGTCAATCCTACATGTCACTCCTCCATGTCACTCCACCATGTTGCTCCTCCATGTCACTCATCCATGTCGATCCTCCATGTCACTCCTCCATGTCACACTTCCATGCCACTGCTCCATGTCGATCCTCCATTTCGATCCTCCATGTTGCTCCACCATGTCACTACTCCATGTCTTCCATGTCACTCCACCATGTCACTCCTCCATGTCTTCCATTTCATTCCCCCATGTACCTCCTCCATGTAGCTCCTCCATGCAGATCCTTCATGTTACACCTCTGTATCGCTCCTTCTTGTCACTCCTCCATGTCACTACTCAATGTCGATATCTCCATGTCACTCCAGAATGTCCCTCCTGAAAGTCACTCCTCCATGTCGATCCTCCATGTCACTCCTCCATGTCACACTTCCATGTCAATCCTCCATGTCACTGCTCCATGTCGAGCCTCCATTTCGATCCTCCAAGTTGCTCCACCATGTCACTACTCTATGTTTTCCATTTCACTCCCCCATGTACCTCCTCCATGTAGCTCCTTCATGCAGATCCTTCATATTACACCTCTTTGTCAATCCTCCATGTTACTCCTCCATGTCACTGCTCCGTGTCGCTCCTTCTTGTCACTCCTCCATGTCACTACTCAATGTCGATACCTCCATGTCACTCCAGAATGTCCCTCCTGAAAGTCACTCCAGAATGTCACTCCTCCATATTCCTCCTCCACGTAGCTCCTCCATGTAGCTCCTCAACGTCGATCCTCATTGTCGATCCTCAATGTTGCTCCTCCATGTCGATCCTCCTTGTCATTCCTCCATGTGGATCCAATATGTTACTCCTCCATTTCGATCTCCAATGTTACCCCTTTATTCCTCTATTTCACTCCTCCATGTGTCTCCTCCCTGTCTTCTACGTCAATCCTCCATGTTCCATGTTACTCCTCCATGTTACTCCTCCATGTCACTCCGCCATGTCGCTCCTCCGTGTCACTGTGCCATGTCGCTCCTCCATGTCACTCCTTCATGTCGATACTCCATGTCACTCCTCCATGACACACTTCCATGTCACTCCTACATGTCACTGTTTCATGTCAATCCTCAATGTCACTCCACCATGTGTTCCATGTCACTCCTCGTGTTGCTCCTCCATGTGACTATTCCATGTCCATCCTCTATGTCTCTCGTCCCTGCACCTCCATATCACTCCTCCACGTATCTCCTCCATGTCACCCCAGAATGCCACTCCTCCATGTCACTCCAGAATGTCTCTCCAGAATTTAACTCCAGAACGTCACTCCTCCATGTCCCTCTTCCATGTCAATCCTCTATGTTGATCCTCCATATCACTCCTCCTTGTCACTCCTCCATGTCGATACCTCCATGTCACTCCAGAATGTCCCTCAGGAAAGTAACTCCAGAATGTCACTCCTCCATATACCTCCTCCATGTCGATCCTCTATTTCACACCTTCATGTCGCCCCTCCATGTCACTCCTCCCTGTCTTCCATGTCAGTCCTGCATGTAATTCCGCCATGTCGATTCTCCATGTTGCTTCTCCATGTCACTCCTCCATGTCGCTGCTCCATGTCGATCCTCCATGTCGATCCTCCATGTCACTCCTCCATGTCTTCCATGTCGACACATGTCGATCCTCCATGTGGCTCCTCCTTGATCCTCCATATCACTCCACCATGTCGCCAAACTGTCCGAAAAAAAAGATCTGAAAATGTCTGAAAAAAAAGTCTGAAAAAAAAGATCTGAAAAAAATATCTGAAAAATGTCGAACAAAAGAAGTCTGAAAAAACTGTCCGAAAAAAAAGATCTGAAAATGTATGAAAAAAAAGTCTGAAAAAAAAGATCTGAAAATGTCGGACAAAAAAAGTCTGGAAAGAATATCTGAAAAATGTCGGACAAAAGAAGTCTGAAAAAACTGTCCGAAAAAAAAGATCTGAAAATGTCTGAAAAAAAAGTCTGAAAAAAAAGATCTGAAAAAAATATCTGAAAAATGTCGGACAAAAGAAGTCTGAAAAAACTGTCCGAAAAAAAAGATCTGAAAATGTATGAAAAAAAAGTCTGAAAAAAAAGATCTGAAAATGTCGGACAAAAAAAGTCTGGAAAGAATATCTGAAAAATGTCGGACAAAAGAAGTCTGAAAAAACTGTCCGAAAAAAAAGATCTGAAAATGTCTGAAAAAAAAGTCTGAAAAAAAAGATCTGAAAAAAATATCTGAAAAATGTCGGACAAAAGAAGTCTGAAAAAACTGTCCGAAAAAAAAGATCTGAAAATGTATGAAAAAAAAGTCTGAAAAAAAAGATCTGAAAATGTTGGACAAAAAAAGTCTGGAAAGAATATCTGAAAAATGTCGGACAAAAGAAGTCTGAAAAAACTGTCCGAAAAAAAAGATCTGAAAATGTCTGAAAAAAAAATCTGAAAAAAAAGATCTGAAAATGTCTGAAAAAAAAGTCTGAAAAATGTCAGACAAAAAAAGTCTGAAAAAAATATCTGAAAAATGTCGGATAAAAAAAGTCTGAAAAAAAAGATCTGAATAAAAGATCTGAAAAATGTCGGACCAAATAAGTCTGGAAAGAATATCTGAAAAATGTCGGACAAAAAAAGTCTGAAAAAAAAATCTGAAAATGTCGGACAAAAGAAGTCTGAAATAACTGTCCGATAAAAAAGATCTGAAAATGTATGAAAAAAAAGTCTGAAAAAAAAGATCTGAAAATTGTAGGACAAAAAAAGTCTTGAAAAAATATCTGAAAAATTTCGGACAAAAGAAGTCTGAAAAAACTGTCCGAAAAAAAAGATCTGAAAATGTCTGAAAAAAAAGTCTGAAAAAAAAGATCTGAAAAAAAGATATGTAAAATGTCGGACAAAAAAATTCTGAAAAATGTCGTACAAAAGAAGTCTGAAAAAACTGTCCGAAAAAAATGATCTGAAAATGTCTGAACAAAAAGATCTGAAGAATGTCGGACAAAAAAAGTCGGGAAAAAAAATCTGAAAAATGTCGGACACAGAAGTCTGAAAAAACTTCTATTGACTTTTTTTTTTGCCAATGATTCAGACTCATTGCCTCCACAAAGTACGGGCAGTGGAAGGTTTGAAAGTTGAAGTTTTACATGGAATTGAGGTCAGTGTGAAGGTTTGATGCAGAAAGGCCAACTATTATGTAAAAAAATTGTAAAAATATATTCCCTTTCATTTTCATCCTCTTTTGTATGTTTCCAATAAAAGAGATTTCTTTTCTGAAGAAATCACATCATTTTCATATAAATGCACTTTTCAGTGTTTCTTGAGGAGAAATGCTTTTCTCTTTTTTCTTTTTTGTTTTTTTTGAGAGAAAGCGATATTAACTGAGTTTAGTGATGAAAACAAGAGTTTTGCATAGAATTGAGCTCAGAATGAAGATTTGATGATGGGAAGCGAATTCTAATGTAAAATTTGAGAAAACAATGAATCATATTCTGTCTCTTTTTTGTATGTTTCCAGTATAACAGATGTGTTTCTGTAAATAAATCACATATTCTTCATGTAAATGCACGTTTCAGTGTTTCTTGAGGAGAAATGCGTTCCTGAGTGGTTTTGGATGAGAAAGACATAATAAGCGAGTTTAGTGATGAAAACAAGAGTTTTGCATAGAATTGAGCTCAGAATGAAGATTTGATACTTGGAAGAGTAACATGGAGGAGTAAGGATGAACGACATGGACAATCGAAATGGAGGAGTGACATGGAGCAGTGACATGGAGGATCGACATGGATGATTGACATGGAGGAACAACATGGAGGAGTCCCTCCTTCCCATGTCCCTCCTTCCTGTGACTCCTCCATGTAATTCCTCCATGTCACTCCTCCATGTTACTCTTCCATGTCACTCCTCCATGTCACTCCTGCATGTCGATCCTATATGTCACTCCTCCATGTCGTTCCTCCATGTCACTCCTCCGTGTCACTCCTTCGTATCACTGCTCCATGTCGATCCTCCATGCTCCTCCATGTCAATCCTCCATGTCACTCCAGAATATATATATATAATGTCACTCAAGGATGTCACTCAAGGATGTCACTCCAGTATGTCCCTCCTCCTTGTCCCTCCTCCATGTCACTCCTCCATCTCGATCCTCCATGTTGATCCTTCATGTCACTCCTCCATGTCGATCCTCCATGTCGATCCTCTATGTCAATCCTCCATGTCACGCCGACATGTCACTGCTCAATGTCACTGCTCAATGTCACTCCTCCATGTCGCTCCTCTATGTCACTCCAGAATGTCGCTCCTCCATGTCACTCCAGAATGTCACTCCAGAATGTAAACCCAGAATTTTGCTCCGCCATGTCCCTCCTTCCTGTGTCTTCCATGACACTCCTCCTGTCACTCCATGTCACTCCTGCATGTCGATCCTACATGTCACTCCTCCATGTTGTTCCTCCATGTCAATCCTCCATGTCGCTCCTCAATGCCACTCCTTCATATCACTGCTCCATGTCGATCCTCCATGTCACTGCTCCATGTCACTCCTCCATTTCGATTGTCCATGTCGTTCATCCTTACTCCTCCATGTTACTCTTCCATGTCACACCTCCATGTCACTCCTGCATGTCGATCCTACATGTCACTCCTCCATGTTGTTCCTCCATGTCAATCTTCCATGTCTATCCTCCATGTCGCTCCTCCATGTCACTCCTCCATTCCACTCCTTCATATCACTGCTCCATGTCAGTCCTCCATGTCGATTCTCCATGTCACTACTCCATGTCGATCCTGCATGTAACTCCTCCATGTCACTCCTCCATGTTGCTCCTCCATGTAGATCCTAGATGTCGCTCCTCCATGTCGCTTCTCCATGTAGATCCTCCATGTCACTCCACCAAGTTGCTCCTCCATGTCACTCCTCCATGTCACTCCAGAATTTCACTCCAACATGTCACTCCAGAATGTTATTCCAGAATGTCAACCAGAATGTAGCTCCTCCATGTCCCTCCTTCATGTCACTCCTCCAAGTTGCTACTCCATGTCTCTCCTCCATGTCGATCCACCATGTAGATCCTAGATGTTGCTCCTCCAACTTGCTACTCCATGTCTCTACTCCATGTCGATCCTCCATGTCGCTCATCCTTGCTCCTCCATGTCACTCCTCCATGTCACCCCAGAAGGTTGCTCCTCTATGTTCCTCCTTCCTGTGACTCCTCAATTCAACTCCTCCATGTCACTACTCCATGTCTTCCATGACACTCCTCCATGTCACTCCTCCATGTCACTCGTCCATGTCACTCCTGCATGTCGATCCTACATGTCACTCCTCCATGTCGCTCCTCCATGTCAATCCTCCATGTCAATACTCCATGTCAGTTTTTCTTGTCACTCCTCATAGTCACTCCTCCATGTCACTCCTCCATGTCGATTCTCCATGTCACTCCTCCAAGTTAATACTCCATGTCACTCCTCCATGTCGATCCACCATGTCCCTCATCCTTGCTCCTCCATGTCACTCCTCCATGTCAACCCAGAATGTCGCTCCTCCATGTCCCTCCTTCCTGTGACTCCTCAATGTAACTCCTCCGTGTCACTACTCCATGTCTTCCATGACACTCCTCCATGTCACTCCTGCATGTCGATCCTACATGTAACTCCTCCAATTCGCTCCTCCATGTCACTCCTTCATATCAATGCTCCATATCGATCCTCCATGTCACTTCTCCATGTCAGTCCTAAATGTCACTCCTCCATGTCGATCGTCCATGTCGCTCATTCTTACTCCTCCATGTTACTCTTCCATATCGCTTCTCCATGTCACACCAGAATGTCACTCCAGAATGTCGCTCCTCTATGTACCTCCTTCCAGTGACTCCTCAATGTAACTCCTCCATGTCACTACTCCATGTCTTCCATGACACTCCTCCATGTCACTCCTCCATGTCACTCCTCCATGTCGATCCTACATGTCACTCCTCCATGTCACTTCTTCTTGTCACTCCTCAATGTCACTCCTCCATGTCACTCCTCCATGTCACTTCTTCTTGTCACTCCTCAATGTCGCTCCTCCATGATACTCCTCCATATTCCTCCTCCATGTCACTCCTCCATGTCGACCCTCCATGTCACTCCTCTCTGTCTTCCATATCACTCCTCCATGTCAGTCTTCTATGTCACTCCTCCATATAGCTCCTCCATATCGCTCCTCCATGTCAATCCTCCATGTCACTCCTCCATTTAGATCCTACATGTTACTCCTCCATGTCGATCTTCCATGTCAATCCAGAATGTCGCTCCTCCATGTCACTCCAAAATGTCGCTCCACCCTGTACCTCCAGAATGTACCCATTCGTTGTCAGACTTCCATGTCGCTCCGTGATGTCGCTCCTTCTTGTAGCTCCTCAATGTCGCTCCTCATTGTCGATCCTCAATGTCGCTCCTCCATGTCAATCCTCCATGTCATTCCTCCATGTGGATCCAACATATTACTCCTCCTTGTCGATCTTCTAGGTCGCTCCTCCATGTCCTTCCAGAATGTCGCTCCTCCATGTCACTCCAAAATGTCACTCCAGAATTTCACTCCAGAATGTTACTCCTCCATGTTCCTCCTCCATGTCGCTCCTCCATGTCACTCCAGAATGTCCCTCAAGAATGTCACTCCAGAATGCCACTCCTCCATGTTGATCCTCTATTTCCCTCCTCCATGTCACTCCTGTCTTCCACGTCAATCCTCCATGTTACTCCTCCATGTCACTCCGCCATGTCTCTCCTCCATGTCAATCCGCCATGGAGCTCCTCCATGTCACCTAACCCTAACCCATGTCACACTTCCATTTCACTCCTCCATGTCACTGTTTCATGTAAATCCTCCATTTCGATCCTCAATGTCGATCCTCAATGTCACTCCACCATGTGTTCCATGTCACTCGTCCATTTTGCTCCTCCATGTGACTATTCCATGTCGATCCTCTAGGTCTCTCATCCCTGCTCCTCCATATCACTCCTCCATGTATCTCCTCCATGTCACCCCAGAATGCTGCTCCTCCATGTCACTCCAGAATGGTTCTCCAGAATTTAATTCCAGAACGTCACTCCTCCATGTCCCTCCTCCATGTCAATCCTCTATGTTAATCCTCCATATCACTCCTCCTTGTCACTCCTCCATGTCGATACCTCCATGTCACTACAGAATGTCCCTCCAGAAAGTCACTCCAGAATTTCACTCCTCCATATACCTCCTCCATGTCGATCCGCTATTTCAGACCTCCATGTCGCCCCTCGGTAACTTCTCCCTGTCTTCCATGTCAGTCCTCCATGTAACTCCTCCATGTGGATCCTCCATGTCACTCTTCCATGTCTTCCATGTCGACACATGTCGATCCTCCCTATGGCTCCTCATTGCTCCTCCATATCACTCCACCATGTCGCTCCTCCATGTCACTCCAGAATGTCGCTCCTGATGTCACTCCAGAATATCACTCAAGATTTAACTCCAGAATGTCACTCCTCCATGTCACTCCTCCATGTCGATCCTCCATCTCACTTGTCCATGTCACACTTCCATGTCACTGCTCGATGTCGCTCCTCCATGTCGATCCTCCATGTTGCTACACCATGTCACTCTTCCATGTCTTCCATGTCACTCCCCCATGTACCTCCTACATGTAGCTCCTCCATTTAGATCCTTCATGTTACTCTTCTATATCAAACCTCCATATCTCTCATCAATGTCACTCCAGAATGTCACTCCAGAATGTCGCTCCTCCATGTCACTCCAGAATCTCCCTCCAGAATGTCCCTCCAAAATTAAACTCCTCCATGTAACTCCTCCATGTCGCTCCTCTTTGTCACTCCTCCAAGTCACTAATTAATTTCGGTCTTCCATGTCGACACATGTCGATCCTCCATGTCACTCCTCTTTGATCCTCCAAATCACTCCTCCATGTCCCTCCTCCATGTTGCTCCTCCATGTCACTCCAGAAAGTCCCTCCAGAATGTCACTCCTCCATGTCACTCCTCCATGTCCCTCCTCTATATCACTCCTCCATATCGATCCTCTATGTCGCTCCTCCATGTCACTCCTCCCTGTCTTCCACGTCACTTCGCCATGTCGCTCATCCATGTCAATCCTACATGTCGATCCTCCATGTTGATCCTCCATGTCACACTTCCATGTCACTGCTCGATGTCGCTCCTCCATATATTTCCTCCATGTCGCTCCTCCTTGTGACTCCTCCATGTCACTCCTCCTTGTCACTCCTCCATGTCACTTCTCCATGTTGATCCTCCATTTTGATCCTACATGTTGCTCCACCATGTCACTCCTCCATGTCTTCCATGTCACTCCCCCATGTACCTCATCCGTGTCGGTCCTCCATGTTGCTCTTCCCTGCTCGTCCATATCACTCCTCCATGTCACCCAAGAATGTTGCTCCTCCATGTCACTCCAGAATGTCACTCCAGAATTTAACTCCAGAATGTCACTCCTCCATGTCATTCCTCTATGTAGATCCTCCATATAACTCCTCCTTGTCACTCCTCAATGTCGATACCTCCATCTCACTCCAGAATGTCCCTCCAGAAAGTCACTCCATAATGTCACTCCTCCATAAACCTCCTCCATGTCACTCCTCCAAGTTGATCCTCTATTTCACACCTCCATGTCGCCCCTCCATGTCACTCCTCCCTGTCTTCAATGTCCCTCCACCATGTCGATCCTCCAAGTCGATCCTCCATGTCGATCCTCCATGTCACTCATCCATGTAACTGCTCCATGTCGATCCTCCAAGTCGATCTTCCATGTTGCACCTCCATTTCACTCCTCCATGTCTTCCATGTCACTCCCCTATGTACCTCCTCCATGTAGCTCCTCCGTGTAGATCCTTCATGTTACTCCTCTATGTCAATCCTCCATATGTCTCATCAATGTCACTCCAGAATGTCAGTCCAGAATGTCGCTCCTCCATGTCACTCCTAACTGTCTTCCATGTCATTCCTCCATGTCGCTCCTCCATGTCGATCCTCCATGTCGATCCTCCATGTCGCTCCTCCTTGTTACTCCTTCATGTTGCTCCTCCTTGTCACTCCTCCATGTCAATCCTCCATGTCAGTCCTCCATGTCACTCCTCCATGTTGATCCTCCATGTTATTCCTCCATTTCACTCCTCCATGTCGCTCCTCCATGTCACTCCAGAATGTCATTCCAAAATTTAACTCCAGAATGTCACTCCTCCATGTCCCTCCTCAATTCTATTCCAGAATGTCACTCCAGAATTTAACTCCAGAATGTCACTCCTCCATGTCCTTTCTCCATGTCAATCCTCCATGTCAGTCCTAATTGTCGATCCTCCATGTCAGTCCTCCATGTCGCTCCTCAATGTTGCTCCTCCACGTCGCTCCTCCATGTCGATCTTCCATGTCGATCTTCCATGTCAAATGTCACTATTCCATGTCCGTCCTCCATGTCAATCTTCCATGTCGATCCTCCATGTCACTCCTCCATGTCTATCACCCATGTCAGTCATCCATGTCACTACTCCTTGTTACTCCTTCATGTGGCTCCTCCATGTCGATCCTCCTTGTTACTTCTTCATGTCACTCCTCCTTGTCACTACTCCCTGTTGATCCTCCATGTCAGTCATCCTCGTCAATCCTCCATGTGACTGCTCAATGTCGCTCCTCCATGTCGATCCTCCATGTTGCTCCTCCTTGTTACTCCTCCATGTCGCTCTAGAATGTTGCTCCTCCATGCCATTCCAGAATTTCACTACAGAATTTAACTCCAGAATTTCACTCCTCCATGTCCCTCCTCCATGTCAATCCTCTATGTCCATCCTCCATGTCACTCCTTCATGTCACTCCAGAATGTCCCTCCAGAATATAACTCCAGAATGTCAGTCCTCCATGTCCCTCTTCCATGTCAATCCTCCATGTCATTGCTCCATGTCGCTCCTCCATGTCGCCCCTAATTGCTCATCCATATCACTCCTCCATGTCACTCTAGAATGTTGCTCCTCCATGTCACTCCAGAAGTCACTCCAGAATTTAACTCCAGAATGTAACTCCTCCATGTACCTCCTCCATGTCAATCGTATATGTCCATCCTCCATATCACTCCTCCACGTAACTCCGGAATATTCATCCAGAATGTCACTCTAGAATGTAATTCCTCCATATCCCTCCTTAATATCACTCCTCCATGTCAATGTTCAATTTAACACCTACATTTCGCTCCTACATGTCACTCCTCCGTCTCCTATGTCACTCCTCCATGTCACTCCTCCATGTCCCTCCTCTATATCACTCCTCCATGTCGCTCCTCCTTGTTACTCCTTCATGTGGCTCATTCTTGTCACTCCTCCATGTCACTGCTCCATATCGATCGTCGATCGTCCATGTTGATCCTCCATGTTGCTACTCCATGTCACTCCTCCATGTCTTCCATGTCACTCTCTCATGTACCTCCTCAATGTCGCTCCGCCATCTAGATCCTTCATGTTACTACTCCATGTCAATCCCCCATGTCGCTCCTCAATGTCACTACAGAAGGTTGCTCCTCCATATCACTCCAGAATGTCGCTCATCCATGTCACTCCAGAATGTCGCTCCTCCATGTCACTCCAGAATGTCATTCCTCAATGTCAGTCCTCCAAGTCGATCCGTAATGTTGCTCCTCATGTAGCTCCTCCATGTTACTCTTCTATGTTTCTCCTCCATGTCACTCCTCCATCTCGATCCTCAATTTCGCTCCTCCATTTCACTCCTCCATGTCACTCCAGAATGTCGCTCCTCCATGTCACTCAAGAATGTCACTTCAGAATTTAACTCCTCCATGTCCCTCCTCCATGTCGCTCCTCCATGTCACTCCAGAATGTCACTCCTCCATGTCCCTCCTCCATGTCACTCCTCCATGTCGATCCTCTATTTCGCTCCTCCAGTCGCTCCTCCATGTCACTCCTCCCTTTCTTCCACGTCACACCTCTATGTAACTCCTCCATGTCAATCCTCCATGTCACTCCTCCATCTCATTCCGCCATGTCGCTCCTCCATGTCGCTCCTCCTCCCTACTCCATGTTGCTCCATGTCTTCCATGTCGCTCCAGAATGTCGCTCCTCCATGTCATTCCACAATGTCGCTCCTCCTTGTCCCTCCAGAATGTCATTCCTCCATGTCAGTCCTCCAAATCGCTCCGTGATGTTGCTCCTTATGTAGCTCCTCCATTTAACTCTTCTATGTTTCTCCTCCATGTCACTCCTCCATCTCGATCCTCCATTTCGCTCCTCCATTTCACTCCTCCATGTCACTCCAGAATGTCGCTCCTCCTAGTCACTCCCCCATGTTTATCCTACATGTCGCTCCTCCTTGCTCCTCCATATCACTCCTCTATGTAACTCCTCCATGTCAGTGCTACATGTCACTCCTCCATGTCGATCCTCCATGTCTCTCCTCCATGTCACTCTGCCATGTAACTCCAGAATGTCGCTCCAGAATGCTACTCCTCCAGATCCCTCCTCCATGTCACTGCTCCATGTCGATCCTCTATTTCGCTCCTCCATGTCATTCCTCCCTGTCTTCCACGTCACTCCTCCATGTAACTCCTCCATTTCAATCCTACATGTCACTCCTCCATGTCACTCCACCATGTCGCTCCTCCAAGTAGAACTTTGATGTCACTCCTCCGTGTCACTGCTCCATGTCGATCCTCCATTTCGATCCTCCATGTTGCTCCACCATGTCACTACTCCATGTCTTCCATGTCACTCCACCATGTCACTCCTCCATGTCTTCCATGTCACTCCCCCATGTACCTCCTCCATGTAGATCCTTCATGTTACTCCTCTATGTCAATCCTCCATGTCGCTCCTCCATGTCACTTCTCCGTGTCGCTCCTCCTTATCACTGCTCCATGTCACTACTCAATGTCGTTACCTCCATGTCACTCCAGAATGTCCCTCCTGAAAGTCACTCCAGAATGTCACTCCTCCATATTCCTCCTCCTTGTCACTCCTCCCTGTCTTCCATATCACTCCTCCATGTCACTCCTCCATGTCGATCATCCATGTCGCTCCTCCATGTCACTCCTCCATGTTGATTCTCCATGTCACTCCTCCATGTCGATCCTCCATGTCGCTCCACCATGTCGCTCCTCCATGTCACTCCTCCATGTTGATCCTCAATGTCACTCCTCCATGTCACACTTCAAAGTCACTGCTCGATGTCGCTCCATGTCGATCCTCCATGTCGCTCCTCCTTGTTACTCCTTCATGTCGCTCCTCCTTGTCACTCCTCCATGTCACTCATCCATGTCTTCCATGTCACTCCCCCATGTACCTCCTCTATGTAGCTCCTCCATGTAGACCCTTCATGTTACTCCTCTATGTCAATCCTCCATATCTCTCACCAATGTCACTCCAGAATGTTGCTCCTCCATGTCAAACCAGAATGTTGCTCCTCCATGTCACTCCAGAATGTCCCTCCAGAATGTCCCTCCAAAATGTAACTTCTCCGTGTCACTCCTCCATGTCGCTCCTCTTTGTCACTCCACCATGTCACTCCAGAATGTCACTACTCCATGTCACTCCAGAATTTCAATCCAGATTTAACTCCAGAATGTCACTCCTCCATGTCGATCCTCCATGTCAATCTTCTATGTCTCTCCTCCATGTCACCCCTCCATCTCTACCATGTCACTCCTCCATGTCACTCCTCCTTGTCGATCCACCATGTTGCTCCTCCATGTCGATCCTCTATGTAGCTCCTCCATGTCACTCCAGAATGTCGCTCCTCCATGTCACTCCAGAATGTTGCTCCACCATGTCCCTCCAGAATGTACCTCCTCGTTGTCAGTGTACCATGATGAGACGTAAATAAAACCCTCTTGGAGGTATACCGTAAACCCAACCGGAAGTCGGCCATATTGGATTTTATGGCGTTTTTCTCCATATCCAGGCGCTGTACTTTAACGAACTCCTCCTAGAGATCTAACCCGATCAACTTCAAATTTGGTCAGTAGTATCTTAAGACCTTTGGGATGAAAAGTTACTCAAAGATCAAAAAGTTATCGAACTATGTTGCGTGGCGGCGAAAAAGCGCCTTTCGCCAAGAAACAGGAAGTTGTTGTAACTTTGTCGTACATTAACCTATATGCTCCAAATTTCTCATGCCTGATAAAAGTCCCTCTCTGACACCATCCATATGCAAATTTTGGCTCGCAGTCATAGCGCCACCTAGTGGTAACAGGAAATATCATGTTTTACACATTGATGTACTCTGCCTCAGAAATTAATCACATCTACCTGAAACTTGGTCAGTAGTATCTTAAGACCTTTGGGATGAAAACTTATCAAAAGATCAAAAAGTTATCGAACCATGTTGCCGTGGCGTGGCGGCGAAAAAGCTTCTTCGCCAAAAAACAGGAAGTTGTTGTAACTTTGGCGTATAGTAACCAATCTGCTCCAAATTTCTCATGCAAGATAAAACGTGCGTGAAATAAATATCTGATATGGGTTTCGTGCTCGGGTGTGGCAAATTGGCTCGCTAGCGCCCCCTATTGAGTAGCCCCGACGACACGTTTCACCTAAATTTATGAAATTTGGTAGGTATATGTACCATGATGAGACGTAAATAAAACCCTCTTGGAGGTATACCGTAAACCCAACCGGAAGTCGGCCATATTGGATTTTATGGCGTTTTTCTCCATATCCAGGCGCTGTACTTTAACGAACTCCTCCTAGAGATTTAACCCGATCAACTTCAAATTTGGTCAGTAGTATCTTAAGACCTTTGGGATGAAAAGTTACTCAAAGATCAAAAAGTTATCGAACTATGTTGCCGTGGCGTGGCGGCGAAAAAGCGCCTTTCGCCAAGAAACAGGAAGTTGTTGTAACTTTGTCGTACATTAACCGATATGCTCCAAATTTCTCATGCCTGATAAAAGTCCCTCTCTGACACCATCCATATGCAAATTTTGGCTCGCAGTCATAGCGACACCTAGTGGTAACAGGAAATATCATGTTTTACACATTGATGTACTCTGCCTCAGAAATTAATCACATCTACCTGAAACTTGGTCAGTAGTATCTTAAGACCTTTGGGATGAAAACTTATCAAAAGATCAAAAAGTTATCGAACCATGTTGCCGTGGCGTGGCGGCGAAAAAGCTTCTTCGCCAAGAAACAGGAAGTTGTTGTAACTTTGTCGTACATTAACCAATCTGCTCCAAATTTCTCATGCCTGATAAAAGTCCCTCTCTGACACCATCCATATGCAAATTTTGGCTCGCAGTCATAGCGCCACCTAGTGGTAACAGGAAATATCATGTTTTACACGTTGATGTACTCTGCCTCAGAAATTAATCACATCTACCTGAAACTTGGTCAGTAGTATCTTAAGACCTTTGGGATGAAAAGTTATCAAAAGATCAAAAAGTTATCGAACCATGTTGCCGTGACGTGGCGGCGAAAAAGCTTCTTCGCCAAAAAACAGGAGGCTGTTGTTACTTGACTTTACATAAGTCCAATCTGCTCCAAACTTCACAAGCTGGATAATGGAGCAGGCCTGAAGAGGAGTGGTGTGGTATTATAGTCATAGCGCCCCCTACAGGAAACAGGAAGTTGTTGTAAATTGGCTGTACATTGTCCAATCTTCCCCAAATTTGACATGTTTTATAAGAGTCTTGCCCTGAAGACATGTACGTGCCCCGACGTGCACGCGTGGGCGAGGGCCCGATCATCGCTGCTTGCAGCTTTAATTATTATTCGTTGTCTGCCGAATAAGTGCAATTTGCCGTGAGCTGGAATGAGATGGAAACATGAAACTTGGCATAGGAACTGGAATGATGTGCAGCTCCTTCTCAAGAACTATGACCCCAATCGGCCACATGATGGCGCTGTGTTGATTGACATGAAACTCGACACACATGTCTAGCTCCGTGTGATCTACAAAAAAGCTGCTCAGACCACTAACGTCCGCCTAACTAGATTTTCCGCCATATTGGATTTTTTGAAAAACAGATTTTTGACATCTCCTCCTAAACCGTAGGTCCGATTGCTACCAAATTTTATGTGGATCTTTATTGGACTAATGTCATCTAAAGTTTCATAAAGCGTGT
This sequence comes from Sebastes umbrosus, assembly GCF_015220745.1. Classification (NCBI taxonomy): domain Eukaryota; kingdom Metazoa; phylum Chordata; class Actinopteri; order Perciformes; family Sebastidae; genus Sebastes; species Sebastes umbrosus. The sequence continues at coordinate 95,001 of NC_051282.1, read as the reverse complement.
TGATACCTCATTGCGTTATGAATCTGTTGACCAACAAACTTTTCAGTTGGAGGGGCTTAGCAGGAAATTAGCCATAATTCATTGACCATTAGTCAAATCATCATAAATCTTGGTAGATATCTTCAGTGCATATTTGGGAAGAGGCATACCAAAGCGTTTTCTGCTTGACACATAGGGGGCGCCACAAATATCAGAAACTTGTATCGCAAGATCCGGTGGACAGAATTTTATCAAATTTGGTGCACATACTCTGGGGGCAAGTATTAACACAGATGTGAAGTGTCATATTGATCGGTGCATGTGGGCGTGGCCTATTTAGCGTTTTATGCTAAATTATGCCTTTGCTCAATTTGCTGTGAGCTGGAACGAGCTAGAGACATGAGACTTGGTACCATAACTGTACATGATGTCATAATGCTTCACATAAAATGTGAAAACAATTGGCCACATGGTGGCGCTATAAAATTTTCAAGGCCAGCCCCCTCACACCATAAGTCCTATCAATTTGAAATTTGACAGACATGTGCTGCTGAATGTGATCTACTAAAAAGTCTCTTGGACCACGAAAGTCCACCGACTAAATTTTCCGCCATGTTGAATTTTTTGAAAAACACATTTTTGACATCTCCTCCTAAACCGTAGGTCTGATTGCTGGCATATTTTCTGCGAATCATTATTGGACCAGGCTCATCAAAGGTTGCATAAAGTTTGTTGATATGTTATTGTGTTGTGAAGATATTGACCAATTAATTTTTAAGGGGCGGGCTCAGCACATCAATAGACCTAAGCCTTTGGCCCATCATCTCCAAACTTGCAGCATATGTTCACAAGAGTAGTTGAAACATCCGCTGAAAGTTTCATTCAAATCGACCACTAGGCGGGCGCTTTGAGCGATAAAGGCTATAACCCGCGAAATGCGCTTGCGGCTTTAATTCATTTTAAATTGATATAACTATGTGGATGTGGAAATATGTTTTATATATTTCATGTTTATTCTTTTACAATGTAATTGTAACCTGTTTTGAAATGTACGATCACAATGTACAACTCTAGTTTTCATCACTAAGCCAAAGAATGCATTTCTCCTCAAGAAACACTGAAAAGTGGATTCATATGAAAAATGTGAAATTTCTTCACAGAAAAACATTTCTTGCATTGGAAACACACAAAAAAGGATAAATATGAAAGGGAACACAGTTTTCCAAAATCTAAAATGATAGTTTTGGACTCCAGGCATCAAACTGTCAGTCTGAGCTGAATTCCATGTAAAACGTTAGTTTTCATCACTAACTCGCTTAATATGTCTTTCTCACCCAAAACCACTCAGGAACGCATTTCTCCTCAAGAAACACTGAAACGTGCATTTACATGAAGAATATGTGATTTATTTACAGAAACACATCTGTTATACTGGAAACATACAAAAAAGAGACAGAATATGAAAAGAAACATTGTTTTCTCAAATCTGACATTAGAATTCACTTCCAAGTATCAAATCTTCATTCTGAGCTCAATTCTATGCAAAACTCTTGTTTTCATCACTAAAATCAGTTAATATCTCTTTCTCTCCAATAAACCACACAGAAAAGCATTTCTCCTCAAGAAACACTGAAAAATGCATTTATATGAAAATGATGTGATTTCTTCACAAAAGAAATCTATTTATTGGAAACATACAAAACAGGATGAAAATGAAAGGGAATATATTTTTACAATTTTTTTACATAATAGTTGGCCTTTCTGCATCAAACCTTCACACTGACCTCAATTCCATGTAAAAATTTCATATAAATGCACTTTTCAGTGTTTCTTGAGGAGAAATGCTTTTCTGTGTGTTTTTTTTGAGAGAAAGCGATATTAACTGAATTTAGTGATGAAAACAAGAGTTTTGCATAGAATTGAGCTCAGAATGAAGATTTAATGATGGGAAGCGAATTCTAATGTAAAGTTTGAGAAAACAATGATTCTTTTCATATTCTGCCTTGTTTTGTATGATTCCAATATAAGAGATTGATTTTCTGACGAAATCACATCATTTTCATATAAATGCACTTTTCAGTGTTTCTTGAGGAGAAATGCGTTCCTGAGTGGTTTTGGATGAGAAAGACATATTAAGCGAGTTTAGTGATTAAAACAAGAGTTTTGCATAGAATTGAGCTGAGAATGAAGATTTGATACTTGGAAGTGAATTCTAATGTCAGATTTGAGAAAACAATGTTTCTTTTCATATTCTGTCTCTTTTTTGTATGTTTCCAGTATAACAGATGTGTTTCTGTAAATAAATCACATATTCTTCATGTAAATGCACGTTTCAGTGTTTCTTGAGGAGAAATGCGTTCCTGAGTGGTTTTGGATGAGAAAGACATATTAAGCGAGTTTACTGATGAAAACAAGAGTTTTGCATAGAATTGAGCTCAGAATGAAGATTTGATACTTGGAAGAGTAACATGGAGGAGTAAGGATGAACGACATGGACAATCGAAATGGAGGAGTGACATGGAGCAGTGACATGACCATGTCCCTCCTTCCATGTTGCTCCTCCATGTAATTCCTCCATGTCACTCCTCCATGTTACTCTTCCATGTCACTCCTCCATGTCACTCCTGCATGTCGATCCTATATGTCACTCCTCCATGTCGTTCCTCCATGTCACTCCTCCATGTCACTCCTTCGTATCACTGCTCCATGTCGATCCTCCATGCTCCTCCATGTCAATCCTCCATGTCACTCCAGAATATATATATATAATGTCACTCAAGGATGTCACTCAAGGATGTCACTCCAGTATGTCCCTCCTCCTTGTCCCTCCTCCATGTCACTCCTCCATCTCGATCCTCCATGTTGATCCTTCATGTCACTCCTCCATGTCGATCCTCCATGTCGATCCTCTATGTCGATCCTACATGTCGCTCCTCCATGTCTTCCTTGTTACTCCTCCATGTCGATCTTCCATGTCAATCCTCCATGTCACGCCGACATGTCACTGCTCAATGTCACTGCTCAATGTCACTCCTCCATGTCGCTCCTCTATGTCACTCCAGAATGTCGCTCCTCCATGTCACTCCAGAATGTCACTCCAGAATGTAAACCCAGAATGTTGCTCCGCCATGTCCCTCCTTCCTGTGTCTTCCATGACACTCCTCCTGTCACTCCATGTCACTCCTGCATGTCGATCCTACATGTCACTCCTCCATGTTGTTCCTCCATGTCAATCCTCCATGTCGCTCCTCCATGTCACTCCTCAATGCCACTCCTTCATATCACTGCTCCATGTCGATCCTCCATGTCACTGCTCCATGTCACTCCTCCATTTCGATTGTCCATGTCGTTCATCCTTACTCCTCCATGTTACTCTTCCATGTCACACCTCCATGTCACTCCTGCATGTCGATCCTACATGTCACTCCTCCATGTTGTTCCTCCATGTCAATCTTCCATGTCTATCCTCCATGTCGCTCCTCCATGTCACTCCTCCATGCCACTCCTTCATATCACTGCTCCATGTCAGTCCTCCATGTCACTACTCCATGTCGATCCTGCATGTAACTCCTCCATGTCACTCCTCCATGTTGCTCCTCCATGTAGATCCTAGATGTCGCTCCTCCATGTCGCTTCTCCATGTAGATCCTCCATGTCACTCCACCAAGTTGCTCCTCCATGTCACTCCTCCATGTCACTCCAGAATGTCACTCCAACATGTCACTCCAGAATGTTATTCCAGAATGTCAACCAGAATGTAGCTCCTCCATGTCCCTCCTTCATGTCACTCCTCCAAGTTGCTACTCCATGTCTCTCCTCCATGTCGATCCACCATGTAGATCCTAGATGTTGCTCCTCCAACTTGCTACTCCATGTCTCTACTCCATGTCGATCCTCCATGTCGCTCATCCTTGCTCCTCCATGTCACTCCTCCATGTCACTCCAGAAGGTTGCTCCTCTATGTTCCTCCTTCCTGTGACTCCTCAATTCAACTACTCCATGTCACTACTCCATGTCTTCCATGACACTCCTCCATGTCACTCCTCCATGTCACTCGTCCATGTCACTCCTGCATGTCGATCCTACATGTCACTCCTCCATGTCGCTCCTCCATGTCAATCCTCCATGTCAATACTCCATGTCAGTTCTTCTTGTCACTCCTCATAGTCACTCCTCCATGTCACTCCTCCATGTCGATTCTCCATGTCACTCCTCCAAGTTAATACTCCATGTCACTCCTCCATGTCGATCCACCATGTCCCTCAGTCCTTGCTCCTCCATGTCACTCCTCCATGTCAACCCAGAATGTCGCTCCTCCATGTCCCTCCTTCCTGTGACTCCTCAATGTAACTCCTCCGTGTCACTACTCCATGTCTTCCATGACACTCCTCCATGTCACTCCTGCATGTCGATCCTACATGTCACTCCTCCATGTCGCTCCTCCATGTCACTCCTTCATATCAATGCTCCATATCGATCCTCCATGTCACTTCTCCATGTCAGTCCTAAATGTCACTCCTCCATGTCGATCGTCCATGTCGCTCATTCTTACTCCTCCATGTTACTCTTCCATATCGCTTCTCCATGTCACACCAGAATGTCACTCCAGAATGTCGCTCCTCTATGTACCTCCTTCCTGTGACTCCTCAATGTAACTCCTCCATGTCACTACTCCATGTCTTCCATGACACTCCTCCATGTCACTCCTCCATGTCACTCCTCCATGTCGATCCTACATGTCACTCCTCCATGTCACTTCTTCTTGTCACTCCTCAATGTCACTCCTCCATGTCACTCCTCCATGTCGCTCCTCCATGTCACTACTCCATATCAATCCTCCATGTCGCTCCTCCATGTCACTCCTTCATATCAATGCTCCATGTCGATCATCCATGTCACTCCTCCATGTCGCTCCTCCATGTTGATCCTCCATGTCACTCTTCCATTTCGCTCCTCCATGTCGCTCCTCCATGTTGATCGTCCATGTCACTCCTTCATGTTTATCCTGTGAGTCACTGCTCCATGTAACTCCTCCATGTTGATCCTGCATGTCGCTCCTCCATGTCACTCCTCCATGTCACTGCTTTATGCCGCTCCTCCATGTCTCTACTCCATGTTGATCCTCCATGTCGCTCATCCTTGCTCCTCCATGTCACTCCTCCATGTCGCTCCTCCTCGTCACTCCAAAATTTCCCTCCTCCATGTCCCTCCTCAAAGTAGAGACTTGGAGGAGGGACATGTCACTCCTTAATGTCGACATTGAGGAGTGCCTCAATGTCACTCCTCCATGTCGATCCTCCATGTCACTCCTACAAGTTGCTACTCCATGTCACACCTCCATGTTGACCCACCATGTCGCTCATCCTTGTTCCTCCATGTCAATCCTCCATGTCACTCCAGAATGTCACTCCTCCATGTCACTCCAGAATGTCACTCCTACATGTCACTCCAGAATGTCAACCCAGAATGTAGCTCCTCCATGTCCCTCCTCCATGTCGCTCCTCCATGTCGATCATCCATGTCACTCCTCCAACTTGCTACTCCATGTCACTCCTCCATATCAATCCTCCATGTCACTGCTCCATGTCGATCCACCATGTCGCACATCCTTGTGCCTCCATGTCACTCCTCCATGTTACTCCAGAATATTTATCCTCCATGTCACTCCAGAATGTCAACCCAGAATGTCGCTCCTCCATGTCCCTCCTTCCTGTGACTTCTCCAAGTAATTCCTCCATGTCACTCCTCCATGTCTTCCATGACACTCCTCCATGTCACTCCTCCATGTCAATCCTACATTTCACTCCTCCATGTCACTCCACCATGTCGCTCCTCCATGTCACTCCTCCATGTCCTTCCTCCATGTCACTCCTCCATGTAACAATTACGTGTCACTCCTCTATGTCACTGCTCCATGTCAATCCTCCATTTCGATCCTCCATGTTGCTCCACCATGTCACTACTCCATGTCTTCCATGTCACTCCTCCATGTCGCTCTTCCATGTCGCTCCTCCATGTCACTCCTCCATGTCGATCCTCCATGTCTCTCCACCATGTCACTCCTCCATGTCACTCCTCGTTGTCGCTCCTCCATTTCACTCCTCCATGTCACTCCAGAATGTCGCTCCTCCACGTCACTCCTCCATGTAACTCCTCCATGTCAATCCTACATGTCACTCCTCCATGTCACTCCACCATGTTGCTCCTCCATGTCACTCATCCATGTCGATCCTCCATGTCACTCCTCCATGTCACACTTCCATGCCACTGCTCCATGTCGATCCTCCATTTCGATCCTCCATGTTGCTCCACCATGTCACTACTCCATGTCTTCCATGTCACTCCACCATGTCACTCCTCCATGTCTTCCATTTCATTCCCCCATGTACCTCCTCCATGTAGCTCCTCCATGCAGATCCTTCATGTTACACCTCCGTATCGTTCCTTCTTGTCACTCCTCCATGTCACTACTCAATGTCGATATCTCCATGTCACTCCAGAATGTCCCTCCTGAAAGTCACTCCTCCATGTCGATCCTCCATGTCACTCCTCCATGTCACACTTCCATGTCAATCCTCCATGTCACTGCTCCATGTCGAGCCTCCATTTCGATCCTCCAAGTTGCTCCACCATGTCACTACTCTATGTTTTCCATTTCACTCCCCCATGTACCTCCTCCATGTAGCTCCTTCATGCAGATCCTTCATATTACACCTCCATGTCACTCCAGAATGTCCCTCCTGAAAGTCACTCCAGAATGTCACTCCTCCATATTCCTCCTCCATGTCACTCCTCCATGTCGACCCTCCATGTCACTCCTCTCTGTCTTCCATATCACTCCTCCATGTCAGTCCTCCATGTTGCTCCTAAATGTTGCTCCTCCTTGTCGATCCTCCATATCGCTCCTCCATGTCAATCCAGAATGTCGCTCCTCCATGTCACTCCAGAATGTCGCTCCACCCTGTCTTTCCAGAATGTACCTCCTCGTTGTCAGACCTCCATGTCACTCCTCCACGTAGCTCCTCCATGTAGCTCCTCAACGTCGATCCTCATTGTCGATCCTCAATGTTGCTCCTCCATGTCGATCCTCCATGTCATTCCTCCATGTGGATCCAATATGTTACTCCTCCATTTCGATCTTCAATGTTACCCCTTTATTCCTCTATTTCACTCCTCCATGTGTCTCCTCCCTGTCTTCTACGTCAATCCTCCATGTTCCATGTTACTCCTCCATGTTACTCCTCCATGTCACTCCGCCATGTCGCTCCTCCGTGTCACTGTGCCATGTCGCTCCTCCATGTCACTCCTTCATGTCGATCCTCCATGTCACTCCTTCATGACACACTTCCATGTCACTCCTCCATGTCACTGTTTCATGTCGATCCTCAATGTCACTCCACCATGTGTTCCATGTCACTCCTCGTGTTGCTCCTCCATGTGACTATTCCATGTCCATCCTCTATGTCTCTCGTCCCTGCACCTCCATATCACTCCTCCATGTATCTCCTCCATGTCACCCCAGAATGCCACTCCTCCATGTCACTCCAGAATGTCTCTCCAGAATTTAACTCCAGAACGTCACTCCTCCATGTCCCTCTTCCATGTCAATCCTCTATGTTGATCCTCCATATCACTCCTCCTTGTCACTCCTCCATGTCGATACCTCCATGTCACTCCAGAATGTCCCTCAGGAAAGTAACTCCAGAATGTCTCTCCTCCATATACCTCCTCCATGTCGATCCTCTATTTCACACCTCCATGTCGCCCCTCCATGTCACTCCTCCCTGTCTTCCATGTCAGTCCTGCATGTAATTCCGCCATGTCGATTCTCCATGTTGCTTCTCCATGTCACTCCTCCATGTCGCTGCTCCATGTCGATCCTCCATGTCGATCCTCCATGTCACTCCTCCATGTCTTCCATGTCGACACATGTCGATCCTCCATGTGGCTCCTCCTTGCTCCTCCATATCACTCCACCATGTCGCTACTCCATGTCACTCCAGAATGTCGCTCCTCCATGTCACTCCAGAATATCACTCCAGATTTAACTCCAGAATGTCACTCCTCCATGTTACTGCTTGATGTCGCTCCTCCATGTCGATCCTCCATGTCGCTCCTCCTTGTTACTCCTCCACATCGATCCTCCATTTCGATCCTCCATGTTGCTCTACCATGTCACTCCTCCATGTCGCTACTCCATGTCACTCCTCCATGTCTTCCATGTCGACACATGTTGATCCTCCATGTCGCTCCTCCTTCCTCATCCATATCACTCCACCATGTCGCTCCTCCATGTCACTCCAGAATGTCGCTCCTCCATGTCAATCCAGATTTAACTCCAGAATATCACTCCTCCATGTCGATCTTCCATGTCTCTCCTCCATGTCACTCCTCCATCTCTACCATGTCACTCCTCCATGTCACTTCTCCATGTCGATCAACCTTGACACTCCTCCATGTCGATCCTCTATGTCACTCCTCCATGTCGATCCTCCATGTCACTCCTCCATTTAGATCCTACATGTTACTCCTCCATGTCGATCTTCCATATTGCTCCTCCATGTCACTCCAGAATGTCGCTCCACCATGTTCATCCAGAATGAACCTCCTCGTTGTCAGTATTCCATGTTGCTCCGCGATGTCGCTCCTCCATGTCGCTATTCCATGTCGCTCCTCCTAGTCACTCCTCCATGTCAATCCTCCATGTCGCTCCTCCATTTCACTCCTCCATGTCGTTCCTCCAAGTCACTCCTCCATGTTGATCCTCCAGGTCGATACTCCATGTTGCTCCTCCTTGTCACTCCTCCATTTCTTCCATGTCACTGCACCGTGTCGCTCCTCCATGTCACTTATTCATATCGATCCTCCATGTCACTCCTCCTTGCTCCTCCATATCACTCCTCCATGTCATTCCACCATGTCACTTCAGAATGTCGCTCCTCCATGTCACTCCAGAATGTCACTGCTCCATGTCGATCCTCTATTGCGCTCCTCCATGTCATTCCTCCCTGTCTTCCACGTCACTCCTCCATGTAACTCCTCCATGTAAATCCTACATATCAATCCTCCATGTCACTCCACCATGTCGCTCCTCCATGTCACTCCTCCATGTCACACTTCCATGTCAATCCTCCATGTCACTTCTCCATGTCGATCCTCCATTTCGATCCTCCTCGTCCATGTCACTCCTCCGTGTCGCTCCTTTTTGTCACTCCTCCTTGTCACTCCTCCTTGTCACTACTCAATGTTGATACCTCCATGTCACTCCAGAATGTCCCTCCTGAAAGTCACTCCAGAATGTCACTCTTCCATATTCCTCCTCCATGTCACTCCTCCATGTCGACCCTCCATGTCACTCCTCCCTGTCTTCCATATCACTCCTCCATGTCAGTCTTCTATGTCACTCCTCCATATAGCTCCTCCATATCGCTCCTCCATGTCAATCCTCCATGTCACTCCTCCATTTAGATCCTACATGTTACTCCTCCATGTCGATCTTCCATGTCAATCCAGAATGTCGCTCCTCCATGTCACTCCAAAATATCGCTCCACCCTGTACCTCCAGAATGTACCCATTCGTTGTCAGACTTCCATGTCGCTCCGTGATGTCGCTCCTTCATGTAGCTCCTCAATGTCGCTCCTCATTGTCGATCCTCAATGTCGCTCCTCCATGTCGATCCTCCATGTCATTCCTCCATGTGGATCCAACATGTTACTCCTCCATGTCGATCTTCTAGGTCGCTCCTCCATGTCCTTCCAGAATGTCGCTCCTCCATGTCACTCCAAAATGTCACTCCAGAATTTAACTCCAGAATGTTACTCCTCCATGTTCCTCCTCCATGTCGCTCCTCCATGTCACTCCAGAATGTCCCTCAAGAATGTCACTCCAGAATGCCACTCCTCCATGTTGATCCTCTATTTTCCTCCTCCATGTCACTCCTGTCTTCCACGTCAATCCTCCATGTTACTCCTCCATGTCACTCCGCCATGTCTCTCCTCCATGTCAATCCGCCATGGAGCTCCTCCATGTCACCTAACCCTAACCCATGTCACACTTCCATTTCACTCCTCCATGTCACTGTTTCATGTAAATCCTCCATTTCGATCCTCAATGTCGATCCTCAATGTCACTCCACCATGTGTTCCATGTCACTCGTCCATTTTGCTCCTCCATGTGACTATTCCATGTCGATCCTCTAGGTCTCTCATCCCTGCTCCTCCATATCACTCCTCCATGTATCTCCTCCATGTCACCCCAGAATGCTGCTCCTCCATGTCACTCCAGAATGGTTCTCCAGAATTTAATTCCAGAACGTCACTCCTCCATGTCCCTCCTCCATGTCAATCCTCTATTTTAATCCTCCATATCACTCCTCCTTGTCACTCCTCCATGTCGATACCTCCATGTCACTACAGAATGTCCCTCCAGAAAGTCACTCCAGAATTTCACTCCTCCATATACCTCCTCCATGTCGATCCGCTATTTCAGACCTCCATGTCGCCCCTCGGTAACTTCTCCCTGTCTTCCATGTCAGTCCTCCATGTAACTCCTCCATGTCGATCCTCCATGTCGATCCTCCATGTCGATCCTCCATGTCACTCTTCCATGTCTTCCATGTCGACACATGTCGATCCTCCCTATGGCTCCTCATTGCTCCTCCATATCACTCCACCATGTCGCTCCTCCATGTCACTCCAGAATGTCGCTCCTATTGTCACTCCAGAATATCACTCAAGATTTAACTCCAGAATGTCACTCCTCCATGTCACTCCTCCATGTCGATCCTCCATCTCACTTGTCCTTGTCACACTTCCATGTCACTGCTCGATGTCGCTCCTCCATGTCGATCCTCCATGTTGCTACACCATGTCACTCTTCCATGTCTTCCATGTCACTCCCCCATGTACCTCCTACATGTAGCTCCTCCATTTAGATCCTTCATGTTACTCTTCTATATCAAACCTCCATATCTCTCATCAATGTCACTCCAGAATGTCACTCCAGAATGTCGCTCCTCCATGTCACTCCAGAATCTCCCTCCAGAATGTCCCTCCAAAATGTCACTCCTCCATGTAACTCCTCCATGTCGCTCCTCTTTGTCACTCCTCCAAGTCACTAATCAATTTCGGTCTTCCATGTCGACACATGTCGATCCTCCATGTCACTCCTCTTTGATCCTCCAAATCACTCCACTATGTCGCTCCTCCATGTCAATCCAGAATGTCTCTCCAGAATTTAACTCCAGAATGTTACTCCTCCATGTCCCTCCTCCATGTTGCTCCTCCATGTCACTCCAGAAAGTCCCTCCAGAATGTCACTCCTCCATGTCACTCCTCCATGTCCCTCCTCTATATCACTCCTCCATATCGATCCTCTATGTCGCTCCTCCATGTCACTCCTCCCTGTCTTCCACGTCACTTCGCCATGTCGCTCATCCATGTCAATCCTACATGTCGATCCTCCATGTTGATCCTCCATGTCACACTTCCATGTCACTGCTCGATGTCGCTCCTCCATATATTTCCTCCATGTCGCTCCTCCTTGTGACTCCTCCATGTCACTCCTCCTTGTCACTCCTCCATGTCACTTCACCATGTTGATCCTCCATTTTGATCCTACTTGTTGCTCCACCATGTCACTCCTCCATGTCTTCCATGTCACTCCCCCATGTACCTCATCCGTGTCGGTCCTCCATGTTGCTCTTCCCTGCTCGTCCATATCACTCCTCCATGTCACCCAAGAATGTTGCTCCTCCATGTCACTCCAGAATGTCACTCCAGAATTTAACTCCAGAATGTCACTCCTCCATGTCAATCCTCTATGTAGATCCTCCATATAACTCCTCCTTGTCACTCCTCAATGTCGATACCTCCATCTCACTCCAGAATGTCCCTCCAGAAAGTCACTCCATAATGTCACTCCTCCATAAACCTCCTCCATGTCACTCCTCCAAGTTGATCCTCTATTTCACACCTCCATGTCGCCCCTCCATGTCACTCCTCCCTGTCTTCAATGTCCCTCCTCCATGTCGATCCTCCAAGTCGATCCTCCATGTCGATCCTCCATGTCACTCATCCATGTAACTGCTCCATGTCGATCCTCCAAGTCGATCTTCCATGTTGCACCTCCATTTCACTCCTCCATGTCTTCCATGTCACTCCCCTATGTACCTCCTCCATGTAGCTCCTCCGTGTAGATCCTTCATGTTACTCCTCTATGTCAATCCTCCATATGTCTCATCAATGTCACTCCAGAATGTCAGTCCAGAATGTCGCTCCTCCATGTCACTCCTAACTGTCTTCCATGTCATTCCTCCATGTCGCTCCTCCATGTCGATCCTCCATGTCGATCCTCCATGTCGCTCCTCCTTGTTACTCCTTCATGTTGCTCCTCCTTGTCACTCCTCCATGTCAATCCTCCATGTCAGTCCTCCATGTCACTCCTCCATGTTGATCCTCCATGTCAATCTTCCATGTTGATCCTCCATGTCGCTCCTCCTTGTTACTCCTTCATGTTGCTCCTCCTTGTCACTCCTCCATGTCAATCCTCCATGTCAGTCCTCCATGTCACTCCTCCATGTTGATCCTCCATGTCAATCTTCCATGTTGATCCTCCATGTTATTCCTCCATTTCACTCCTCCATGTCGCTCCTCCATGTCACTCCAGAATGTCATTCCAAAATTTAACTCCAGAATGTCACTCCTCCATGTCCCTCCTCAATTCTATTCCAGAATGTCACTCCAGAATTTAACTCCAGAATGTCACTCCTCCATGTCCTTTCTCCATGTCAATCCTCCATGTCAGTCCTAATTGTCGATCCTCCATGTCAGTCCTCCATGTCGCTCCTCAATGTTGCTCCTCCACGTCGCTCCTCCATGTCGATCTTCCATGTCGATCTTCCATGTCAAGCATGTCACTATTCCATGTCAGTCCTCCATGTCAATCTTCCATGTCGATCCTCCATGTCACTCCTCCATGTCTATCACCCATGTCAGTCATCCATGTCACTACTCCTTGTTACTCCTTCATGTGGCTCCTCCATGTCGATCCTCCATGTTACTCCTCCTTGTTACTTCTTCATGTCACTCCTCCTTGTCACTACTCCCTGTTGATCCTCCATGTCAGTCATCCTCGTCAATCCTCCATGTGACTGCTCAATGTCGCTCCTCCATGTCGATCCTCCATGTTGCTCCTCCTTGTTACTCCTCCATGTCGCTCTAGAATGTTGCTCCTCCATGCCATTCCAGAATTTCACTACAGAATTTAACTCCAGAATGTCACTCCTCCATGTCCCTCCTCCATGTCAATCCTCTATGTCCATCCTCCATGTCACTCCTTCATGTCACTCCAGAATGTCCCTCCAGAATATAACTCCAGAATGTCAGTCCTCCATGTCCCTCTTCCATGTCAATCCTCCATGTCATTGCTCCATGTCGCTCCTCCATGTCGCCCCTAATTGCTCATCCATATCACTCCTCCATGTCACTCTAGAATGTTGCTCCTCCATGTCACTCCAGAAGTCACTCCAGAATTTAACTCCAGAATGTAACTCCTCCATGTACCTCCTCCATGTCAATCGTATATGTCCATCCTCCATATCACTCCTCCACGTAACTCCGGAATATTCATCCAGAATGTCACTCTAGAATGTAATTCCTCCATATCCCTCCTTAATATCACTCCTCCATGTCAATGTTCAATTTAACACCTACATTTCGCTCCTACATGTCACTCCTCCGTCTCCTATGTCACTCCTCCATGTCACTCCTCCATGTCCCTCCTCTATATCACTCCTCCATGTCGCTCCTCCTTGTTACTCCTTCATGTGGCTCATTCTTGTCACTCCTCCATGTCACTGCTCCATATCGATCGTCGATCGTCCATGTTGATCCTCCATGTTGCTACTCCATGTCACTCCTCCATGTCTTCCATGTCACTCTCTCATGTACCTCCTCAATGTCGCTCCGCCATCTAGATCCTTCATGTTACTACTCCATGTCAATCCCCCATGTCGCTCCTCAATGTCACTACAGAAGGTTGCTCCTCCATGTCACTCCAGAATGTCGCTCATCCATGTCACTCCAGAATGTCGCTCCTCCATGTCACTCCAGAATGTCATTCCTCAATGTCAGTCCTCCAAGTCGATCCGTAATGTTGCTCCTCATGTAGCTCCTCCATGTTACTCTTCTATGTTTCTCCTCCATGTCACTCCTCCATCTCGATCCTCAATTTCGCTCCTCCATTTCACTCCTCCATGTCACTCCAGAATGTCGCTCCTCCATGTCACTCAAGAATGTCACTTCAGAATTTAACTCCAGAATGTTACTCCTCCATGTCCCTCCTCCATGTCGCTCCTCCATGTCACTCCAGAATGTCACTCCTCCATGTCCCTCCTCCATGTCACTCCTCCATGTCGATCCTCTATTTCGCTCCTCCAGTCGCTCCTCCATGTCACTCCTCCCTTTCTTCCACGTCACACCTCTATGTAACTCCTCCATGTCAATCCTCCCTGTCACTCCTCCATCTCATTCCGCCATGTCGCTCCTCCATGTCGCTCCTCCTCCCTACTCCATGTTGCTCCATGTCTTCCATGTCGCTCCAGAATGTCGCTCCTCCATGTCATTCCACAATGTCGCTCCTCCTTGTCCCTCCAGAATGTCATTCCTCCATGTCAGTCCTCCAAATCGCTCCGTGATGTTGCTCCTTATGTAGCTCCTCCATTTAACTCTTCTATGTTTCTCCTCCATGTCACTCCTCCATCTCGATCCTCCATTTCGCTCCTCCATTTCACTCCTCCATGTCACTCCAGAATGTCGCTCCTCCTAGTCACTCCCCCATGTTTATCCTACATGTCGCTCCTCCTTGCTCCTCCATATCACTCCTCTATGTAACTCCTCCATGTCAATGCTACATGTCACTCCTCCATGTCGATCCTCCATGTCACTCTGCCATGTCACTCCAGAATGTCGCTCCAGAATGCTACTCCTCCAGATCCCTCCTCCATGTCACTGCTCCATGTCGATCCTCTATTTCGCTCCTCCATGTCATTCCTCCCTGTCTTCCACGTCACTCCTCCATGTAACTCCTCCACGTCAATCCTACATGTCACTCCTCCATGTCACTCCACCATGTCGCTCCTCCAAGTAGAACTTTGATGTCACTCCTCCGTGTCACTGCTCCATGTCGATCCTCCATTTCGATCCTCCATGTTGCTCCACCATGTCACTACTCCATGTCTTCCATGTCACTCCACCATGTCACTCCTCCATGTCTTCCATGTCACTCCTCCACTCCCCCATGTACCTCCTCCATGTAGATCCTTCATGTTACTCCTCTATGTCAATCCTCCATGTCGCTCCTCCATGTCACTCCTCCGTGTCGCTCCTCCTTATCACTGCTCCATGTCACTACTCAATGTCGTTACCTCCATGTCACTCCAGAATGTCCCTCCTGAAAGTCACTCCAGAATGTCACTCCTCCATATTCCTCCTCCTTGTCACTCCTCCCTGTCTTCCATATCACTCCTCCATGTCACTCCTCCATGTCGATCATCCATGTCGCTCCTCCATGTCACTCCTCCATGTTGATTCTCCATGTCACTCCTCCATGTCGATCCTCCATGTCGCTCCTCCATGTCACTCCTCCATGTTGATCCTCAATGTCACTCCTCCATGTCACACTTCAAAGTCACTGCTCGATGTCGCTCCATGTCGATCCTCCATGTCGCTCCTCCTTGTTACTCCTTCATGTCGCTCCTCCTTGTCACTCCTCCATGTCACTCATCCATGTCTTCCATGTCACTCCCCCATGTACCTCCTCTATGTAGCTCCTCCATGTAGACCCTTCATGTCGCTCCTCTTTGTCACTCCTCCATGTCACTGCTCAATATCGATCCTCCATGTCACTCCTCCATGTCTTCCATGTCGACACTTGTCGATCCTCCATGTCGCTCCTCCTTGCTCATCCATATCACTCCACCATGTCACTCCAGAATGTCACTACTCCATGTCACTCCAGAATTTCAATCCAGATTTAACTCCAGAATGTCACTCCTCCATGTCGATCCTCCATGTCAATCTTCTATGTCTCTCCTCCATGTCACCCCTCCATCTCTACCATGTCACTCCTCCATGTCACTCCTCCTTGTCGATCCACCATGTTGCTCCTCCATGTCGATCCTCTATGTAGCTCCTCCATGTCACTCCAGAATGTCGCTCCACCATGTCCCTCCAGAATGTACCTCCTCGTTGTCAGTGTACCATGATGAGACGTAAATAAAACCCTCTTGGAGGTATACCGTAAACCCAACCGGAAGTCGGCCATATTGGATTTTATGGCGTTTTTTTCCATATCCAGGCGCTGTACTTTAACGAACTCCTCCTAGAGATTTAACCCGATCAACTTCAAATTTGGTCAGTAGTATCTTAAGACCTTTGGGATGAAAAGTTACTCAAAGATCAAAAAGTTATCGAACTATGTTGCCGTGGCGTGGCGGCGAAAAAGCGCCTTTCGCCAAGAAACAGGAAGTTGTTGTAACTTTGTCGTACATTAACCTATATGCTCCAAATTTCTCATGCCTGATAAAAGTCCCTCTCTGACACCATCCATATGCAAATTTTGGCTCGCGGTCATAGCGCCACCTAGTGGTAACAGGAAATATCATGTTTTACACATTGATGTACTCTGCCTCAGAAATTAATCACATCTACCTGAAACTTGGTCAGTAGTATCTTAAGACCTTTGGGATGAAAACTTATCAAAAGATCAAAAAGTTATCGAACCATGTTGCCGTGGCGTGGCGGCGAAAAAGCTTCTTCGCCAAGAAACAGGAAGTTGTTGTAACTTTGTCGTACATTAACCAATCTGCTCCAAATTTCTCATGCCTGATAAAAGTCCCTCTCTGACACCATCCATATGCAAATTTTGGCTCGCAGTCATAGCGCCACCTAGTGGTAACAGGAAATATCATGTTTTACACGTTGATGTACTCTGCCTCAGAAATTAATCACATCTACCTGAAACTTGGTCAGTAGTATTAAGACCTTTGGGATGAAAAGTTATCAAAAGATCAAAAAGTTATCGAACCATGTTGCCGTGGCGTGGCGGCGAAAAAGCTTCTTCGCCAAAAAACAGGAGGCTGTTGTTACTTGACTAAGTCCAATCTGCTCCAAACTTCACAAGCTGGATAATGGACCAGGCCTGAAGACATATATGTGGTATTATAGTCATAGCGCCCCCTACAGGAAACAGGAAGTTGTTGTAAATTGGCTGTACATTGTCCAATCTTCCCCAAATTTGACATGTTTTATAAGAGTCTTGCCCTGAAGACATGTACGTGCCCCGACGTGCGCGCGTGGGCGAGGGCCCGATCATCGCTGCTTGCAGCTTTAATTATTATTCGTTGTCTGCCGAATAAGCGCAATTTGCCGTGAGCTGGAATGAGATGGAAACATGAAACTTGGCATAGGAACTGGAATGATGTGCAGCTGCTTCTCAAGAACTATGACCCCAATCGGCCACATGATGGCGCTGTAATTAACGCCCAAACACGCGATTTTGAAAAGGCCATGCCCCAAACACCGTAAGTTTGATTGACGTGAAACTCGACACACATGTCTAGCTCCGTGTGATCTACAAAAAAGCTGCTCAGACCACTAACGTCCGCCTAACTAGATTTTCCGCCATATTGGATTTTTTGAAAAACAGATTTTTGACATCTCCTCCTAAACCGTAGGTCCGATTGCTGGAATATTTTCTGCGAATCATTATTGGACCAGGCTCATCAAAAGTTGCATTAAGCTTGTTGATATGTTATGTATATGTTTGACAGACATGTGCTGCTGAATGTGATCTACAAAAAAGTCTCTTGGACCACGAAAGTCCACCGACTAAATTTTCCGCCATTTTGAATTTTTTGAAAAACACATTTTTGACATCTTCTCCTAAACCGTAGGTCTGATTGCTGGCATATTTTCTGCGAATCATTATTGGACCAGGCTCATCAAAGGTTGCATAAAGTTTGTTGATATGTTATTGTGTTGTGAAGATATTGACCAATTAATTTTTAAGGGGCGGGCTCAGCACATCAATAGACCTAAGCCTTTGGCCCATCATCTCCAAACTTGCAGCATATGTTCACAAGAGTAGTTGAAACATCCGCTGAAAGTTTCATTCAAATCGACCACTAGGCGGGCGCTTTGAGCGATAAAGGCTATAACCCGCGAAATGCGCTTGCGGCTTTAATTCATTTTAAATTGATATAACTATGTGGATGTGGAAATATGTTTTATATATTTCATGTTTATTCTTTTACAATGTAATTGTAACCTGTTTTGAAATGTACGATCACAATGTACAACTCTAGTTTTCATCACTAAGCCAAAGAATGCATTTCTCCTCAAGAAACACTGAAAAGTGGATTCATATGAAAAATGTGAAATTTCTTCACAGAAAAACATTTCTTGCATTGGAAACACACAAAAAAAGATAAATATGAAAGGGAACACAGTTTTCCAAAATCTAAAATGATAGTTTTGGACTCCAGGCATCAAACTGTCAGTCTGAGCTGAATTCCATGTAAAACGTTAGTTTTCATCACTAACTCGCTTAATATGTCTTTCTCACCCAAAACCACTCAGGAACGCATTTCTCCTCAAGAAACACTGAAACGTGCATTTACATGAAGAATATGTGATTTATTTACAGAAACACATCTGTTATACTGGAAACATACAAAAAAGAGACAGAATATGAAAAGAAACATTGTTTTCTCAAATCTGACATTAGAATTCACTTCCAAGTATCAAATCTTCATTCTGAGCTCAATTCTATGCAAAACTCTTGTTTTCATCACTAAAATCAGTTAATATCTCTTTCTCTCCAATAAACCACACAGAAAAGCATTTCTCCTCAAGAAACACTGAAAAATGCATTTATATGAAAATGATGTGATTTCTTCACAAAAGAAATCTCTTTTATTGGAAACATACAAAACAGGATGAAAATGAAAGGGAATATATTTTTACAATTGTTTTACATAATAGTTGGCCTTTCTGCATCAAACCTTCACACTGACCTCAATTCCATGTAAAAATTTCATATAAATGCACTTTTCAGTGTTTCTTGAGGAGAAATGCTTTTCTGTGTGTTTTTTTTGAGAGAAAGCGATATTAACTGAATTTAGTGATGAAAACAAGAGTTTTGCATAGAATTGGGCTCAGAATGAAGATTTAATGATGGGAAGCGAATTCTAATGTAAAGTTTGAGAAAACAATGATTCTTTTCATATTCTGCCTTGTTTTGTATGATTCCAATATAAGAGATTGATTTTCTGACGAAATCACATCATTTTCATATAAATGCACTTTTCAGTGTTTCTTGAGGAGAAATGCGTTCCTGAGTGGTTTTGGATGAGAAAGACATATTAAGCGAGTTTAGTGATGAAAACAAGAGTTTTGCATAGAATTGAGCTCAGAATGAAGATTTGATACTTGGAAGTGAATTCTAATGTAAAGTTTGAGAAAACAATGTTTCTTTTCATATTCTGTCTCTTTTTTGTATGTTTCCAGTATAACAGATGTGTTTCTGTAAATAAATCACATATTCTTCATATAAATGCACGTTTCAGTGTTTCTTGAGGAGAAATGCGTTCCTGAGTGGTTTTGGATGAGAAAGACATATTAAGCGAGTTTAGTGATTAAAACAAGAGTTTTGCATAGAATTGAGCTCAGAATGAAGATTTGATACTTGGAAGAGTAACATGGAGGAGTAAGGATGAACGACATGGACAATCGAAATGGAGGAGTGACATGGATCAGTGACATGGAGGATCGACATGAAGGATTGACATGGAGGAACAACATGGAGGAGTCCCTCCTTCCCATGTCCCTCCTTCCTGTGACTCCTCCATGTAATTCCTCCATGTCACTCCTCCATGTTACTCTTCCATGTCACTCCTCCATGTCACTCCTGCATGTCGATCCTATATGTCACTCCTCCATGTCGTTCCTCCATGTCACTCCTCCATGTCACTCCTTCGTATCACTGCTCCATGTCGATCCTCCATGTCAATCCTCCATGTCACTCCAGAATATATAATATATAATATATAATGTCACTCAAGGATGTCACTCAAGGATGTCACTCCAGTATGTCCCTCCTCCTTGTCCCTCCTCCATGTCACTCCTCCATGTCGATCCTCCATGTCGATCCTCTATGTCGATCTTACATGTCGCTCCTCCATGTCTTCCTTGTTACTCCTCCATGTCGATCTTCCATGTCAATCCTCCATGTCACGCCGACATGTCACTGCTCAATGTCACTGCTCAATGTCACTCCTCCATGTCGCTCCTCTATGTCACTCCAGAATGTCGCTCCTCCATGTCACTCCAGAATGTCACTCCATAATGTAAACCCAGAATGTTGCTCCGCAATGTCCCTCCTTCCTGTGTCTTCCATGACACTCCTCCTGTCACTCCATGTCACTCCTGCATGTCGATCCTACATGTCACTCCTCCATGTTGTTCCTCCATGTCAATCTTCCATGTCTATCCTCCATGTCGATCCTCCATGTCACTGCTCCATGTCACTCCTCCATTTCGATTGTCCATGTCGTTCATCCTTACTCCTCCATGTAACTCTTCCATGTCGCTCCTCCATGTCACTCCTCCATGCCACTCCTTCATATCACTGCTCCATGTCAGTCCTCCATGTCGATTTCCATGTCACTACTCCATGTCGATCCTGCATGTAACTCCTCCATGTCACTCCTCCATGTTGCTCCTCCATGTAGATCCTAGATGTCGCTCCTCCATGTCGCTTCTCCATGTAGATCCTCCATGTCACTCCACCAAGTTGCTCCTCCATGTCACTCCTCCATGTCACTCCAGAATGTTATTCCACAATGTCAACCAGAATGTAGCTCCTCCATGTCCCTCCTTCATGTCACTCCTCCAAGTTGCTACTCCATGTCTCTCCTCCATATCGATCCACCATGTAGATCCTAGATGTTGCTCCTCCAACTTGCTACTCCATGTCTCTACTCCATGTCGATCCTCCATGTCGCTCATCCTTGCTCCTCCATGTCACTCCTCCATGTCACTCCAGAAGGTTGCTCCTCTATGTTCCACCTTCCTGTGACTCCTCAATTCAACTCCTCCATGTCACTACTCCATGTCTTCCATGACACTCCTCCATGTCACTCCTCCATGTCGATCCTACATGTCACTCCTCCATGTCACTCCTCCATGTCAATCCTCCATGTCAATACTCCATGTCAGTTCTTCTTGTCACTCCTCATAGTCACTCCTCCATGTCACTCCTCCATGTCGATTCTCCATGTCACTCCTCCAAGTTAATACTCCATGTCACTCCTCCATGTCGATCCACCATGTCCCTCATCCTTGCTCCTCCATGTCACTCCTCCATGTCAACCCAGAATGTCGCTCCTCCATGTCCCTCCTTCCTGTGACTCCTCAATGTAACTCCTCCGTGTCACTACTCCATGTCTTCCATGACACTCCATGTCACTCCTGCATGTCGATCCTACATGTCACTCCTCCATGTCGCTCCTCCATGTCACTCCTTCATATCAATGCTCCATATCGATCCTCCATGTCACTTCTCCATGTCAGTCCTAAATGTCACTCCTCCATGTCGATCGTCCATGTCGCTCATTCTTACTCCTCCATGTTACTCTTCCATATCGCTTCTCCATGTCACACCAGAATGTCACTCCAGAATGTCGCTCCTCTATGTACCTCCTTCCTGTGACTCCTCAATGTAACTCCTCCATGTCACTTCTCCATGTCTTCCATGACACTCCTCCATGTCACTCCTCCATGTCACTCCTCCATGTCGATCCTACATGTCACTCCTCCATGTCACTTCTTCTTGTCACTCCTCAATGTCACTCCTCCATGTCACTCCTCCATGTCACTTCTTCTTGTCACTCCTCAATGTCGCTCCTCCATGATACTCCTCCATGTCGCTCCTCCATGTCACTACTCCATATCAATCCTCCATGTCGCTCTTCCATGTCGATCATCCATGTCACTCCTCCATGTCGCTCCTCCATGTTGATCCTCCATGTCACTCTTCCATTTCGCTCCTCCATGTTGCTCCTCCATGTTGATCGTCCATGTCACTCCTTCATGTTTATCCTGTGAGTCACTGCTCCATGTAACTCCTCCATGTTGATCCTGCATGTCGCTCCTCCATGTCACTCCTCCATGTCACTGCTTTATGCCGCTCCTCCATGTCTCTACTCCATGTTGATCCTCCATGTCGCTCATCCTTGCTCCTCCATGTCACTCCTCCATGTCGCTCCTCCTCGTCACTCCAAAATTTCCCTCCTCCATGTCCCTCCTCCAAGTAGAGACTTGGAGGAGGGACATGTCACTCCTTAATGTCGACATTGAGGAGTGCCTCAATGTCACTCCTCCATGTCGATCCTCCATGTCACTCCTACAAGTTGCTACTCCATGTCACACCTCCATGTTGACCCACCATGTCGCTCATCCTTGTTCCTCCATGTCAATCCTCCATGTCACTCCAGAATGTCACTCCTCCATGTCACTCCAGAATGTCACTACTACATGTCACTCCAGAATGTCACTCCAGAATGTCAACCCAGAATGTAGCTCCTCCATGTCCCTCCTCCATGTCGCTCCTCCATGTCGATCATCCATGTCACTCCTCCAACTTGCTACTCCATGTCACTCCTCCATATCAATCCTCCATGTCACTGCTCCATGTCGATCCACCATGTCGCACATCCTTGTGCCTCCATGTCACTCCTCCATGTTACTCCAGAATATTTATCCTCCATGTCACTCCAGAATGTCAACCCAGAATGTCGCTCCTCCATGTCCCTCCTTCCTGTGACTTCTCCAAGTAATTCCTCCATGTCACTCCTCCATGTCTTCCATGACACTCCTCCATGTCACTCCTCCATGTCAATCCTGCATGTCGATCCTACATGTTACTCCTCCATGTCGCTCTTCCATGTCACTCCTCCATGTCCTTCCTCCATGTCACTGCTCCATGTCGATCATCAATTGTGCTCCTCCATGTCATTCCTCCCTGTCTTCCACGTCACTCCTCTATGTAACTCCTCCATGTCAATCCTACATTTCACTCCTCCATGTCACTCCACCATGTCGCTCCTCCATGTCACTCCTCCATGTCGATCCTCCATGTCACTCCTCCATGTAACAATTACGTGTCACTCCTCTATGTCACTGCTCCATGTCAATCCTCCATTTCGATCCTCCATGTTGCTCCACCATGTCACTACTCCATGTCTTCCATGTCACTCCTCCATGTCGCTCTTCCATGTCGCTCCTCCATGTCACTCCTCCATGTCGATCCTCCATGTCTCTCCACCATGTCACTCCTCCATGTAACTCCTCCATGTCAATTCTACATGTCACTCCTCCATGTCACTCCACCATGTTGCTCCTCCATGTCACTCATCCATGTTGATCCTCCATGTCACTCCTCCATGTCACACTTCCATACCACTGCTCCATGTCGATCCTCCATTTCGATCCTCCATGTTGCTCCACCATGTCACTACTCCATGTCTTCCATGTCACTCCACCATGTCACTCCTCCATGTCTTCCATTTCATTCCCCCATGTACCTCCTCCATGTAGCTCCTCCATGCAGATCCTTCATGTTACACCTCCGTATCGCTCCTTCTTGTCACTCCTCCATGTCACTACTCAATGTCGATATCTCCATGTCACTCCAGAATGTCCCTCCTGAAAGTCACTCCTCCATGTCGATCCTCCATGTCACTCCTCCATGTCACACTTCCATGTCAATCCTCCATGTCACTGCTCCATGTCGAGCCTCCATTTCGATCCTCCAAGTTGCTCCACCATGTCACTACTCTATGTTTTCCATTTCACTCCCCCATGTACCTCCTCCATGTAGCTCCTTCATGCAGATCCTTCATATTACACCTCTTTGTCAATCCTCCATGTTACTCCTCCATGTCACTGCTCCGTGTCGCTCCTTCTTGTCACTCCTCCATGTCACTACTCAATGTCGATACCTCCATGTCACTCCAGAATGTCCCTCCTGAAAGTCACTCCAGAATGTCACTCCTCCATATTCCTCCTCCATGTCACTCCTCCATGTCGACCCTCCATGTCACTCCTCTCTGTCTTCCATATCACTCCTCCATGTCAGTCCTCCATGTTGCTCCTAAATGTTGCTCCTCCTTGTCGATCCTCCATATCGCTCCTCCATGTCAATCCAGAATGTCGCTCCTCCATGTCACTCCAGAATGTCGCTCCACCCTGTCTTTCCAGAATGTACCTCCTCATTGTCAGACCTCCATGTCACTCCTCCACGTAGCTCCTCCATGTAGCTCCTCATTGTCGATCCTCAATGTTGCTCCTCCATGTCGATCCTCCATGTCATTCCTCCATGTGGATCCAATATGTTACTCCTCCATTTCGATCTTCAATGTTACCCCTTTATTCCTCTATTTCACTCCTCCATGTGTCTCCTCCCTGTCTTCTACGTCAATCCTCCATGTTCCATGTTACTCCTCCATGTTACTCCTCCATGTCACTCCGCCATGTCGCTCCTCCGTGTCACTGTGCCATGTCGCTCCTCCATGTCACTCCTTCATGTCGATCCTCCATGTCACTCCTCCATGACACACTTCCATGTCACTCCTCCATGTCACTGTTTCATGTCGATCCTCAATGTCACTCCACCATGTGTTCCATGTCACTCCTCGTGTTGCTCCTCCATGTGACTATTCCATGTCCATCCTCTATGTCTCTCGTCCCTGCACCTCCATATCACTCCTCCATGTATCTCCTCCATGTCACCCCAGAATGCCACTCCTCCATGTCACTCCAGAATGTCTCTCCAGAATTTAACTCCAGAACGTCACTCCTCCATGTCCCGCTTCCATGTCAATCCTCTATGTTGATCCTCCATATCACTCCTCCTTGTCACTCCTCCATGTCGATACCTCCATGTCACTCCAGAATGTCCCTCAGGAAAGTAACTCCAGAATGTCACTCCTCCATATACCTCCTCCATGTCGATCCTCTATTTCACACCTCCATGTCGCCCCTCCATGTCACTCCTCCCTGTCTTCCATGTCAGTCCTGCATGTAATTCCGCCATGTCGATTCTCCATGTTGCTTCTCCATGTCACTCCTCCATGTCGCTGCTCCATGTCGATCCTCCATGTCGATCCTCCATGTCACTCCTCCATGTCTTCCATGTCGACACATGTCGATCCTCCATGTGGCTCCTCCTTGATCCTCCATATATATACCATGTCGCCAAACTGTCCGAAAAAAAAGATCTGAAAATGTCTGAAAAAAAAGTCTGAAAAAAAAGATCTGAAAAAAATATCTGAAAAATGTCGGACAAAAGAAGTCTGAAAAAACTGTCCGAAAAAAAAGATCTGAAAATGTATGAAAAAAAAGTCTGAAAAAAAAGATCTGAAAATGTCGGACAAAAAAAGTCTGGAAAGAATATCTGAAAAATGTCGGACAAAAGAAGTCTGAAAAAACTGTCCGAAAAAAAAGATCTGAAAATGTCTGAAAAAAAAGTCTGAAAAATGTCAGAAAAAAAAAGTCTGAAAAAAATATCTGAAAAATGTCGGATAAAAAAAGTCTGAAAAAAAAGATCTGAAAAATGTCGGACCAAATAAGTCTGGAAAGAATATCTGAAAAATGTCGGACAAAAAAAGTCTGAAAAAAAAATCTGAAAATGTCGGACAAAAGAAGTCTGAAATAACTGTCCGATAAAAAAGATCTGAAAATGTATGAAAAAAAAGTCTGAAAAAAAAGATCTGAAAATTGTAGGACAAAAAAAGTCTTGAAAAAATATCTGAAAAATTTCGGACAAAAGAAGTCTGAAAAAACTGTCCGAAAAAAAAGATCTGAAAATGTCGGAAAAAAAAGTCTGAAAAAAAAGATCTGAAAAAAAGATATGTAAAATGTCGGACAAAAAAATTCTGAAAAATGTCGTACAAAAGAAGTCTGAAAAAACTGTCCGAAAAAAATGATCTGAAAATATCTGAAAAAAAAGATCTGAAAAAAAAGATCTGAAGAATGTCGGACAAAAAAAGTCGGGAAAAAAAATCTGAAAAATGTCGGACACAGAAGTCTGAAAAAACTTCTATTGACTTTTTTTTTGCCAATGATTCAGACTCATTGCCTCCACAAAGTACGGGCAGTGGAAGGTATGAAAGTGGAAGTTTTACATGGAATTGAGGTCAGTGTGAAGGTTTGATGCAGAAAGGCCAACTATTATGTAAAAAAATTGTAAAAATATATTCCCTTTCATTTTCATCCTCTTTTGTATGTTTCCAATAAAAGAGATTTCTTTTCTGAAGAAATCACATCATTTTCATATAAATGCACTTTTCAGTGTTTCTTGAGGAGAAATGTTTTTCTTTTTTTTCTTTTTTGTTTTTTTTGAGAGAAAGCGATATTAACTGAGTTTAGTGATGAAAACAAGAGTTTTGCATAGAATTGAGCTCAGAATGAAGATTTGATGATGGGAAGCGAATTCTAATGTAAAATTTGAGAAAACAATGTTTCTTTTCATATTCTGTCTCTTTTTTGTATGTTTCCAGTATAACAGATGTGTTTCTGTAAATAAATCACATATTCTTCATATAAATGCACGTTTCAGTGTTTCTTGAGGAGAAATGCGTTCCTGAGTGGTTTTGGATGAGAAAGACATATTAAGCGAGTTTAGTGATTAAAACAAGAGTTTTGCATAGAATTGAGCTCAGAATGAAGATTTGATACTTGGAAGAGTGACATGGAGGAGTAAGGATGAACGACATGGACAATCGAAATGGAGGAGTGACATGGAGCAGTGACATGGAGGATCGACATGGAGGATTGACATGGAGGAACAACATGGAGGAGTCCCTCCTTCCCATGTCCCTCCTTCCTGTGACTCCTCCATGTAATTCCTCCATGTCACTCCTCCATGTTACTCTTCCATGTCACTCCTCCATGTCACTCCTGCATGTCGATCCTCCTTGTCACTCCTCCATGTCAATCCTCCATGTCACTCCAGAATATATATATATAATGTCACTCAAGGATGTCACTCAAGGATGTCACTCCAGTATGTCCCTCCTCCTTGTCCCTCCTCCATGTCACTCCTCCATCTCGATCCTCCATGTTGATCCTTCATGTCACTCCTCCATGTCGATCCTCCATGTCGATCCTCTATGTCGATCTTACATGTCACTCCTCCATGTCTTCCTTGTTACTCCTCCTTGTCCCTCCTCCATGTCACTCCTCAATATCACTCCTCCATGTTGATCCTCTATGTCACTCCAGAATGTCGCTCCTCCATGTCACTCCAGAATGTCACTCCAGAATGTAAACCCAGAATGTTGCTCCGCCATGTCCCTCCATCCTGTGTCTTCCATGACACTCCTCCTGTCACTCCATGTCACTCCTGCATGTCGATCCTACATGTCACTCCTAGATGTTGTTCCTCCATGTCAATCCTCCATGTCGCTCCTCAATGCCACTCCTTCATATCACTGCTCCATGTCGATCCTCCATGTCACTGCTCCATGTCACTCCTCCATTTCGATTGTCCATGTCGTTCATCCTTACTCCTCCATGTTACTCTTCCATGTCACACCTCCATGTCACTCCTGCATGTCGATCCTACATGTCACTCCTCCATGTTGTTCCTCCATGTCAATCTTCCATGTCTATCCTCCATGTCGCTCCTCCATGTCACTCCTCCATGCCACTCCTTCATATCACTGCTCCATGTCAGTCCTCCATGTCGATTTCCATGTCACTACTCCATGTCGATCCTGCATGTAACTCCTCCATGTCACTCCTCCATGTTGCTCCTCCATGTAGATCCTAGATGTCGCTCCTCCATGTCGCTTCTCCATGTAGATCCTCCATGTCACTCCACCAAGTTGCTCCTCCATGTCACTCCTCCATGTCACTCCAGAATGTCACTCCAACATGTCACTCCAGAATGTCACTCCAACATGTCACTCCAGAATGTTATTCCACAATGTCAACCAGAATGTAGCTCCTCCATGTCCCTCCTTCATGTCACTCCTCCAAGTTGCTACTCCATGTCTCTCCTCCATGTCGATCCACCATGTAGATCCTAGATGTTGCTCCTCCAACTTGCTACTCCATGTCTCTACTCCATGTCGATCCTCCATGTCGCTCATCCTTGCTCCTCCATGTCACTCCTCCATGTCACTCCAGAAGGTTGCTCCTCTATGTTCCACCTTCCTGTGACTCCTCAATTCAACTCCTCCATGTCACTACTCCATGTCTTCCATGACACTCCTCCATGTCACTACTCCATGTCACTCGTCCATGTCACTCCTGCATGTCGATCCTACATGTCACTCCTCCATGACACTCCTCCATGTCACTCCTCCGTGTCACTCCTTCGTATCACTGCTCCATGTCGATCCTCCATGCTCCTCCATGTCAATCCTCCATGTCACTCCAGAATATATATATATAATGTCACTCAAGGATGTCACTCAAGGATGTCACTCCAGTATGTCCCTCCTCCTTGTCCCTCCTCCATGTCACTCCTCCATCTCGATCCTCCATGTTGATCCTTCATGTCACTCCTCCATGTCGATCCTCCATGTCGATCCTCTATGTCAATCCTCCATGTCACGCCGACATGTCACTGCTCAATGTCACTGCTCAATGTCACTCCTCCATGTCGCTCCTCTATGTCACTCCAGAATGTCGCTCCTCCATGTCACTCCAGAATGTCACTCCAGAATGTAAACCCAGAATGTTGCTCCGCCATGTCCCTCCTTCCTGTGTCTTCCATGACACTCCTCCTGTCACTCCATGTCACTCCTGCATGTCGATCCTACATGTCACTCCTCCATGTTGTTCCTCCATGTCAATCCTCCATGTCGCTCCTCAATGCCACTCCTTCATATCACTGCTCCATGTCGATCCTCCATGTCACTGCTCCATGTCACTCCTCCATTTCGATTGTCCATGTCGCTCATCCTTACTCCTCCATGTTACTCTTCCATGTCACACCTCCATGTCACTCCTGCATGTCGATCCTACATGTCACTCCTCCATGTTGTTCCTCCATGTCAATCTTCCATGTCTATCCTCCATGTCGCTCCTCCATGTCACTCCTCCATTCCACTCCTTCATATCACTGCTCCATGTCAGTCCTCCATGTCGATTCTCCATGTCACTACTCCATGTCGATCCTGCATGTAACTCCTCCATGTCACTCCTCCATGTTGCTCCTCCATGTAGATCCTAGATGTCGCTCCTCCATGTCGCTTCTCCATGTAGATCCTCCATGTCACTCCACCAAGTTGCTCCTCCATGTCACTCCTCCATGTCACTCCAGAATGTCACTCCAACATGTCACTCCAGAATGTTATTCCAGAATGTCAACCAGAATGTAGCTCCTCCATGTCCCTCCTTCATGTCACTCCTCCAAGTTGCTACTCCACGTCTCTCCTCCATGTCGATCCACCATGTAGATCCTAGATGTTGCTCCTCCAACTTGCTACTCCATGTCTCTACTCCATGTCGATCCTCCATGTCGCTCATCCTTGCTCCTCCATGTCACTCCTCCATGTCACCCCAGAAGGTTGCTCCTCTATGTTCCTCCTTCCTGTGACTCCTCAATTCAACTCCTCCATGTCACTACTCCATGTCTTCCATGACACTCCTCCATGTCACTCCTCCATGTCACTCCTGCATGTCGATCCTACATGTCACTCCTCCATGTCGCTCCTTCATGTCGATTCTCCATGTCACTCCTCCAAGTTAATACTCCATGTCACTCCTCCATGTCGATCCACCATGTCCCTCATCCTTGCTCCTCCATGTCACTCCTCCATGTCAACCCAGAATGTCGCTCCTCCATGTCCCTCCTTCCTGTGACTCCTCAATGTAACTCCTCCGTGTCACTACTCCATGTCTTCCATGACACTCCTCCATGTCACTCCTGCATGTCGATCCTACATGTCACTCCTCCAAGTCGCTCCTCCATGTCACTCCTTCATATCAATGCTCCATATCGATCCTCCATGTCACTTCTCCATGTCAGTCCTAAATGTCACTCCTCCAAGACGCTCCTCCATGTCACTCCTTCATATCAATGCTCCATATCGATCCTCCATATCGCTTCTCCATGTCACACCAGAATGTCACTCCAGAATGTCGCTCCTCTATGTACCTCCTTCCTGTGACTCCTCAATGTAACTCCTCCATGTCACTACTCCATGTCTTCCATGACACTCCTCCATGTCACTCCTCCATGTCACTCCTCCATGTCGATCCTACATGTCACTCCTCCATGTCACTTCTTCTTGTCACTCCTCAATGTCACTCCTCCATGTCACTCCTCCATGTCACTTCTTCTTGTCACTCCTCAATGTCGCTCCTCCATGATACTCCTCCATATTCCTCCTCCATGTCAATCCTCCATGTCACTCCTCCATTTAGATCCTACATGTTACTCCTCCATGTCGATCTTCCATGTCAATCCAGAATGTCGCTCCTCCATGTCACTCCAAAATGTCGCTCCACCCTGTACCTCCAGAATGTACCCATTCGTTGTCAGACTTCCATGTCGCTCCGTGATGTCGCTCCTTCTTGTAGCTCCTCAATGTCGCTCCTCATTGTCGATCCTCAATGTCGCTCCTCCATGTCGATCCTCCATGTCATTCCTCCATGTGGATCCAACATATTACTCCTCCTTGTCGATCTTCTAGGTCGCTCCTACATGTCCTTCCAGAATGTCGCTCCTCCATGTCACTCCAAAATGTCACTCCAGAATTTCACTCCAGAATGTTACTCCTCCATGTTCCTCCTCCATGTCGCTCCTCCATGTCACTCCAGAATGTCCCTCAAGAATGTCACTCCAGAATGCCACTCCTCCATGTTGATCCTCTATTTCCCTCCTCCATGTCACTCCTGTCTTACACGTCAATCCTCCATGTTACTCCTCCATGTCACTCCGCCATGTCTCTCCTCCATGTCAATCCGCCATGGAGCTCCTCCATGTCACCTAACCCTAACCCATGTCACACTTCCATTTCACTCCTCCATGTCACTGTTTCATGTAAATCCTCCATTTCGATCCTCAATGTCGATCCTCAATGTCACTCCACCATGTGTTCCATGTCACTCGTCCATTTTGCTCCTCCATGTGACTATTCCATGTCGATCCTCTAGGTCTCTCATCCCTGCTCCTCCATATCACTCCTCCATGTATCTCCTCCATGTCACCCCAGAATGCTGCTCCTCCATGTCACTCCAGAATGGTTCTCCAGAATTTAATTCCAGAACGTCACTCCTCCATGTCCCTCCTCCATGTCAATCCTCTATGTTAATCCTCCATATCACTCCTCCTTGTCACTCCTCCATGTCGATACCTCCATGTCACTACAGAATGTCCCTCCAGAAAGTCACTCCAGAATTTCACTCCTCCATATACCTCCTCCATGTCGATCCGCTATTTCAGACCTCCATGTCGCCCCTCGGTAACTTCTCCCTGTCTTCCATGTCAGTCCTCCATGTAACTCCTCCATGTCGATCCTCCATGTCACTCTTCCATGTCTTCCATGTCGACACATGTCGATCCTCCCTATGGCTCCTCATTGCTCCTCCATATCACTCCACCATGTCGCTCCTCCATGTCACTCCAGAATGTCGCTCCTGATGTCACTCCAGAATATCACTCAAGATTTAACTCCAGAATGTCACTCCTCCATGTCACTCCTCCATGTCGATCCTCCATCTCACTTGTCCATGTCACACTTCCATGTCACTGCTCGATGTCGCTCCTCCATGTCGATCCTCCATGTTGCTACACCATGTCACTCTTCCATGTCTTCCATGTCACTCCCCCATGTACCTCCTACATGTAGCTCCTCCATTTAGATCCTTCATGTTACTCTTCTATATCAAACCTCCATATCTCTCATCAATGTCACTCCAGAATGTCACTCCAGAATGTCGCTCCTCCATGTCACTCCAGAATCTCCCTCCAGAATGTCCCTCCAAAATTAAACTCCTCCATGTAACTCCTCCATGTCGCTCCTCTTTGTCACTCCTCCATGTCACTAATTAATTTCGGTCTTCCATGTCGACACATGTCGATCCTCCATGTCACTCCTCTTTGATCCTCCAAATCACTCCACTATGTCGCTCCTCCATGTCAATCCAGAATGTCTCTCCAGAATTTAACTCCAGAATGTTACTCCTCCATGTCCCTCCTCCATGTTGCTCCTCCATGTCACTCCCGAAAGTCCCTCCAGAATGTCACTCCTCCATGTCACTCCTCCATGTCCCTCCTCTATATCACTCCTCCATATCGATCCTCTATGTCGCTCCTCCATGTCACTCCTCCCTGTCTTCCACGTCACTTCGCCATGTCGCTCATCCATGTCAATCCTACATGTCGATCCTCCATGTTGATCCTCCATGTCACACTTCCATGTCACTGCTCGATGTCGCTCCTCCATATATTTCCTCCATGTCGCTCCTCCTTGTGACTCCTCCATGTCACTCCTCCTTGTCACTCCTCCATGTCACTTCTCCATGTTGATCCTCCATTTTGATCCTACATGTTGCTCCACCATGTCACTCCTCCATGTCTTCCATGTCACTCCCCCATGTACCTCATCCGTGTCGGTCCTCCATGTTGCTCTTCCCTGCTCGTCCATATCACTCCTCCATGTCACCCAAGAATGTTGCTCCTCCATGTCACTCCAGAATGTCACTCCAGAATTTAACTCCAGAATGTCACTCCTCCATGTCAATCCTCTATGTAGATCCTCCATATAACTCCTCCTTGTCACTCCTCAATGTCGATACCTCCATCTCACTCCAGAATGTCCCTCCAGAAAGTCACTCCATAATGTCACTCCTCCATAAACCTCCTCCATGTCACTCCTCCAAGTTGATCCTCTATTTCACACCTCCATGTCGCCCCTCCATGTCACTCCTCCCTGTCTTCAATGTCCCTCCTCCATGTCGATCCTCCAAGTCGATCCTCCATGTCGATCCTCCATGTCACTCATCCATGTAACTGCTCCATGTCGATCCTCCAAGTCGATCTTCCATGTTTCACCTCCATTTCACTCCTCCATGTCTTCCATGTCACTCCCCTATGTACCTCCTCCATGTAGCTCCTCCGTGTAGATCCTTCATGTTACTCCTCTATGTCAATCCTCCATATGTCTCATCAATGTCACTCCAGAATGTCAGTCCAGAATGTCGCTCCTCCATGTCACTCCTAACTGTCTTCCATGTCATTCCTCCATGTCGCTCCTCCATGTCGATCCTCCATGTCGATCCTCCATGTCGCTCCTCCATGTCAATCCTCCATGTCAATCCTCCATGTCATGTCACTCCTCCATGTTGATCCTCCATGTCAATCTTCCATGTTGATCCTCCATGTTATTCCTCCATTTCACTCCTCCATGTCGCTCCTCCATGTCACTCCAGAATGTCATTCCAAAATTTAACTCCAGAATGTCACTCCTCCATGTCCCTCCTCAATTCTATTCCAGAATGTCACTCCAGAATTTAACTCCAGAATGTCACTCCTCCATGTCCTTTCTCCATGTCAATCCTCCATGTCAGTCCTAATTGTCGATCCTCCATGTCAGTCCTCCATGTCGCTCCTCAATGTTGCTCCTCCACGTCGCTCCTCCATGTCGATCTTCCATGTCGATCTTCCATGTCAAGCATGTCACTATTCCATGTCCGTCCTCCATGTCAATCTTCCATGTCGATCCTCCATGTCACTCCTCCATGTCTATCACCCATGTCAGTCATCCATGTCACTACTCCTTGTTACTCCTTCATGTGGCTCCTCCATGTCGATCCTCCATGTTACTCCTCCTTGTTACTTCTTCATGTCACTCCTCCTTGTCACTACTCCCTGTTGATCCTCCATGTCAGTCATCCTCGTCAATCCTCCATGTGACTGCTCAATGTCGCTCCTCCATGTCGATCCTCCATGTTGCTCCTCCTTGTTACTCCTCCATGTCGCTCTAGAATGTTGCTCCTCCATGCCATTCCAGAATTTCACTACAGAATTTAACTCCAGAATGTCACTCCTCCATGTCCCTCCTCCATGTCAATCCTCTATGTCCATCCTCCATGTCACTCCTTCATGTCACTCCAGAATGTCCCTCCAGAATATAACTCCAGAATGTCAGTCCTCCATGTCCCTCTTCCATGTCAATCCTCCATGTCATTGCTCCATGTCGCTCCTCCATGTCGCCCCTAATTGCTCATCCATATCACTCCTCCATGTCACTCTAGAATGTTGCTCCTCCATGTCACTCCAGAAGTCACTCCAGAATTTAACTCCAGAATGTAACTCCTCCATGTACCTCCTCCATGTCAATCGTATATGTCCATCCTCCATATCACTCCTCCACGTAACTCCGGAATATTCATCCAGAATGTCACTCTAGAATGTAATTCCTCCATATCCCTCCTTAATATCACTCCTCCATGTCAATGTTCAATTTAACACCTACATTTCGCTCCTACATGTCACTCCTCCGTCTCCTATGTCACTCCTCCATGTCACTCCTCCATGTCCCTCCTCTATATCACTCCTCCATGTCGCTCCTCCTTGTTACTCCTTCATGTGGCTCATTCTTGTCACTCCTCCATGTCACTGCTCCATATCGATCGTCGATCGTCCATGTTGATCCTCCATGTTGCTACTCCATGTCACTCCTCCATGTCTTCCATGTCACTCTCTCATGTACCTCCTCAATGTCGCTCCGCCATCTAGATTCTTCATGTTACTACTCCATGTCAATCCCCCATGTCGCTCCTCAATGTCACTACAGAAGGTTGCTCCTCCATGTCACTCCAGAATGTCGCTCATCCATGTCACTCCAGAATGTCGCTCCTCCATGTCCCTCCAGAATGTCATTCCTCAATGTCAGTCCTCCAAGTCGATCCGTAATGTTGCTCCTCATGTAGCTCCTCCATGTTACTCTTCTATGTTTCTCCTCCATGTCACTCCTCCATCTCGATCCTCAATTTCGCTCCTCCATTTCACTCCTCCATGTCACTCCAGAATGTCGCTCCTCCATGTCACTCAAGAATGTCACTTCAGAATTTAACTCCAGAATGTTACTCCTCCATGTCCCTCCTCCATGTCGCTCCTCCATGTCACTCCAGAATCTCA
Source organism: Sebastes umbrosus (assembly GCF_015220745.1). Lineage (NCBI taxonomy): Eukaryota > Metazoa > Chordata > Actinopteri > Perciformes > Sebastidae > Sebastes > Sebastes umbrosus. The sequence goes on along the minus strand of NC_051282.1, from coordinate 59,801 downwards.
CTCCTCCATGTCCCTCCTCCATGTCACTCCTCCATGTCGATCCTCTATTTCGCTCCTCCAGTCGCTCCTCCATGTCACTTCTCCCTTTCTTCCACGTCACACCTCTATGTAACTCCTCCATGTCAATCCTCCATGTCACTCCTCCATCTCATTCCGCCATGTCGCTCCTCCATGTCGCTCCTCCTCCCTACTCCATGTTGCTCCATGTCTTCCATGTCGCTCCAGAATGTCGCTCCTCCATGTCATTCCACAATGTCTCTCCTCCTTGTCCCTCCAGAATGTCATTCCTCCATGTCAGTCCTCCAAATCGCTCCGTGATGTTGCTCCTTATGTAGCTCCTCCATTTAACTCTTCTATGTTTCTCCTCCATGTCACTCCTCCATCTCGATCCTCCATTTCGCTCCTCCATTTCACTCCTCCATGTCACTCCAGAATGTCGCTCCTCCTAGTCACTCCCCCATGTTTATCCTACATGTCGCTCCTCCTTGCTCCTCCATATCACTCCTCTATGTAACTCCTCCATGTCAATGCTACATGTCACTCCTCCATGTCGATCCTCCATGTCACTCTGCCATGTCACTCCAGAATGTCGCTTCAGAATGCTACTCCTCCAGATCCCTCCTCCATGTCACTGCTCCATGTCGATCCTCTATTTCGCTCCTCCATGTCATTCCTCCCTGTCTTCCACGTCACTCCTCCATGTAACTCCTCCACGTCAATCCTACATGTCACTCCTCCATGTCACTCCACCATGTCGCTCCTCCAAGTAGAACTTTGATGTCACTCCTCCGTGTCACTGCTCCATGTCGATCCTCCATTTCGATCCTCCATGTTGCTCCACCATGTCACTACTCCATGTCTTCCATGTCACTCCACCATGTCACTCCTCCATGTCTTCCATGTCACTCCCCCATGTACCTCCTCCATGTAGATCCTTCATGTTACTCCTCTATGTCAATCCTCCATGTCGCTCCTCCATGTCACTCCTCCGTGTCGCTCCTCCTTATCACTGCTCCATGTCACTACTCAATGTCGTTACCTCCATGTCACTCCAGAATGTCCCTCCTGAAAGTCACTCCAGAATGTCACTCCTCCATATTCCTCCTCCTTGTCACTCCTCCCTGTCTTCCATATCACTCCTCCATGTCACTCCTCCATGTCGATCATCCATGTCGCTCCTCCATGTCACTCCTCCATGTTGATTCTCAATGTCACTCCTCCATGTCGATCCTCCATGTCGCTCCTCCATGTCACTCCTCCATGTTGATCCTCAATGTCACTCCTCCATGTCACACTTCAAAGTCACTGCTCGATGTCGCTCCATGTCGATCCTCCATGTCGCTCCTCCTTGTTACTCCTTCATGTCGCTCCTCCTTGTCACTCCTCCATGTCACTCATCCATGTCTTCCATGTCACTCCCCCATGTACCTCCTCTATGTAGCTCCTCCATGTAGACCCTTCATGTCGCTCCTCTTTGTCACTCCTCCATGTCACTGCTCAATATCGATCCTCCATGTCACTCCTCCATGTCTTCCATGTCGACACTTGTCGATCCTCCATGTCGCTCCTCCTTGCTCATCCATATCACTCCACCATGTCACTCCAGAATGTCACTACTCCATGTCACTCCAGAATTTCAATCCAGATTTAACTCCAGAATGTCACTCCTCCATGTCGATCCTCCATGTCAATCTTCTATGTCTCTCCTCCATGTCACCCTTCCATCTCTACCATGTCACTCCTCCATGTCACTCCTCCTTGTCGATCCACCATGTTGCTCCTCCATGTCGATCCTCTATGTAGCTCCTCCATGTCACTCCAGAATGTCGCTCCTCCATGTCACTCCAGAATGTCGCTCCACCATGTCCCTCCAGAATGTACCTCCTCGTTGTCAGTGTACCATGATGAGACGTAAATAAAACCCTCTTGGAGGTATACCGTAAACCCAACCGGAAGTCAGCCATATTGGATTTTATGGCGTTTTTCTCCATATCCAGGCGCTGTACTTTAACGAACTCCTCCTAGAAATTAATCACATCTACCTGAAACTTGGTCAGTAGTATCTTAAGACCTTTGGGATGAAAACTTATCAAAAGATCAAAAAGTTATCGAACCATGTTGCCGTGGCGTGGCGGCGAAAAAGCTTCTTCGCCAAGAAACAGGAAGTTGTTGTAACTTTGTCGTACATTAACCAATCTGCTCCAAATTTCTCATGCCTGATAAAAGTCCCTCTCTGACACCATCCATATGCAAATTTTGGCTCGCAGTCATAGCGCCACCTAGTGGTAACAGGAAATATCATGTTTTACACGTTGATGTACTCTGCCTCAGAAATTAATCACATCTACCTGAAACTTGGTCAGTAGTATTAAGACCTTTGGGATGAAAAGTTATCAAAAGATCAAAAAGTTATCGAACCATGTTGCCGTGGCGTGGCGGCGAAAAAGCTTCTTCGCCAAAAAACAGGAGGCTGTTGTTACTTGACTTACATAAGTCCAATCTGCTCCAAACTTCACAAGCTGGATAATGGACCAGGCCTGAAGACATATATGTGGTATTATAGTCATAGCGCCCCCTACAGGAAACAGGAAGTTGTTGTAAATTGGCTGTACATTGTCCAATCTTCCCCAAATTTGACATGTATTATAAGAGTCTTGCCCTGAAGACATGTACGTGCCCCGACGTGCGCGCGTGGGCGAGGGCCCGATCATCGCTGCTTGCAGCTTTAATTATTATTCGTTGTCTGCCGAATAAGCGCAATTTGCCGTGAGCTGGAATGAGATGGAAACATGAAACTTGGCATAGGAACTGGAATGATGTGCAGCTGCTTCTCAAGAACTATGACCCCAATCGGCCACATGATGGCGCTGTAATTAACGCCCAAACACGCGATTTTGAAAAGGCCATGCCCCACACACCGTAAGTTTGATTGACGTGAAACTCGACACACATGTCTAGCTCCGTGTGATCTACAAAAAAGCTGCTCAGACCACTAACGTCCGCCTAACTAGATTTTCCGCCATATTGGATTTTTTGAAAAACAGATTTTTGACATCTCCTCCTAAACCGTAGGTCCGATTGCTGGAATATTTTCTGCGAATCATTATTGGACCAGGCTCATCAAAAGTTGCATTAAGCTTGTTGATATGTTATGTATATGTTTGACAGACATGTGCTGCTGAATGTGATCTACAAAAAAGTCTCTTGGACCACGAAAGTCCACCGACTAAATTTTCCGCCATGTTGAATTTTTTGAAAAACACATTTTTGACATCTCCTCCTAAACCGTAGGTCTGATTGCTGGCATATTTTCTGCGAATCATTATTGGACCAGGCTCATCAAAGGTTGCATAAAGTTTGTTGATATGTTATTGTGTTGTGAAGATATTGACCAATTAATTTTTAAGGGGCGGGCTCAGCACATCAATAGACCTAAGCCTTTGGCCCATCATCTCCAAACTTGCAGCATATGTTCACAAGAGTAGTTGAAACATCCGCTGAAAGTTTCATTCAAATCGACCACTAGGCGGGCGCTTTGAGCGATAAAGGCTATAACCCGCGAAATGCGCTTGCGGCTTTAATTCATTTTAAATTGATATAACTATGTGGATGTGGAAATATGTTTTATATATTTCATGTTTATTCTTTTACAATGTAATTGTAACCTGTTTTGAAATGTACGATCACAATGTACAACTCTAGTTTTCATCACTAAGCCAAAGAATGCATTTCTCCTCAAGAAACACTGAAAAGTGGATTCATATGAAAAATGTGAAATTTCTTCACAGAAAAACATTTCTTGCATTGGAAACACACAAAAAAGGATAAATATGAAAGGGAACACAGTTTTCCAAAATCTAAAATGATAGTTTTGGACTCCAGGCATCAAACTGTCAGTCTGAGCTGAATTCCATGTAAAACGTTAGTTTTCATCACTAACTCGCTTAATATGTCTTTCTCACCCAAAACCACTCAGGAACGCATTTCTCCTCAAGAAACACTGAAACGTGCATTTACATGAAGAATATGTGATTTATTTACAGAAACACATCTGTTATACTGGAAACATACAAAAAAGAGACAGAATATGAAAAGAAACATTGTTTTCTCAAATCTGACATTAGAATTCACTTCCAAGTATCAAATCTTCATTCTGAGCTCAATTCTATGCAAAACTCTTGTTTTCATCACTAAAATCAGTTAATATCTCTTTCTCTCCAATAAACCACACAGAAAAGCATTTCTCCTCAAGAAACACTGAAAAATGCATTTATATGAAAATGATGTGATTTCTTCACAAAAGAAATCTCTTTTATTGGAAACATACAAAACAGGATGAAAATGAAAGGGAATATATTTTTACAATTGTTTTACATAATAGTTGGCCTTTCTGCATCAAACCTTCACACTGACCTCAATTCCATGTAAAAATTTCATATAAATGCACTTTTCAGTGTTTCTTGAGGAGAAATGCTTTTCTGTGTGTTTTTTTTTGAGAGAAAGCGATATTAACTGAATTTAGTGATGAAAACAAGAGTTTTGCATAGAATTGAGCTCAGAATGAAGATTTAATGATGGGAAGCGAATTCTAATGTAAAGTTTGAGAAAACAATGATTCTTTTCATATTCTGCCTTGTTTTGTATGATTCCAATATAAGAGATTGATTTTCTGACGAAATCACATCATTTTCATATAAATGCACTTTTCAGTGTTTCTTGAGGAGAAATGCGTTCCTGAGTGGTTTTGGATGAGAAAGACATATTAAGCGAGTTTAGTGATGAAAACAAGAGTTTTGCATAGAATTGAGCTCAGAATGAAGATTTGATACTTGGAAGTGAATTCTAATGTAAAGTTTGAGAAAACAATGTTTCTTTTCATATTCTGTCTGTTTTTTGTATGTTTCCAGTATAACAGATGTGTTTCTGTAAATAAATCACATATCCTTCTTATAAATGCACGTTTCAGTGTTTCTTGAGGAGAAATGCGTTCATGAGTGACTTTGGATGAGAAAGACATATTAAGCGAGTTTAGTGATGAAAACAAGAGTTTTGCATAGAATTGAGCTCAGAATGAAGATTTGATACTTGGAAGAGTAACATGGAGGAGTAAGGATGAACGACATGGACAATCGAAATGTGGAGGAGTGACATGGAGCAGTGACATGGAGGATCGACATGGAGGATTGACATGGAGGAACAACATGGAGGAGTCCCTCCTTCCTGTGACTCCTCCATGTAATTCCTCCATGTCACTCCTCCATGTTACTCTTCCATGTCACTCCTGCATGTCGATCCTATATGTCTCTCCTCCATGTCGTTCCTCCATGTCACACCTCCATGTCACTCCTTCGTATCACTGCTCCATGTCGATCCTCCATGCTCCTCCATGTCAATCCTCCATGTCACTCCAGAATATATATATATAATGTCACTCAAGGATGTCACTCAAGGATGTCACTCCAGTATGTCCCTCCTCCTTGTCCCTCCTCCATGTCACTCCTCCATCTCGATCCTCCATGTTGATCCTTCATGTCACTCCTCCATGTCGATCCTCTATGTCGATCTTACATGTCGCTCCTCCATGTCTTCCTTGTTACTCCTCCATGTCGATCTTCCATGTCAATCCTCCATGTCACGCCGACATGTCACTGCTCAATGTCACTGCTCAATGTCACTCCTCCATGTTGCTCCTCTATGTCACTCCAGAATGTCGCTCCTCCATGTCACTCCAGAATGTCACTCCAGAATGTAAACCCAGAATGTTGCTCCGCCATGTCCCTCCTTCCTGTCTTCCATGACACTCCTCCTGTCACTCCACGTCACTCCTGCATGTTGATCCTCCATGTTACTCCACCATGTCACTACTCCATGTCACTCCTCCATTTCGATTGTCCATGTCGTTCATCCTTACTCCTCCATGTTACTCTTCCATGTCACACCTCCATGTCACTCCTCCATGTTGTTCCTCCATGTCAATCTTCCATGTCTATCCTCCATGTCGCTCCTCCATGTCACTCCTCCATGCCACTCCTTCATATCACTGCTCCATGTCAGTCCTCCATGTCGATTTCCATGTCACTACTCCATGTCGATCCTGCATGTAACTCCTCCATGTCACTCCTCCATGTTGCTCCTCCATGTAGATCCTAGATGTCGCTCCTCCATGTCGCTTCTCCATGTAGATCCTCCATGTCACTCCACCAAGTTGCTCCTCCATGTCACTCCTCCATGTCACTCCAGAATGTCACTCCAACATGTCACTCCAGAATGTTATTCCACAATGTCAACCAGAATGTAGCTCCTCCATGTCCCTCCTTCATGTCACTCCTCCAAGTTGCTACTCCATGTCTCTCCTCCATGTCGATCCACCATGTAGATCCTAGATGTTGCTCCTCCAACTTGCTACTCCATGTCTCTACTCCATGTCGATCCTCCATGTCGCTCATCCTTGCTCCTCCATGTCACTCCAGAAGGTTGCTCCTCTATGTTCCACCTTCCTGTGACTCCTCAATTCAACTCCTCCATGTCACTACTCCATGTCTTCCATGACACTCCTCCATGTCACTCCTCCATGTCACTCGTCCATGTCACTCCTGCATGTCGATCCTACATGTCACTCCTCCATGTCGCTCCTCCATGTCAATCCTCCATGTCAATACTCCATGTCAGTTCTTCTTGTCACTCCTCATAGTCACTCCTCCATGTCACTCCTCCATGTCGATTCTCCATGTCACTCCTCCAAGTTAATACTCCATGTCACTCCTCCATGTCGATCCACCATGTCCCTCATCCTTGCTCCTCCATGTCACTCCTCCATGTCAACCCAGAATGTCGCTCCTCCATGTCCCTCCTTCCTCTGACTCCTCAATGTAACTCCTCCGTGTCACTACTCCATGTCTTCCATGACACTCATCCATGTCACTCCTGCATGTCGATCCTACATGTCACTCCTCCATGTCGCTCCTCCATGTCACTCCTTCATATCAATGCTCCATATCGATCCTCCATGTCACTTCTCCATGTCAGTCCTAAATGTCACTCCTCCATGTCGATCGTCCATGTCGCTCATTCTTACTCCTCCATGTTACTCTTCCATATCGCCTCTCCATGTCACACCAGAATGTCACTCCAGAATGTCGCTCCTCTATGTACCTCCTTCCTGTGACTCCTCAATGTAACTCCTCCATGTCACTACTCCATGTCTTCCATGACACTCCTCCATGTCACTCCTCCATGTCACTTCTTCTTGTCACTCCTCAATGTCACTCCTCCATGTTACTTCTTCTTGTCACTCCTCAATGTCGCTCCTCCATGATACTCCTCCATGTCGCTCCTCCATGTCACTACTCCATATCAATCCTCCATGTCGCTCCTCCATGTCGATCATCCATGTCACTCCTTCATATCAATGCTCCATGTCGATCATCCATGTCACTCCTCCATGTCGCTCCTCCATGTTGATCCTCCATGTCACTCTTCCATTTCGCTCCTCCATGTTGCTCCTCCATGTTGATCGTCCATGTCACTCCTTCATGTTTATCCTGTGAGTCACTGCTCCATGTAACTCCTCCATGTTGATCCTGCATGTCGCTCCTCCATGTCACTCCTCCATGTCACTGCTTTATGCCGCTCCTCCATGTCTCTACTCCATGTTGATCCTCCATGTCGCTCATCCTTGCTCCTCCATGTCACTCCTCCATGTCGCTCCTCCTCGTCACTCCAAAATTTCCCTCCTCCATGTCCCTCCTCCAAGTAGAGACTTGGAGGAGGGACATGTCACTCCTTAATGTCGACATTGAGGAGTGCCTCAATGTCACTCCTCCATGTCGATCCTCCATGTCACTCCTACAAGTTGCTACTCCATGTCACACCTCCATGTTGACCCACCATGTCGCTCATCCTTGTTCCTCCATGTCAATCCTCCATGTCACTCCAGAATGTCACTCCTCCATGTCACTCCAGAATGTCACTCCTACATGTCACTCCAGAATGTCACTCCAGAATGTCAACCCAGAATGTAGCTCCTCCATGTCCCTCCTCCATGTCGCTCCTCCATGTCGATCATCCATGTCACTCCTCCAACTTGCTACTCCATGTCACTCCTCCATATCAATCCTCCATGTCACTGCTCCATGTCGATCCACCATGTCGCACATCCTTGTGCCTCCATGTCACTCCTCCATGTTACTCCAGAATATTTATCCTCCATGTCACTCCAGAATGTCAACCCAGAATGTCGCTCCTCCATGTCCCTCCTTCCTGTGACTTCTCCAAGTAATTCCTCCATGTCACTCCTCCATGTCTTCCATGACACTCCTCCATGTCACTCCTCCATGTCAATCCTGCATGTCGATCCTACATGTTACTCCTCCATGTCGCTCTTCCATGTCACTCCTCCATGTCCTTCCTCCATGTCACTGCTCCATGTCGATCATCAATTGTGCTCCTCCATGTCATTCCTCCCTGTCTTCCACGTCACTCCTCTATGTAACTCCTCCATGTCAATCCTACATTTCACTCCTCCATGTCACTCCACCATGTCGCTCCTCCATGTCACTCCTCCATGTCGATCCTCCATGTCACTCCTCCATGTAACAATTACGTGTCACTCCTCTATGTCACTGCTACATGTCAATCCTCCATTTCGATCCTCCATGTTGCTCCACCATGTCACTACTCCATGTCTTCCATGTCACTCCTCCATGTCGCTCTTCCATGTCGCTCCTCCATGTCACTCCTCCATGTCGATCCTCCATGTCTCTCCACCATGTCACTCCTCCATGTAACTCCTCCATGTCAATTCTACATGTCACTCCTCCATGTCACTCCACCATGTTGCTCCTCCATGTCACTCATCCATGTTGATCCTCCATGTCACTCCTCCATGTCACACTTCCATACCACTGCTCCATGTCGATCCTCCATTTCGATCCTCCATGTTGCTCCACCATGTCACTACTCCATGTCTTCCATGTCACTCCACCATGTCACTCCTCCATGTCTTCCATTTCATTCCCCCATGTACCTCCTCCATGTAGCTACACCTCCTGTATCGCTCCTTCTTGTCACTCCTCCATGTCACTACTCAATGTCGATATCTCCATGTCACTCCAGAATGTCCCTCCTGAAAGTCACTCCTCCATGTCGATCCTCCATGTCACTCCTCCATGTCACACTTCCATGTCAATCCTCCATGTCACTGCTCCATGTCGAGCCTCCATTTCGATCCTCCAAGTTGCTCCACCATGTCACTACTCTATGTTTTCCATTTCACTCCCCCATGTACCTCCTCCATGTAGCTCCTTCATGCAGATCCTTCATATTACACCTCTTTGTCAATCCTCCATGTTACTCCTCCATGTCACTGCTCCGTGTCGCTCCTTCTTGTCACTCCTCCATGTCACTACTCAATGTCGATACCTCCATGTCACTCCAGAATGTCCCTCCTGAAAGTCACTCCAGAATGTCACTCCTCCATATTCCTCCTCCATGTCACTCCTCCATGTCGACCCTCCATGTCACTCCTCTCTGTCTTCCATATCACTCCTCCATGTCAGTCCTCCATGTTGCTCCTAAATGTTGCTCCTCCTTGTCGATCCTCCATATCGCTCCTCCATGTCAATCCAGAATGTCGCTCCTCCATGTCACTCCAGAATGTCGCTCCACCCTGTCTTTCCAGAATGTACCTCCTCTTTGTCAGACCTCCATGTCACTCCTCCACGTAGCTCCTCCATGTAGCTCCTCAACGTCGATCCTCATTGTCGATCCTCAATGTTGCTCCTCCATGTCGATCCTCCATGTCATTCCTCCATGTGGATCCAATATGTTACTCCTCCATTTCGATCTTCAATGTTACCCCTTTATTCCTCTATTTCACTCCTCCATGTGTCTCCTCCCTGTCTTCTACGTCAATCCTCCATGTTCCATGTTACTCCTCCATGTTACTCCTCCATGTCACTCCGCCATGTCGCTCCTCCGTGTCACTGTGCCATGTCGCTCCTCCATGTCACTCCTTCATGTCGATCCTCCATGTCACTCCTCCATGACACACTTCCATGTCACTCCTCCATGTCACTGTTTCATGTCGATCCTCAATGTCACTCCACCATGTGTTCCATGTCACTCCTCGTGTTGCTCCTCCATGTGACTATTCCATGTCCATCCTCTATGTCTCTCGTCCCTGCACCTCCATATCACTCCTCCATGTATCTCCTCCATGTCACCCCAGAATGCCACTCCTCCATGTCACTCCAGAATGTCTCTCCAGAATTTAACTCCAGAACGTCACTCCTCCATGTCCCTCTTCCATGTCAATCCTCTATGTTGATCCTCCATATCACTCCTCCTTGTCACTCCTCCATGTCGATACCTCCATGTCACTCCAGAATGTCCCTCAGGAAAGTAACTCCAGAATGTCACTCCTCCATATACCTCCTCCATGTCGATCCTCTATTTCACACCTCCCTGTCTTCCATGTCAGTCCTGCATGTAATTCCGCCATGTCGATTCTCCATGTTGCTTCTCCATGTCACTCCTCCATGTCGCTGCTCCATGTCGATCCTCCATGTCGATCCTCCATGTCACTCCTCCATGTCTTCCATGTCGACACATGTCGATCCTCCATGTGGCTCCTCCTTGCTCCTCCATATCACTCCACCATGTCGCCAAACTGTCCGAAAAAAAAGATCTGAAAATGTCTGAAAAAAAAGTCTGAAAAAAAAGATCTGAAAAAAATATCTGAAAAATGTCGGACAAAAGAAGTCTGAAAAAACTGTCCGAAAAAAAAGATCTGAAAATGTATGAAAAAAAAGTCTGAAAAAAAAGATCTGAAAATGTCGGACAAAAAAAGTCTGGAAAGAATATCTGAAAAATGTCGGACAAAAGAATTCTGAAAAAACTGTCCGAAAAAAAAGATCTGAAAATGTCTGAAAAAAAAGTCTGAAAAATGTCAGAAAAAAAAAGTCTGAAAAAAATATCTGAAAAATGTCGGATAAAAAAAGTCTGAAAAAAAAGATCTGAATAAAAGATCTGAAAAATGTCGGACCAAATAAGTCTGGAAAGAATATCTGAAAAATGTCGGACAAAAAAAGTCTGAAAAAAAAATCTCAAAATGTCGGACAAAAGAAGTCTGAAATAACTGTCCGATAAAAAAGATCTGAAAATGTATGAAAAAAAAGTCTGAAAAAAAAGATCTGAAAATTGTAGGACAAAAAAAGTCTTGAAAAAATATCTGAAAAATTTCGGACAAAAGAAGTCTGAAAAAACTGTCCGAAAAAAAAGATCTGAAAATGTCTGAAAAAAAAGTCTGAAAAAAAAGATCTGAAAAAAAGATATGTAAAATGTCGGACAAAAAAATTCTGAAAAATGTCGTACAAAAGAAGTCTGAAAAAACTGTCCGAAAAAAATGATCTGAAAATATCTGAAAAAAAAGATCTGAAAAAAAAGATCTGAAGAATGTCGGACAAAAAAAGTCGGGAAAAAAAATCTGAAAAATGTCGGACACAGAAGTCTGAAAAAACTTCTATTGACTTTTTTTTTGCCAATGATTCAGACTCATTGCCTCCACAAAGTACGGGCAGTGGAAGGTTTGAAAGTGGAAGTTTTACATGGAATTGAGGTCAGTGTGAAGGTTTGATGCAGAAAGGCCAACTATTATGTTAAAAAATTGTAAAAATATATTCCTTTTCATTTTCATCCTCTTTTGTATGTTTCCAATAAAAGAGATTTCTTTTCTGAAGAAATCACATCATTTTCATATAAATGCACTTTTCAGTGTTTCTTGAGGAGAAATGCTTTTCTTTTTTTTCTTTTTTGTTTTTTTTGAGAGAAAGCGATATTAACTGAGTTTAGTGATGAAAACAAGAGTTTTGCATAGAATTGAGCTCAGAATGAAGATTTGATGATGGGAAGCGATTTCTAATGTAAAATTTGAGAAAACAATGTTTCTTTTCATATTCTGTCTCTTTTTTGTATGTTTCCAGTATAACAGATGTGTTTCTGTAAATAAATCACATATTCTTCATATAAATGCACGTTTCAGTGTTTCTTGAGGAGAAATGCGTTCCTGAGTGGTTTTGGATGAGAAAGACATATTAAGCGAGTTTAGTGATGAAAACAAGAGTTTTGCATAGAATTGAGCTCAGAATGAAGATTTGATACTTGGAAGAGTAACATGGAGGAGTAAGGATGAACGACATGGACAATCGAAATGGAGGAGTGACATGGAGCAGTGACATGGAGGATCGACATGGAGGATTGACATGGAGGAACAACATGGAGGAGTCCCTCCTTCCCATAGTCCCTCCTTCCTGTGACTCCTCCATGTAATTCCTCCATGTCACTCCTCCATGTTACTCTTCCATGTCACTCCTCCATGTCACTCCTGCATGTCGATCCTATATGTCACTCCTCCATGTCGTTCCTCCATGTCACTCCTCCGTGTCACTCCTTCGTATCACTGCTCCATGTCGATCCTCCATGCTCCTCCATGTCAATCCTCCATGTCACTCCAGAATATATATATATAATGTCACTCAAGGATGTCACTCAAGGATGTCACTCCAGTATGTCCCTCCTCCTTGTCCCTCCTCCATGTCACTCCTCCATCTCGATCCTCCATGTTGATCCTTCATGTCACTCCTCCATGTCGATCCTCCATGTCGATCCTCTATGTCAATCCTCCATGTCACGCCGACATGTCACTGCTCATTGTCACTGCTCAATGTCACTCCTCCATGTCGCTCCTCTATGTCACTCCAGAATGTCGCTCCTCCATGTCACTCCAGAATGTCACTCCAGAATGTAAACCCAGAATGTTGCTCCGCCATGTCCCTCCTTCCTGTGTCTTCCATGACACTCCTCCTGTCACTCCATGTCACTCCTGCATGTCGATCCTACATGTCACTCCTCCATGTTGTTCCTCCATGTCAATCCTCCATGTCGCTCCTCAATGCCACTCCTTCATATCACTGCTCCATGTCGATCCTCCATGTCACTGCTCCATGTCACTCCTCCATTTCGATTGTCCATGTCGTTCATCCTTACTCCTCCATGTTACTCTTCCATGTCACACCTCCATGTCACTCCTGCATGTCGCTCCTCCATGTCACTCCTCCATTCCACTCCTTCATATCACTGCTCCATGTCAGTCCTCCATGTCGATTCTCCATGTCACTACTCCATGTCGATCCTGCATGTAACTCCTCCATGTCACTCCTCCATGTTGCTCCTCCATGTAGATCCTAGATGTCGCTCCTCCATGTCGCTTCTCCATGTAGATCCTCCATGTCACTCCACCAAGTTGCTCCTCCATGTCACTCCTCCATGTCACTCCAGAATGTCACTCCAACATGTCACTCCAGAATGTTATTCCAGAATGTCAACCAGAATGTAGCTCCTCCATGTCCCTCCTTCATGTCACTCCTCCAAGTTGCTACTCCATGTCTCTCCTCCATGTCGATCCACCATGTAGATCCTAGATGTTGCTCCTCCAACTTGCTACTCCATGTCTCTACTCCATGTCGATCCTCCATGTCGCTCATCCTTGCTCCTCCATGTCACTCCTCCATGTCACCCCAGAAGGTTGCTCCTCTATGTTCCTCCTTCCTGTGACTCCTCAATTCAACTCCTCCATGTCACTACTCCATGTCTTCCATGACACTCCTCCATGTCACTCCTCCATGTCACTCCTGCATGTCGATCCTACATGTCACTCCTCCATGTCGCTCCTTCATGTCGATTCTCCATGTCACTCCTCCAAGTTAATACTCCATGTCACTCCTCCATGTCGATCCACCATGTCCCTCATCCTTGCTCCTCCATGTCACTCCTCCATGTCAACCCAGAATGTCGCTCCTCCATGTCCCTCCTTCCTGTGACTCCTCAATGTAACTCCTCCGTGTCACTACTCCATGTCTTCCATGACACTCCTCCATGTCACTCCTGCATGTCGATCCTACATGTCACTCCTCCAAGTCGCTCCTCCATGTCACTCCTTCATATCAATGCTCCATATCGATCCTCCATGTCACTTCTCCATGTCAGTCCTAAATGTCACTCCTCCAAGTCGCTCCTCCATGTCACTCCTTCATATCAATGCTCCATATCGATCCTCCATATCACTCCTCCATGTCACTCCAGAATGTCACTCCTACATGTCACTCCAGAATGTCACTCCAGAATGTAAACCCAGAATGTTGCTCCGCCATGTCCCTCCTTCCTGTGTCTTCCATGACACTCCTCCTGTCACTCCATGTCACTCCTCCATGTCGATCCTACATGTCACTCCTCCATGTCACTTCTTCTTGTCACTCCTCAATGTCACTCCTCCATGTCACTCCTCCATGTCACTTCTTCTTGTCACTCCTCAATGTCGCTCCTCCATGATACTCCTCCATATTCCTCCTCCATGTCAATCCTCCATGTCACTCCTCCATTTAGATCCTACATGTTACTCCTCCATGTCGATCTTCCATGTCAATCCAGAATGTCGCTCCTCCATGTCACTCCAAAATGTCGCTCCACCCTGTACCTCCAGAATGTACCCATTCGTTGTCAGACTTCCATGTCGCTCCGTGATGTCGCTCCTTCTTGTAGCTCCTCAATGTCGCTCCTCATTGTCGATCCTCAATGTCGCTCCTCCATGTCGATCCTCCATGTCATTCCTCCATGTGGATCCAACATATTACTCCTCCTTGTCGATCTTCTAGGTCGCTCCTCCATGTCCTTCCAGAATGTCGCTCCTCCATGTCACTCCAAAATGTCACTCCAGAATTTCACTCCAGAATGTTACTCCTCCATGTTCCTCCTCCATGTCGCTCCTCCATGTCACTCCAGAATGTCCCTCAAGAATGTCACTCCAGAATGCCACTCCTCCATGTTGATCCTCTATTTCCCTCCTCCATGTCACTCCTGTCTTCCACGTCAATCCTCCATGTTACTCCTCCATGTCACTCCGCCATGTCTCTCCTCCATGTCAATCCGCCATGGAGCTCCTCCATGTCACCTAACCCTAACCCATGTCACACTTCCATTTCACTCCTCCATGTCACTGTTTCATGTAAATCCTCCATTTCGATCCTCAATGTCGATCCTCAATGTCACTCCACCATGTGTTCCATGTCACTCGTCCATTTTGCTCCTCCATGTGACTATTCCATGTCGATCCTCTAGGTCTCTCATCCCTGCTCCTCCATATCACTCCTCCATGTATCTCCTCCATGTCACCCCAGAATGCTGCTCCTCCATGTCACTCCAGAATGGTTCTCCAGAATTTAATTCCAGAACGTCACTCCTCCATGTCCCTCCTCCATGTCAATCCTCTATGTTAATCCTCCATATCACTCCTCCTTGTCACTCCTCCATGTCGATACCTCCATGTCACTACAGAATGTCCCTCCAGAAAGTCACTCCAGAATTTCACTCCTCCATATACCTCCTCCATGTCGATCCGCTATTTCAGACCTCCATGTCGCCCCTCGGTAACTTCTCCCTGTCTTCCATGTCAGTCCTCCATGTAACTCCTCCATGTCGATCCTCCATGTCACTCTTCCATGTCTTCCATGTCGACACATGTCGATCCTCCCTATGGCTCCTCATTGCTCCTCCATATCACTCCACCATGTCGCTCCTCCATGTCACTCCAGAATGTCGCTCCTGATGTCACTCCAGAATATCACTCAAGATTTAACTCCAGAATGTCACTCCTCCATGTCACTCCTCCATGTCGATCCTCCATCTCACTTGTCCATGTCACACTTCCATGTCACTGCTCGATGTCGCTCCTCCATGTCGATCCTCCATGTTGCTACACCATGTCACTCTTCCATGTCTTCCATGTCACTCCCCCATGTACCTCCTACATGTAGCTCCTCCATTTAGATCCTTCATGTTACTCTTCTATATCAAACCTCCATATCTCTCATCAATGTCACTCCAGAATGTCACTCCAGAATGTCGCTCCTCCATGTCACTCCAGAATCTCCCTCCAGAATGTCCCTCCAAAATGTAACTCCTCCATGTAACTCCTCCATGTCGCTCCTCTTTGTCACTCCTCCAAGTCACTAATTAATTTCGGTCTTCCATGTCGACACATGTCGATCCTCCATGTCACTCCTCTTTGATCCTCCAAATCACTCCACTATGTCGCTCCTCCATGTCAATCCAGAATGTCTCTCCAGAATTTAACTCCAGAATGTTACTCCTCCATGTCCCTCCTCCATGTTGCTCCTCCATGTCACTCCCGAAAGTCCCTCCAGAATGTCACTCCTCCATGTCACTCCTCCATGTCCCTCCTCTATATCACTCCTCCATATCGATCCTCTATGTCGCTCCTCCATGTCACTCCTCCCTGTCTTCCACGTCACTTCGCCATGTCGCTCATCCATGTCAATCCTACATGTCGATCCTCCATGTTGATCCTCCATGTCACACTTCCATGTCACTGCTCGATGTCGCTCCTCCATATATTTCCTCCATGTCGCTCCTCCTTGTGACTCCTCCATGTCACTCCTCCTTGTCACTCCTCCATGTCACTTCTCCATGTTGATCCTCCATTTTGATCCTACATGTTGCTCCACCATGTCACTCCTCCATGTCTTCCATGTCACTCCCCCATGTACCTCATCCGTGTCGGTCCTCCATGTTGCTCTTCCCTGCTCGTCCATATCACTCCTCCATGTCACCCAAGAATGTTGCTCCTCCATGTCACTCCAGAATGTCACTCCAGAATTTAACTCCAGAATGTCACTCCTCCATGTCAATCCTCTATGTAGATCCTCCATATAACTCCTCCTTGTCACTCCTCAATGTCGATACCTCCATCTCACTCCAGAATGTCCCTCCAGAAAGTCACTCCATAATGTCACTCCTCCATAAACCTCCTCCATGTCACTCCTCCAAGTTGATCCTCTATTTCACACCTCCATGTCGCCCCTCCATGTCACTCCTCCCTGTCTTCAATGTCCCTCCTCCATGTCGATCCTCCAAGTCGATCCTCCATGTCGATCCTCCATGTCACTCATCCATGTAACTGCTCCATGTCGATCCTCCAAGTCGATCTTCCATGTTGCACCTCCATTTCACTCCTCCATGTCTTCCATGTCACTCCCCTATGTACCTCCATGTAGCTCCTCCGTGTAGATCCTTCATGTTACTCCTCTATGTCAATCCTCCATATGTCTCATCAATGTCACTCCAGAATGTCAGTCCAGAATGTCGCTCCTCCATGTCACTCCTAACTGTCTTCCATGTCATTCCTCCATGTCGCTCCTCCATGTCGATCCTCCATGTCGATCCTCCATGTCGCTCCTCCTTGTTAATCCTTCATGTTGCTCCTCCTTGTCACTCCTCCATGTCAATCCTCCATGTCAGTCCTCCATGTCACTCCTCCATGTTGATCCTCCATGTCAATCTTCCATGTTGATCCTCCATGTTATTCCTCCATTTCACTCCTCCATGTCGCTCCTCCATGTCACTCCAGAATGTCATTCCAAAATTTAACTCCAGAATGTCACTCCTCCATGTCCCTCCTCAATTCTATTCCAGAATGTCACTCCAGAATTTAACTCCAGAATGTCACTCCTCCATGTCCTTTCTCCATGTCAATCCTCCATGTCAGTCCTAATTGTCGATCCTCCATGTCAGTCCTCCATGTCGCTCCTCAATGTTGCTCCTCCACGTCGCTCCTCCATGTCGATCTTCCATGTCGATCTTCCATGTCAAGCATGTCACTATTCCATGTCCGTCCTCCATGTCAATCTTCCATGTCGATCCTCCATGTCACTCCTCCATGTCTATCACCCATGTCAGTCATCCATGTCACTACTCCTTGTTACTCCTTCATGTGGCTCCTCCATGTCGATCCTCCATGTTACTCCTCCTTGTTACTTCTTCATGTCACTCCTCCTTGTCACTACTCCCTGTTGATCCTCCATGTCAGTCATCCTCGTCAATCCTCCATGTGACTGCTCAATGTCGCTCCTCCATGTCGATCCTCCATGTTGCTCCTCCTTGTTACTCCTCCATGTCGCTCTAGAATGTTGCTCCTCCATGCCATTCCAGAATTTCACTACAGAATTTAACTCCAGAATGTCACTCCTCCATGTCCCTCCTCCATGTCAATCCTCTATGTCCATCCTCCATGTCACTCCTTCATGTCACTCCAGAATGTCCCTCCAGAATATAACTCCAGAATGTCAGTCCTCCATGTCCCTCTTCCATGTCAATCCTCCATGTCATTGCTCCATGTCGCTCCTCCATGTCGCCCCTAATTGCTCATCCATATCACTCCTCCATGTCACTCTAGAATGTTGCTCCTCCATGTCACTCCAGAAGTCACTCCAGAATTTAACTCCAGAATGTAACTCCTCCATGTACCTCCTCCATGTCAATCGTATATGTCCATCCTCCATATCACTCCTCCACGTAACTCCGGAATGTTCATCCAGAATGTCACTCTAGAATGTAATTCCTCCATATCCCTCCTTAATATCACTCCTCCATGTCAATGTTCAATTTAACACCTACATTTCGCTCCTACATGTCACTCCTCCGTCTCCTATGTCACTCCTCCATGTCACTCCTCCATGTCCCTCCTCTATATCACTCCTCCATGTTGCTCCTCCTTGTTACTCCTTCATGTGGCTCATTCTTGTCACTCCTCCATGTCACTGCTCCATATCGATCGTCGTAATGTTGCTCCTCATGTAGCTCCTCCATGTTACTCTTCTATGTTTCTCCTCCATGTCACTCCTCCATCTCGATCCTCAATTTCGCTCCTCCATTTCACTCCTCCATGTCACTCCAGAATGTCGCTCCTCCATGTCACTCAAGAATGTCACTTCAGAATTTAACTCCAGAATGTTACTCCTCCATGTCCCTCCTCCATGTCGCTCCTCCATGTCACTCCAGAATGTCCCTCCTCCATGTCCCTCCTCCATGTCACTCCTCCATGTCGATCCTCTATTTCGCTCCTCCAGTCGCTCCTCCATGTCACTCCTCCCTTTCTTCCACGTCACACCTCTATGTAACTCCTCCATGTCAATCCTCCATGTCACTCCTCCATCTCATTCCGCCATGTCGCTCCTCCATGTCGCTCCTCCTCCCTACTCCATGTTGCTCCATGTCTTCCATGTCGCTCCAGAATGTCGCTCCTCCATGTCATTCCACAATGTCGCTCCTCCTTGTCCCTCCAGAATGTCATTCCTCCATGTCAGTCCACCAAATCGCTCCGTGATGTTGCTCCTTATGTAGCTCCTCCATTTAACTCTTCTATGTTTCTCCTCCATGTCACTCCTCCATCTCGATCCTCCATTTCGCTACTCCATTTCACTCCTCCATGTCACTCCAGAATGTCGCTCCTCCTAGTCACTCCCCCATGTTTATCCTACATGTCGCTCCTCCTTGCTCCTCCATATCACTCCTCTATGTAACTCCTCCATGTCAATGCTACATGTCACTCCTCCATGTCGATCCTCCATGTCACTCTGCCATGTCACTCCAGAATGTCGCTTCAGAATGCTACTCCTCCAGATCCCTCCTCCATGTCACTGCTCCATGTCGATCCTCTATTTCGCTCCTCCATGTCATTCCTCCCTGTCTTCCACGTCACTCCTCCATGTAACTCCTCCACGTCAATCCTACATGTCACTCCTCCATGTCACTCCACCATGTCGCTCCTCCAAGTAGAACTTTGATGTCACTCCTCCGTGTCACTGCTCCATGTCGATCCTCCATTTCGATCCTCCATGTTGCTCCACCATGTCACTACTCCATGTCTTCCATGTCACTCCACCATGTCACTCCTCCATGTCTTCCATGTCACTCCCCCATGTACCTCCTCCATGTAGATCCTTCATGTTACTCCTCTATGTCAATCCTCCATGTCGCTCCTCCATGTCACTCCTCCGTGTCGCTCCTCCTTATCACTGCTCCATGTCACTACTCAATGTCGTTACCTCCATGTCACTCCAGAATGTCCCTCCTGAAAGTCACTCCAGAATGTCACTCCTCCATATTCCTCCTCCTTGTCACTCCTCCCTGTCTTCCATATCACTCCTCCATGTCACTCCTCCATGTCGATCATCCATGTCGCTCCGCCATGTCACTCCTCCATGTTGATTCTCCATGTCACTCCTCCATGTCGATCCTCCATGTCGCTCCTCCATGTCACTCCTCCATGTTGATCCTCAATGTCACTCCTCCATGTCACACTTCAAAGTCACTGCACGATGTCGCTCCATGTCGATCCTCCATGTCGCTCCTCCTTGTTACTCCTTCATGTCGCTCCTCCTTGTCACTCCTCCATGTCACTCATCCATGTCTTCCATGTCACTCCCCCATGTACCTCCTCTATGTAGCTCCTCCATGTAGACCCTTCATGTCGCTCCTCTTTGTCACTCCTCCATGTCACTGCTCAATATCGATCCTCCATGTCACTCCTCCATGTCTTCCATGTCGACACTTGTCGATCCTCCATGTCGCTCCTCCTTGCTCATCCATATCACTCCACCATGTCACTCCAGAATGTCACTACTCCATGTCACTCCAGAATTTCAATCCAGATTTAACTCCAGAATGTCACTCCTCCATGTCGATCCTCCATGTCAATCTTCTATGTCTCTCCTCCATGTCACCCCTCCATCTCTACCATGTCACTCCTCCATGTCACTCCTCCTTGTCGATCCACCATGTTGCTCCTCCATGTCGATCCTCTATGTAGCTCCTCCATGTCACTCCAGAATGTCGCTCCTCCATGTCACTCCAGAATGTCGCTCCACCATGTCCCTCCAGAATGTACCTCCTCGTTGTCAGTGTA
This sequence comes from Sebastes umbrosus, assembly GCF_015220745.1. Classification (NCBI taxonomy): domain Eukaryota; kingdom Metazoa; phylum Chordata; class Actinopteri; order Perciformes; family Sebastidae; genus Sebastes; species Sebastes umbrosus. The sequence goes on along the minus strand of NC_051282.1, from coordinate 38,986 downwards.
CCATGATGAGACGTAAATAAAACCCTCTTGGAGGTATACCGTAAACCCAACCGGAAGTCGGCCATATTGGATTTTATGGCGTTTTTTCTCCATATCCAGGCGCTGTACTTTAACGAACTCCTCCTAGAGATTTAACCCGATCAACTTCAAATTTGGTCAGTAGTATCTTAAGACCTTTGGGATGAAAACTTATCAAAAGATCAAAAAGTTATCGAACCATGTTGCCGTGGCGTGGCGGCGAAAAAGCTTCTTCGCCAAGAAACAGGAAGTTGTTGTAACTTTGTCGTACATTAACCAATCTGCTCCAAATTTCTCATGCCTGATAAAAGTCCCTCTCTGACACCATCCATATGCAAATTTTGGCTCGCAGTCATAGCGCCACCTAGTGGTAACAGGAAATATCATGTTTTACACATTGATGTACTCTGCCTCAGAAATTAATCACATCTACCTGAAACTTGGTCAGTAGTATTAAGACCTTTGGGATGAAAAGTTATCAAAAGATCAAAAAGTTATCGAACCATGTTGCCGTGGCGTGGCGGCGAAAAAGCTTCTTCGCCAAAAAACAGGAGGCTGTTGTTACTTGACTAAGTCCAATCTGCTCCAAACTTCACAAGCTGGATAATGGACCAGGCCTGAAGACATATATGTGGTATTATAGTCATAGCGCCCCCTACAGGAAACAGGAAGTTGTTGTAAATTGGCTGTACATTGTCCAATCTTCCCCAAATTTGACATGTTTTATAAGAGTCTTGCCCTGAAGACATGTACGTGCCCCGACGTGCGCGCGTGGGCGAGGGCCCGATCATCGCTGCTTGCAGCTTTAATTATTATTCGTTGTCTGCCGAATAAGCGCAATTTGCCGTGAGCTGGAATGAGATGGAAACATGAAACTTGGCATAGGAACTGGAATGATGTGCAGCTGCTTCTCAAGAACTATGACCCCAATCGGCCACATGATGGCGCTGTAATTAACGCCCAAACACGCGATTTTGAAAAGGCCATGCCCCACACACCGTAAGTTTGATTGACGTGAAACTCGACACACATGTCTAGCTCCGTGTGATCTACAAAAAAGCTGCTCAGACCACTAACGTCCGCCTAACTAGATTTTCCGCCATATTGGATTTTTTGAAAAACAGATTTTTGACATCTCCTCCTAAACCGTAGGTCCGATTGCTGGAATATTTTCTGCGAATCATTATTGGACCAGGCTCATCAAAAGTTGCATTAAGCTTGTTGATATGTTATGTATATGTTTGACAGACATGTGCTGCTGAATGTGATCTACAAAAAAGTCTCTTGGACCACGAAAGTCCACCGACTAAATTTTCCGCCATGTTGAATTTTTTGAAAAACACATTTTTGACATCTCCTCCTAAACCGTAGGTCTGATTGCTGGCATATTTTCTGCGAATCATTATTGGACCAGGCTCATCAAAGGTTGCATAAAGTTTGTTGATATGTTATTGTGTTGTGAAGATATTGACCAATTAATTTTTAAGGGGCGGGCTCAGCACATCAATAGACCTAAGCCTTTGGCCCATCATCTCCAAACTTGCAGCATATGTTCACAAGAGTAGTTGAAACATCCGCTGAAAGTTTCATTCAAATCGACCACTAGGCGGGCGCTTTGAGCGATAAAGGCTATAACCCGCGAAATGCGCTTGCGGCTTTAATTCATTTTAAATTGATATAACTATGTGGATGTGGAAATATGTTTTATATATTTCATGTTTATTCTTTTACAATGTAATTGTAACCTGTTTTGAAATGTACGATCACAATGTACAACTCTAGTTTTCATCACTAAGCCAAAGAATGCATTTCTCCTCAAGAAACACTGAAAAGTGGATTCATATGAAAAATGTGAAATTTCTTCACAGAAAAACATTTCTTGCATTGGAAACACACAAAAAAGGATAAATATGAAAGGGAACACAGTTTTCCAAAATCTAAAATGATAGTTTTGGACTCCAGGCATCAAACTGTCAGTCTGAGCTGAATTCCATGTAAAACGTTAGTTTTCATCACTAACTCGCTTAATATGTCTTTCTCACCCAAAACCACTCAGGAACGCATTTCTCCTCAAGAAACACTGAAACGTGCATTTACATGAAGAATATGTGATTTATTTACAGAAACACATCTGTTATACTGGAAACATACAAAAAAGAGACAGAATATGAAAAGAAACATTGTTTTCTCAAATCTGACATTAGAATTCACTTCCAAGTATCAAATCTTCATTCTGAGCTCAATTCTATGCAAAACTCTTGTTTTCATCACTAAAATCAGTTAATATCTCTTTCTCTCCAATAAACCACACAGAAAAGCATTTCTCCTCAAGAAACACTGAAAAATGCATTTATATGAAAATGATGTGATTTCTTCACAAAAGAAATCTCTTTTATTGGAAACATACAAAACAGGATGAAAATGAAAGGGAATATATTTTTACAATTGTTTTACATAATAGTTGGCCTTTCTGCATCAAACCTTCACACTGACCTCAATTCCATGTAAAAATTTCATATAAATGCACTTTTCAGTGTTTCTTGAGGAGAAATGCTTTTCTGTGTGTTTTTTTTTGAGAGAAAGCGATATTAACTGAATTTAGTGATGAAAACAAGAGTTTTGCATAGAATTGAGCTCAGAATGAAGATTTAATGATGGGAAGCGAATTCTAATGTAAAGTTTGAGAAAACAATGATTCTTTTCATATTCTGCCTTGTTTTGTATGATTCCAATATAAGAGATTGATTTTCTGACTGAAATCACATCATTTTCATATAAATGCACTTTTCAGTGTTTCTTGAGGAGAAATGCGTTCCTGAGTGGTTTTGGATGAGAAAGACATATTAAGCGAGTTTAGTGATTAAAACAAGAGTTTTGCATAGAATTGAGCTCAGAATGAAGATTTGATACTTGGAAGAGTAACATGGAGGAGTAAGGATGAACGACATGGACAATCGAAATGGAGGAGTGACATGGAGCAGTGACATGGAGGATCGACATGGAGGATTGACATGGAGGAACAACATGGAGGAGTCCCTCCTTCCCATGTCCCTCCTTCCTGTGACTCCTCCATGTAATTCCTCCATGTCACTCCTCCATGTTACTCTTCCATGTCACTCCTCCATGTCACTCCTGCATGTCGATCCTATATGTCACTCCTCCATGTCGTTCCTCCATGTCACTCCTCTGTGTCACTCCTTCGTATCACTGCTCCATGTCGATCCTCCATGCTCCTCCATGTCAATCCTCCATGTCACTCCAGAATATATATATATAATGTCACTCAAGGATGTCACTCAAGGATGTCACTCCAGTATGTCCCTCCTCCTTGTCCCTCCTCCATGTCACTCCTCCATCTCGATCCTCCATGTTGATCCTTCATGTCACTCCTCCATGTCGATCCTCCATGTCGATCCTCCATGTCAATCCTCCATGTCACTCCTACATGTCACTGCTCAATGTCACTGCTCAATGTCACTCCTCCATGTCGCTCCTCTATGTCACTCCAGAATGTCGCTCCTCCATGTCACTCCAGAATGTCACTCCAGAATGTAAACCCAGAATGTTGCTCCGCCATGTCCCTCCTTCCTGTGTCTTCCATGACACTCCTCCTGTCACTCCATGTCACTCCTGCATGTCGATCCTACATGTCACTCCTCCATGTTGTTCCTCCATGTCAATCCTCCATGTCGCTCCTCAATGCCACTCCTTCATATCACTGCTCCATGTCGATCCTCCATGTCACTGCTCCATGTCACTCCTCCATTTCGATTGTCCATGTCGTTCATCCTTACTCCTCCATGTTACTCTTCCATGTCACACCTCCATGTCACTCCTGCATGTCGATCCTACATGTCACTCCTCCATGTTGTTCCTCCATGTCAATCTTCCATGTCTATCCTCCATGTCGCTCCTCCATGTCACTCCTCCATTCCACTCCTTCATATCACTGCTCCATGTCAGTCCTCCATGTCGATTCTCCATGTCACTACTCCATGTCGATCCTGCATGTAACTCCTCCATGTCACTCCTCCATGTTGCTCCTCCATGTAGATCCTAGATGTCGCTCCTCCATGTCGCTTCTCCATGTAGATCCTCCATGTCACTCCACCAAGTTGCTCCTCCATGTCACTACTCCATGTCACTCCAGAATTTCACTCCAACATGTCACTCCAGAATGTTATTCCAGAATGTCAACCAGGATGTAGCTCCTCCATGTCCCTCCTTCATGTCACTCCTCCAAGTTGCTACTCCATGTCTCTCCTCCATGTCGATCCACCATGTAGATCCTAGATGTTGCTCCTCCAACTTGCTACTCCATGTCTCTACTCCATGTCGATCCTCCATGTCGCTCATCCTTGCTCCTCCATGTCACTCCTCCATGTCACCCCAGAAGGTTGCTTCTCTATGTTCCTCCTTCCTGTGACTCCTCAATTCAACTCCTCCATGTCACTACTCCATGTCTTCCATGACACTCCTCCATGTCACTCCTCCATGTCACTCGTCCATGTCACTCCTGCATGTCGATCCTACATGTCACTCCTCCATGTCGCTCCTCCATGTCGATTCTCCATGTCACTCCTCCAAGTTAATACTCCATGTCACTCCTCCATGTCGATCCACCATGTCCCTCATCCTTGCTCCTCCATGTCACTCCTCCATGTCAACCCAGAATGTCGCTCCTCCATGTCCCTCCTTCCTGTGACTCCTCAATGTAACTCCTCCGTGTCACTACTCCATGTCTTCCATGACACTCCTCCATGTCACTCCTGCATGTCGATCCTACATGTCACTCCTCCAAGTCGCTCCTCCATGTCACTCCTTCATATCAATGCTCCATATCGATCCTCCATGTCACTTCTCCATGTCAGTCCTAAATGTCACTCCTCCAAGTCGCTCCTCCATGTCACTCCTTCATATCAATGCTCCATATCGATCCTCCATATCGCTTCTCCATGTCACACCAGAATGTCACTCCAGAATGTCGCTCCTCTATGTACCTCCTTCCTGTGACTCCTCAATGTAACTCCTCCATGTCACTACTCCATGTCTTCCATGACACTCCTCCATGTCACTCCTCCATGTCACTCCTCCATGTCGATCCTACATGTCACTCCTCCATGTCACTTCTTCTTGTCACTCCTCAATGTCACTCCTCCATGTCACTCCTCCATGTCACTCCTCCATGTCACTTCTTCTTGTCACTCCTCAATGTCGCTCCTCCATGATACTCCTCCATATTCCTCCTCCATGTCAATCCTCCATGTCACTCCTCCATTTAGATCCTACATGTTACTCCTCCATGTCGATCTTCCATGTCAATCCAGAATGTCGCTCCTCCATGTCACTCCAAAATGTCGCTCCTCATTGTCGATCCTCAATGTCGCTCCTCCATGTCGATCCTCCATGTCATTCCTCCATGTGGATCCAACATATTACTCCTCCTTGTCGATCTTCTAGGTCGCTCCTCCATGTCCTTCCAGAATGTCGCTCCTCCATGTCACTCCAAAATGTCACTCCAGAATTTCACTCCAGAATGTTACTCCTCCATGTTCCTCCTCCATGTCGCTCCTCCATGTCACTCCAGAATGTCCCTCAAGAATGTCACTCCAGAATGCCACTCCTCCATGTTGATCCTCTATTTCCCTCCTCCATGTCACTCCTGTCTTCCACGTCAATCCTCCATGTTACTCCTCCATGTCACTCCGCCATGTCTCTCCTCCATGTCAATCCGCCATGGAGCTCCTCCATGTCACCTAACCCTAACCCATGTCACACTTCCATTTCACTCCTCCATGTCACTGTTTCATGTAAATCCTCCATTTCGATCCTCAATGTCGATCCTCAATGTCACTCCACCATGTGTTCCATGTCACTCGTCCATTTTGCTCCTCCATGTGACTATTCCATGTCGATCCTCTAGGTCTCTCATCCCTGCTCCTCCATATCACTCCTCCATGTATCTCCTCCATGTCACCCCTGAATGCTGCCCCTCCATGTCACTCCAGAATGGTTCTCCAGAATTTAATTCCAGAACGTCACTCCTCCATGTCCCTCCTCCATGTCAATCCTCTATGTTAATCCTCCATATCACTCCTCCTTGTCACTCCTCCATGTCGATACCTCCATGTCACTACAGAATGTCCCTCCAGAAAGTCACTCCAGAATTTCACTCCTCCATATACCTCCTCCATGTCGATCCGCTATTTGAGACCTCCATGTCGCCCCTCGGTAACTTCTCCCTGTCTTCCATGTCAGTCCTCCATGTAACTCCTCCATGTCGATCCTCCATGTCACTCTTCCATGTCTTCCATGTCGACACATGTCGATCCTCCCTATGGCTCCTCATTGCTCCTCCATATCACTCCACCATGTCGCTCCTCCATGTCACTCCAGAATGTCGCTCCTGATGTCACTCCAGAATATCACTCAAGATTTAACTCCAGAATGTAACTCCTCCATGTCACTCCTCCATGTCGATCCTCCATCTCACTTGTCCATGTCACACTTCCATGTCACTGCTCGATGTCGCTCCTCCATGTCGATCCTCCATGTTGCTACACCATGTCACTCTCCATGTCTTCCATGTCACTCCCCCATGTACCTCCTACATGTAGCTCCTCCATTTAGATCCTTCATGTTACTCTTCTATATCAAACCTCCATATCTCTCATCAATGTCACTCCAGAATGTCACTCCAGAATGTCGCTCCTCCATGTCACTCCAGAATCTCCCTCCAGAATGTCCCTCCAAAATGTCTCTCCTCCATGTCGCTCCTCTTTGTCACTCCTCCAAGTCACTAATTAATTTCGGTCTTCCATGTCGACACATGTCGATCCTCCATGTCACTCCTCTTTGATCCTCCAAATCACTCCACTATGTCGCTCCTCCATGTCAATCCAGAATGTCTCTCCAGAATTTAACTCCAGAATGTTACTCCTCCATGTCCCTCCTCCATGTTGCTCCTCCATGTCACTCCCGAAAGTCCCTCCAGAATGTCACTCCTCCATGTCACTCCTCCATGTCCCTCTTCTATATCACTCCTCCATATCGATCCTCTATGTCGCTCCTCCATGTCACTCCTCCCTGTCTTCCACGTCACTTCGCCATGTCGCTCATCCATGTCAATCCTACATGTCGATCCTCCATGTTGATCCTCCATGTCACACTTCCATGTCACTGCTCGATGTCGCTCCTCCATATATTTCCTCCATGTTGCTCCTCCTTGTGACTCCTCCATGTCACTCCTCCTTGTCACTCCTCCATGTCACTTCTCCATGTTGATCCTCCATTTTGATCCTACATGTTGCTCCACCATGTCACTCCTCCATGTCTTCCATGTCACTCCCCCATGTACCTCATCCGTGTCGGTCCTCCATGTTGCTCTTCCCTGCTCGTCCATATCACTCCTCCATGTCACCCAAGAATGTTGCTCCTCCATGTCACTCCAGAATGTCACTCAAGAATTTAACTCCAGAATGTCACTCCTCCATGTCAATCCTCTATGTAGATTCTCCATATAACTCCTCCTTGTCACTCCTCAATGTCGATACCTCCATCTCACTCCAGAATGTCCCTCCAGAAAGTCACTCCATAATGTCACTCCTCCATAAACCTCCTCCATGTCACTCCTCCAAGTTGATCCTCTATTTCACACCTCCATGTCGCCCCTCCATGTCACTCCTCCCTGTCTTCAATGTCCCTCCACCATGTCGATCCTCCAAGTCGATCCTCCATGTCGATCCTCCATGTCACTCATCCATGTAACTGCTCCATGTCGATCCTCCAAGTCGATCTTCCATGTTGCACCTCCATTTCACTCCTCCATGTCTTCCATGTCACTCCCCTATGTACCTCCTCCATGTAGCTCCTCCGTGTAGATCCTTCATGTTACTCCTCTATGTCAATCCTCCATATGTCTCATCAATGTCACTCCAGAATGTCAGTCCAGAATGTCGCTCCTCCATGTCACTCCTAACTGTCTTCCATGTCATTCCTCCATGTCGCTCCTCCAAGTCGATCCTCCATGTCGATCCTCCATGTCGCTCCTCCTTGTTACTCCTTCATGTTGCTCCTCCTTGTCACTCCTCCATGTCAATCCTCCATGTCAGTCCTCCATGTCACTCCTCCATGTTGATCCTCCATGTCAATCTTCCATGTTGATCCTCCATGTTATTCCTCCATTTCACTCCTCCATGTCGCTCCTCCATGTCACTCCAGAATGTCATTCCAAAATTTAACTCCAGAATGTCACTCCTCCATGTCCCTCCTCAATTCTTTCCAGAATGTCACTCCAGAATTTAACTCCAGAATGTCACTCCTCCATGTCCTTTCTCCATGTCAATCCTCCAGGTCAGTCCTAATTGTCGATCCTCCATGTCAGTCCTCCATGTCGCTCCTCAATGTTGCTCCTCCACGTCGCTCCTCCATGTCGATCTTCCATGTCGATCTTCCATGTCAAGCATGTCACTATTCCATGTCCGTCCTCCATGTCGATCCTCCATGTCACTCCTCCATGTCTATCACCCATGTCAGTCATCCATGTCACTACTTCTTGTTACTCCTTCATGTGGCTCCTCCATGTCGATCCTCCATGTCACTCCTCCATGTCTATCACCCATGTCAGTCATCCATGTCACTACTTCTTGTTACTCCTTCATGTGGCTCCTCCATGTCGATCCTCCTTGTTACTTCTTCATGTCACTCCTCCTTGTCACTACTCCCTGTTGATCCTCCATGTCAGTCATCCTCGTCAATCCTCCATGTGACTGCTCAATGTCGCTCCTCCATGTCCCTCCTCCATGTCAATCCTCTATGTCCATCCTCCATGTCACTCCTTCATGTCACTCCAGAATGTCCCTCCAGAATATAACTCCAGAATGTCAGTCCTCCATGTCCCTCTTCCATGTCAATCCTCCATGTCATTGCTCCATGTCGCTCCTCCATGTCGCCCCTAATTGCTCATCCATATCACTCCTCCATGTCACTCTAGAATGTTGCTCCTCCATGTCACTCCAGAAGTCACTCCAGAATTTAACTCCAGAATGTAACTCCTCCATGTACCTCCTCCATGTCAATCGTATATGTCCATCCTCCATATCACTCCTCCACGTAACTCCGGAATATTCATCCAGAATGTCACTCTAGAATGTAATTCCTCCATATCCCTCCTTAATATCACTCCTCCATGTCAATGTTCAATTTAACACCTACATTTCGCTCCTACATGTCACTCCTCCGTCTCCTATGTCACTCCTCCATGTCACTCCTCCATGTCCCTCCTCTATATCACTCCTCCATGTCGCTCCTCCTTGTTATTTTTGACATCTCCTCCTAAACCGTAGGTCCGATTGCTGGAATATTTTCTGCGAATCATTATTGGACCAGGCTCATCAAAAGTTGCATTAAGCTTGTTGATATGTTATGTATATGTTTGACAGACATGTGCTGCTGAATGTGATCTACAAAAAAGTCTCTTGGACCACGAAAGTCCACCGACTAAATTTTCCGCCATGTTGAATTTTTTGAAAAACACATTTTTGACATCTCCTCCTAAACCGTAGGTCTGATTGCTGGCATATTTTCTGCGAATCATTATTGGACAAGGCTCCTCCATTTCACTCCTCCATGTCACTCCAGAATGTCGCTCCTCCATGTCACTCAAGAATGTCACTTCAGAATTTAACTCCAGAATGCTACTCCTCCATGTCCCTCCTCCATGTCGCTCCTCCATGTCACTCCAGAATGTCACTCCTCCATGTCCCTCCTCCATGTCACTCCTCCATGTCGATCCTCTATTTCGCTCCTCCAGTCGCTCCTCCATGTCACTCCTCCCTTTCTTCTACGTCACACCTCTATGTAACTCCTCCATGTCAATCCTCCATGTCACTCCTCCATCTCATTCCACCATGTCGCTCCTCCATGTCGCTCCTCCTCCCTACTCCATGTTGCTCCATGTCTTCCATGTCGCTCCAGAATGTCGCTCCTCCATGTCATTCCACAATGTCGCTCCTCCTTGTCCCTCCAGAATGTCATTCCTCCATGTCAGTCCTCCAAATCGCTCCGTGATGTTGCTCCTTATGTAGCTCCTCCATTTAACTCTTCTATGTTTCTCCTCCATGTCACTCCTCCATCTCGATCCTCCATTTTGCTCCTCCATTTCACTCCTCCATGTCACTCCAGAATGTCGCTCCTCCTAGTCACTCCCCCATGTTTATCCTACATGTCGCTCCTCCTTGCTCCTCCATATCACTCCTCTATGTAACTCCTCCATGTCAATGCTACATGTCACTCCTCCATGTCGATCCTCCATGTCTCTCCTCCATGTCACTCTGCCATGTCACTCCAGAATGTCGCTCCAGAATGTTACTCCTCCAGATCCCTCCTCCATGTCACTGCTCCATGTCGATCCTCTATTTCGCTCCTACATGTCACTCCTCCATGTCACTCCACCATGTCGCTCCTCCAAGTAGAACTTTGATGTCACTCCTCCGTGTCACTGCTCCATGTCGATCCTCCATTTCGATCCTCCATGTTGCTCCACCATGTCACTACTCCATGTCTTCCATGTCACTCCACCATGTCACTCCTCCATGTCTTCCATGTCACTCCCCCATGTACCTCCTCCATGTAGATCCTTCATGTTACTCCTCTATGTCAATCCTCCATGTCGCTCCTCCATGTCACTCCTCCGTGTCGCTCCTCCTTATCACTGCTCCATGTCACTACTCAATGTCGTTACCTCCATGTCACTCCAGAATGTCCCTCCTGAAAGTCACTCCAGAATGTCACTCCTCCATATTCCTCCTCCTTGTCACTCCTCCCTGTCTTCCATATCACTCCTCCATGTCACTCCTCCATGTCGATCATCCATGTCGCTCCTCCATGTCACTCCTCCATGTTGATTCTCCATGTCACTCCTCCATGTCGATCCTCCATGTCGCTCCACCATGTCGCTCCTCCATGTCACTCCTCCATGTTGATCCTCAATGTCACTCCTCCATGTCACACTTCAAAGTCACTGCTCGATGTCGCTCCATGTCGATCCTCCATGTCGCTCCTCCTTGTTACTCCTTCATGTCGCTCCTCCTTGTCACTCCTCCATGTCACTCATCCATGTCTTCCATGTCACTCCCCCATGTACCTCCTCTATGTAGCTCCTCCATATAGACCCTTCATGTCGCTCCTCTTTGTCACTCCTCCATGTCACTGCTCAATATCGATCCTCCATGTCACTCCTCCATGTCTTACATGTCGACACTTGTCGATCCTCCATGTCGCTCCTCCTTGCTCATCCATATCACTCCACCATGTCACTCCAGAATGTCACTACTCCATGTCACTCCAGAATTACAATCCAGATTTAACTCCAGAATGTCACTCCTCCATGTCGATCCTCCATGTCAATCTTCTATGTCTCTCCTCCATGTCACCCCTCCATCTCTACCATGTCACTCCTCCATGTCACTCCTCCTTGTCGATCCACCATGTTGCTCCTCCATGTCGATCCTCTATGTAGCTCCTCCATGTCACTCCAGAATCTCGCTCCTCCATGTCACTCCAGAATGTCGCTCCACCATGTCCCTCCAGAATGTACCTCCTCGTTGTCAGTGTACCATGATGAGACGTAAATAAAACCCTCTTGGAGGTATACCGTAAACCCAACCGGAAGTCGGCCATATTGGATTTTATGGCGTTTTTCTCCATATCCAGGCGCTGTACTTTAACGAACTCCTCCTAGAGATTTAACCCGATCAACTTCAAATTTGGTCAGTAGTATCTTAAGACCTTTGGGATGAAAAGTTACTCAAAGATCAAAAAGTTATCGAACTATGTTGCCGTGGCGTGGCGGCGAAAAAGCGCCTTTCGCCAAGAAACAGGAAGTTGTTGTAACTTTGTCGTACATTAACCTATATGCTCCAAATTTCTCATGCCTGATAAAAGTCCCTCTCTGACACCATCCATATGCAAATTTTGGCTCGCGGTCATAGCGCCACCTAGTGGTAACAGGAAATATCATGTTTTACACATTGATGTACTCTGCCTCAGAAATTAATCACATCTACCTGAAACTTGGTCAGTAGTATCTTAAGACCTTTGGGATGAAAACTTATCAAAAGATCAAAAAGTTATCGAACCATGTTGCCGTGGCGTGGCGGCGAAAAAGCTTCTTCGCCAAGAAACAGGAAGTTGTTGTAACTTTGTCGTACATTAACCAATCTGCTCCAAATTTCTCATGCCTGATAAAAGTCCCTCTCTGACACCATCCATATGCAAATTTTGGCTCGCAGTCATAGCGCCACCTAGTGGTAACAGGAAATATCATGTTTTACACGTTGATGTACTCTGCCTCAGAAATTAATCACATCTACCTGAAACTTGGTCAGTAGTATTAAGACCTTTGGGATGAAAAGTTATCAAAAGATCAAAAAGTTATCGAACCATGTTGCCGTGGCGTGGCGGCGAAAAAGCTTCTTCGCCAAAAAACAGGAGGCTGTTGTTACTTGACTTTACATAAGTCCAATATGCTCCAAACTTCACAAGCTGGATAATGGACCAGGCCTGAAGACATATATGTGGTATTATAGTCATAGCGCCCCCTACAGGAAACAGGAAGTTGTTGTAAATTGGCTGTACATTGTCCAATCTTCCCCAAATTTGACATGTTTTATAAGAGTCTTGCCCTGAAGACATGTACGTGCCCCGATGTGCGCGCGTGGGCGAGGGCCCGATCATCGCTGCTTGCAGCTTTAATTATTATTCGTTGTCTGCCGAATAAGCGCAATTTGCCGTGAGCTGGAATGAGATGGAAACATGAAACTTGGCATAGGAACTGGAATGATGTGCAGCTGCTTCTCAAGAACTATGACCCCAATCGGCCACATGATGGCGCTGTAATTAACGCCCAAACACGCGATTTTGAAAAGGCCATGCCCCACACACCGTAAGTTTGATTGACGTGAAACTCGACACACATGTCTAGCTCCGTGTGATCTACAAAAAAGCTGCTCAGACCACTAACGTCCGCCTAACTAGATTTTCCGCCATATTGGATTTTTTGAAAAACAGATTTTTGACATCTCCTCCTAAACCGTAGGTCCGATTGCTGGAATATTTTCTGCGAATCATTATTGGACCAGGCTCATCAAAAGTTGCATTAAGCTTGTTGATATGTTATGTATATGTTTGACAGACATGTGCTGCTGAATGTGATCTACAAAAAAGTCTCTTGGACCACGAAAGTCCACCGACTAAATTTTCCGCCATGTTGAATTTTTTGAAAAACACATTTTTGACATCTCCTCCTAAACCGTAGGTCTGATTGCTGGCATATTTTCTGCGAATCATTATTGGACCAGGCTCATCAAAGGTTGCATAAAGTTTGTTGATATGTTATTGTGTTGTGAAGATATTGACCAATTAATTTTTAAGGGGCGGGCTCAGCACATCAATAGACCTAAGCCTTTGGCCCATCATCTCCAAACTTGCAGCATATGTTCACAAGAGTAGTTGAAACATCCGCTGAAAGTTTCATTCAAATCGACCACTAGGCGGGCGCTTTGAGCGATAAAGGCTATAACCCGCGAAATGCGCTTGCGGCTTTAATTCATTTTAAATTGATATAACTATGTGGATGTGGAAATATGTTTTATATATTTCATGTTTATTCTTTTACAATGTAATTGTAACCTGTTTTGAAATGTACGATCACAATGTACAACTCTAGTTTTCATCACTAAGCCAAAGAATGCATTTCTCCTCAAGAAACACTGAAAAGTGGATTCATATGAAAAATGTGAAATTTCTTCACAGAAAAACATTTCTTGCATTGGAAACACACAAAAAAGGATAAATATGAAAGGGAACACAGTTTTCCAAAATCTAAAATGATAGTTTTGGACTCCAGGCATCAAACTGTCAGTCTGAGCTGAATTCCATGTAAAACGTTAGTTTTCATCACTAACTCGCTTAATATGTCTTTCTCACCCAAAACCACTCAGGAACGCATTTCTCCTCAAGAAACACTGAAACGTGCATTTACATGAAGAATATGTGATTTATTTACAGAAACACATCTGTTATACTGGAAACATACAAAAAAGAGACAGAATATGAAAAGAAACATTGTTTTCTCAAATCTGACATTAGAATTCACTTCCAAGTATCAAATCTTCATTCTGAGCTCAATTCTATGCAAAACTCTTGTTTTCATCACTAAAATCAGTTAATATCTCTTTCTCTCCAATAAACCACACAGAAAAGCATTTCTCCTCAAGAAACACTGAAAAATGCATTTATATGAAAATGATGTGATTTCTTCACAAAAGAAATCTCTTTTATTGGAAACATACAAAACAGGATGAAAATGAAAGGGAATATATTTTTACAATTGTTTTACATAATAGTTGGCCTTTCTGCATCAAACCTTCACACTGACCTCAATTCCATGTAAAAATTTCATATAAATGCACTTTTTAGTGTTTCTTGAGGAGAAATGCTTTTCTGTGTGTTTTTTTTGAGAGAAAGCGATATTAACTGAATTTAGTGATGAAAACAAGAGTTTTGCATAGAATTGAGCTCAGAATGAAGATTTAATGATGGGAAGCGAATTCTAATGTAAAGTTTGAGAAAACAATGATTCTTTTCATATTCTGCATTGTTTTGTATGATTCCAATATAAGAGATTGATTTTCTGACGAAATCACATCATTTTCATATAAATGCACTTTTCAGTGTTTCTTGAGGAGAAATGCGTTCCTGAGTGGTTTTGGATGAGAAAGACATATTAAGCGAGTTTAGTGATGAAAACAAGAGTTTTGCATAGAATTGAGCTCAGAATGAAGATTTGATACTTGGAAGAGTAACATGGAGGAGTAAGGATGAACGACATGGACAATCGAAATGGAGGAGTGACATGGAGCAGTGACATGGAGGATCGACATGGAGGATTGACATGGAGGAACAACATGGAGGAGTCCCTCCTTCCCATGTCCCTCCTTCCTGTGACTCCTCCATGTAATTCCTCCATGTCACTCCTCCATGTTACTCTTCCATGTAACTCCTCCATGTCACTCCTGCATGTCGATCCTATATGTCACTCCTCCATGTCGTTCCTCCATGTCACTCCTCTGTGTCACTCCTTCGTATCACTGCTCCATGTCGATCCTCCATGCTCCTCCATGTCAATCCTCCATGTCACTCCAGAATATATATATATAATGTCACTCAAGGATGTCACTCAAGGATGTCACTCCAGTATGTCCCTCCTCCTTGTCCCTCCTCCATGTCACTCCTCCATCTCGATCCTCCATGTTGATCCTTCATGTCACTCCTCCATGTCGATCCTCCATGTCGATCCTCTATGTCAATCCTCCATGTCACGCCGACATGTCACTGCTCAATGTCACTGCTCAATGTCACTCCTCCATGTCGCTCCTCTATGTCACTCCAGAATGTCGCTCCTCCATGTCACTCCAGAATGTCACTCCAGAATGTAAACCCAGAGTGTTGCTCCGCCATGTCCCTCCTTCCTGTGTCTTCCATGACACTCCTCCTGTCACTCCATGTCACTCCTGCATGTCGATCCTACATGTCACTCCTCCATGTTGTTCCTCCATGTCTCTACTCCATGTCGATCCTCCATGTCGCTCATCCTTGCTCCTCCATGTCACTCCTCCATGTCACCCCAGAAGGTTGCTTCTCTATGTTCCTCCTTCCTGTGACTCCTCAATTCAACTCCTCCATGTCACTACTCCATGTCTTCCATGACACTCCTCCATGTCACTCCTCCATGTCACTCGTCCATGTCACTCCTGCATGTCGATCCTACATGTCACTCCTCCATGTCGCTCCTCCATGTCGATTCTCCATGTCACTCCTCCAAGTTAATACTCCATGTCACTCGTCCATGTCGATCCACCATGTCCCTCATCCTTGCTCCTCCATGTCACTCCTCCATGTCAACCCAGAATGTCGCTCCTCCATGTCCCTCCTTCCTGTGACTCCTCAATGTAACTCCTCCGTGTCACTACTCCATGTCTTCCATGACACTCCTCCATGTCACTCCTGCATGTCGATCCTACATGTCACTCCTCCAAGTCGCTCCTCCATGTCACTCCTTCATATCAATGCTCCATATCGATCCTCCATGTCACTTCTCCATGTCAGTCCTAAATGTCACTCCTCCAAGTCGCTCCTCCATGTCACTCCTTCATATCAATGCTCCATATCGATCCTCCATATCGCTTCTCCATGTCACACCAGAATGTCACTCCAGAATGTCGCTCCTCTATGTACCTCCTTCCTGTGACTCCTCAATGTAACTCCTCCATGTCACTACTCCATGTCTTCCATGACACTCCTCCATGTCACTCCTCCATGTCACTCCTCCATGTCGATCCTACATGTCACTCCTCCATGTCACTTCTTCTTGTCACTCCTCAATGTCAGTCCTCCATGTCACTCCTCCATGTCACTCCTCCATGTCACTTCTTCTTGTCACTCCTCAATGTCGCTCCTCCATGATACTCCTCCATATTCCTCCTCCATGTCAATCCTCCATGTCACTCCTCCATTTAGATCCTACATGTTACTCCTCCATGTCGATCTTCCATGTCAATCCAGAATGTCGCTCCTCCATGTCACTCCAAAATGTCGCTCCTCATTGTCGATCCTCAATGTCGCTCCTCCATGTCGATCCTCCATGTCATTCCTCCATGTGGATCCAACATATTACTCCTCCTTGTCGATCTTCTAGGTCGCTCCTCCATGTCCTTCCAGAATGTCGCTCCTCCATGTCACTCCAAAATGTCACTCCAGAATTTCACTCCAGAATGTTACTCCTCCATGTTCCTCCTCCATGTCGCTCCTCCATGTCACTCCAGAATGTCCCTCAAGAATGTCACTCCAGAATGCCACTCCTCCATGTTGATCCTCTATTTCCCTCCTCCATGTCACTCCTGTCTTCCACGTCAATCCTCCATGTTACTCCTCCATGTCACTCCGCCATGTCTCTCCTCCATGTCAATCCGCCATGGAGCTCCTCCATGTCACCTAACACTAACCCATGTCACACTTCCATTTCACTCCTCCATGTCACTGTTTCATGTAAATCCTCCATTTCGATCCTCAATGTCGATCCTCAATGTCACTCCACCATGTGTTCCATGTCACTCGTCCATTTTGCTCCTCCATGTGACTATTCCATGTCGATCCTCTAGGTCTCTCATCCCTGCTCCTCCATATCACTCCTCCATGTATCTCCTCCATGTCACCCCTGAATGCTGCCCCTCCATGTCACTCCAGAATGGTTCTCCAGAATTTAATTCCAGAACGTCACTCCTCCATGTCCCTCCTCCATGTCAATCCTCTATGTTAATCCTCCATATCACTCCTCCTTGTCACTCCTCCATGTCGATACCTCCATGTCACTACAGAATGTCCCTCCAGAAAGTCACTCCAGAATTTCACTCCTCCATATACCTCCTCCATGTCGATCCGCTATTTGAGACCTCCATGTCGCCCCTCGGTAACTTCTCCCTGTCTTCCATGTCAGTCCTCCATGTAACTCCTCCATGTCGATCCTCCATGTCACTCTTCCATGTCTTCCATGTCGACACATGTCGATCCTCCCTATGGCTCCTCATTGCTCCTCCATATCACTCCACCATGTCGCTCCTCAATGTCACTCCAGAATGTCGCTCCTGATGTCACTCCAGAATATCACTCAAGATTTAACTCCAGAATGTCACTCCTCCATGTCACTCCTCCATGTCGATCCTCCATCTCACTTGTCCATGTCACACTTCCATGTCACTGCTCGATGTCGCTCCTCCATGTCGATCCTCCATGTTGCTACACCATGTCACTCTTCCATGTCTTCCATGTCACTCCCCCATGTACCTCCTACATGTAGCTCCTCCATTTAGATCCTTCATGTTACTCTTCTATATCAAACCTCCATATCTCTCATCAATGTCACTCCAGAATGTCACTCCAGAATGTCGCTTCTCCATGTCACTCCAGAATCTCCCTCCAGAATGTCCAACCAAAATGTCACTCCTCCATGTCGCTCCTCTTTGTCACTCCTCCAAGTCACTAATTAATTTCGGTCTTCCATGTCGACACATGTCGATCCTCCATGTCACTCCTCTTTGATCCTCCAAATCACTCCACTATGTCGCTCCTCCATGTCAATCCAGAATGTCTCTCCAGAATTTAACTCCAGAATGTTACTCCTCCATGTCCCTCCTCCATGTTGCTCCTCCATGTCACTCCCGAAAGTCCCTCCAGAATGTCACTCCTCCATGTCACTCCTCCATGTCCCTCTTCTATATCACTCCTCCATATCGATCCTCTATGTCGCTCCTCCATGTCACTCCTCCCTGTCTTCCACGTCACTTCGCCATGTCGCTCATCCATGTCAATCCTACATGTCGATCCTCCATGTTGATCCTCCATGTCACACTTCCATGTCACTGCTCGATGTCGCTCCTCCATATATTTCCTCCATGTCGCTCCTCCTTGTGACTCCTCCATGTCACTCCTCCTTGTCACTCCTCCATGTCACTTCTCCATGTTGATCCTCCATTTTGATCCTACATGTTGCTCCACCATGTCACTCCTCCATGTCTTCCATGTCACTCCCCCATGTACCTCATCCGTGTCGGTCCTCCATGTTGCTCTTCCCTGCTCGTCCATATCACTCCTCCATGTCACCCAAGAATGTTGCTCCTCCATGTCACTCCAGAATGTCACTCAAGAATTTAACTCCAGAATGTCACTCCTCCATGTCAATCCTCTATGTAGATCCTCCATATAACTCCTCCTTGTCACTCCTCAATGTCGATACCTCCATCTCACTCCAGAATGTCCCTCCAGAAAGTCACTCCATAATGTCACTCCTCCATAAACCTCCTCCATGTCACTCCTCCAAGTTGATCCTCTATTTCACACCTCCATGTCGCCCCTCCATGTCACTCCTCCCTGTCTTCAATGTCCCTCCACCATGTCGATCCTCCAAGTCGATCCTCCATGTCGATCCTCCATGTCACTCATCCATGTAACTGCTCCATGTCGATCCTCCAAGTCGATCTTCCATGTTGCACCTCCATTTCACTCCTCCATGTCTTCCATGTCACTCCCCTATGTACCTCCTCCATGTAGCTCCTCCGTGTAGATCCTTCATGTTACTCCTCTATGTCAATCCTCCATATGTCTCATCAATGTCACTCCAGAATGTCAGTCCAGAATGTCGCTCCTCCATGTCACTCCTAACTGTCTTCCATGTCATTCCTCCATGTCGCTCCTCCATGTCGATCCTCCATGTCGATCCTCCATGTCGCTCCTCCTTGTTACTCCTTCATGTTGCTCCTCCTTGTCACTCCTCCATGTCAATCCTCCATGTCAGTCCTCCATGTCACTCCTCCATGTTGATCCTCCATGTCAATCTTCCATGTTGATCCTCCATGTTATTCCTCCATTTCACTCCTCCATGTCGCTCCTCCATGTCACTCCAGAATGTCATTCCAAAATTTAACTCCAGAATGTCACTCCTCCATGTCCTTTCTCCATGTCAATCCTCCATGTCAGTCCTAATTGTCGATCCTCCATGTCAGTCCTCCATGTCGCTCCTCAATGTTGCTCCTCCACGTCGCTCCTCCATGTCGATCTTCCATGTCGATCTTCCATGTCAAGCATGTCACTATTCCATGTCCGTCCTCCATGTCGATCCTCCATGTCACTCCTCCATGTCTATCACCCATGTCAGTCATCCATGTCACTACTTCTTGTTACTCCTTCATGTGGCTCCTCCATGTCGATCCTCCATGTCACTCCTCCATGTCTATCACCCATGTCAGTCATCCATGTCACTACTTCTTGTTACTCCTTCATGTGGCTCCTCCATGTCGATCCTCCTTGTTACTTCTTCATGTCACTCCTCCTTGTCACTACTCCCTGTTGATCCTCCATGTCAGTCATCCTCGTCAATCCTCCATGTGACTGCTCAATGTCGCTCCTCCATGTCGATCCTCCATGTTGCTCCTCCTTGTTACTCCTCCATGTCGCTCTAGAATGTTGCTCCTCCATGCCATTGCAGAATTTCACTACAGAATTTAACTCCAGAATGTCACTCCTCCATGTCCCTCCTCCATGTCAATCCTCTATGTCCATCCTCCATGTCACTCCTTCATGTCACTCCAGAATGTCCCTCCAGAATATAACTCCAGAATGTCAGTCCTCCATGTCCCTCTTCCATGTCAATCCTCCATGTCATTGCTCCATGTCGCTCCTCCATGTCGCCCCTAATTGCTCATCCATATCACTCCTCCATGTCACTCTAGAATGTTGCTCCTCCATGTCACTCCAGAAGTCACTCCAGAATTTAACTCCAGAATGTAACTCCTCCATGTACCTCCTCCATGTCAATCGTATATGTCCATCCTCCATATCACTCCTCCACGTAACTCCGGAATATTCATCCAGAATGTCACTCTAGAATGTAATTCCTCCATATCCCTCCTTAATATCACTCCTCCATGTCAATGTTCAATTTAACACCTACATTTCGCTCCTACATGTCACTCCTCCGTCTCCTATGTCACTCCTCCATGTCACTCCTCCATGTCCCTCCTCTATATCACTCCTCCATGTCGCTCCTCCTTGTTATTTTTGACATCTCCTCCTAAACCGTAGGTCCGATTGCTGGAATATTTTCTGCGAATCATTATTGGACCAGGCTCATCAAAAGTTGCATTAAGCTTGTTGATATGTTATGTATATGTTTGACAGACATGTGCTGCTGAATGTGATCTACAAAAAGTCTCTTGGACCACGAAAGTCCACCGACTAAATTTTCCGCCATGTTGAATTTTTTGAAAAACACATTTTTGACATCTCCTCCTAAACCGTAGGTCTGATTGCTGGCATATTTTCTGCGAATCATTATTGGACAAGGCTCCTCCATTTCACTCCTCCATGTCACTCCAGAATGTCGCTCCTCCATGTCACTCAAGAATGTCACTTCAGAATTTAACTCCAGAATGCTACTCCTCCATGTCCCTCCTCCATGTCGCTCCTCCATGTCACTCCAGAATGTCACTCCTCCATGTCCCTCCTCCATGTCACTCCTCCATGTCGATCCTCTATTTCGCTCCTCCAGTCGCTCCTCCATGTCACTCCTCCCTTTCTTCTACGTCACACCTCTATGTAACTCCTCCATGTCAATCCTCCATGTCACTCCTCCATCTCATTCCACCATGTCGCTCCTCCATGTCGCTCCTCCTCCCTACTCCATGTTGCTCCATGTCTTCATGTCGCTCCAGAATGTCGCTCCTCCATGTCATTCCACAATGTCGCTCCTCCTTGTCCCTCCAGAATGTCATTCCTCCATGTCAGTCCTCCAAATCGCTCCGTGATGTTGCTCCTTATGTAGCTCCTCCATTTAACTCTTCTATGTTTCTCCTCCATGTCACTCCTCCATCTCGATCCTCCATTTCGCTCCTCCATTTCACTCCTCCATGTCACTCCAGAATGTCGCTCCTCCTAGTCACTCCCCCATGTTTATCCTACATGTCGCTCCTCCTTGCTCCTCCATATCACTCCTCTATGTAACTCCTCCATGTCAATGCTACATGTCACTCCTCCATGTCGATCCTCCATGTCTCTCCTCCATGTCACTCTGCCATGTCACTCCAGAATGTCGCTCCAGAATGCTACTCCTCCAGATCCCTCCTCCATGTCACTGCTCCATGTCGATCCTATTTCGCTCCTCCATGTCATTCCTCCCTGTCTTCCACGTCACTCCTCCATGTAACTCCTCCATGTCAATCCTACATGTCACTCCTCCATGTCACTCCACCATGTCGCTCCTCCAAGTAGAACTTTGATGTCACTCCTCCGTGTCACTGCTCCATGTCGATCCTCCATTTCGATCCTCCATGTTGCTCCACCATGTCACTACTCCATGTCTTCCATGTCACTCCACCATGTCACTCCTCCATGTCTTCCATGTCACTCCCCCATGTACCTCCTCCATGTAGATCCTTCATGTTACTCCTCTATGTCAATCCTCCATGTCGCTCCTCCATGTCACTCCTCCGTGTCGCTCCTCCTTATCACTGCTCCATGTCACTACTCAATGTCGTTACCTCCATGTCACTCCAGAATGTCCCTCCTGAAAGTCACTCCAGAATGTCACTCCTCCATATTCCTCCTCCTTGTCACTCCTCCCTGTCTTCCATATCACTCCTCCATGTCACTCCTCCATGTCGATCATCCATGTCGCTCCGCCATGTCACTCCTCCATGTTGATTCTCCATGTCACTCCTCCATGTCGATCCTCCATGTCGCTCCTCCATGTCACTCCTCCATGTTGATCCTCAATGTCACTCCTCCATGTCACACTTCAAAGTCACTGCTCGATGTCGCTCCATGTCGATCCTCCATGTCGCTCCTCCTTGTTACTCCTTCATGTCGCTCCTCCTTGTCACTCCTCCATGTCACTCATCCATGTCTTCCATGTCACTCCCCCATGTACCTCCTCTATGTAGCTCCTCCATGTAGACCCTTCATGTCGCTCATCTTTGTCACTCCTCCATGTCACTGCTCAATATCGATCCTCCATGTCACTCCTCCATGTCTTCCATGTCGACACTTGTCGATCCTCCATGTCGCTCCTCCTTGCTCATCCATATCACTCCACCATGTCACTCCAGAATGTCACTACTCCATGTCACTCCAGAATTTCAATCCAGATTTAACTCCAGAATGTCACTCCTCCATGTCGATCCTCCATGTCAATCTTCTATGTCTCTCCTCCATGTCACCCCTCCATCTCTACCATGTCACTCCTCCATGTCACTCCTCCTTGTCGATCCACCATGTTGCTCCTCCATGTCGATCCTCTATGTAGCTCCTCCATGTCACTCCAGAATGTCGCTCCACCATGTCCCTCCAGAATGTACCTCCTCGTTGTCAGTGTACCATGATGAGACGTAAATAAAACCCTCTTGGAGGTATACCGTAAACCCAACCGGAAGTCGGCCATATTGGATTTTATGGCGTTTTTTTCCATATCCAGGCGCTGTACTTTAACGAACTCCTCCTAGAGATTTAACCCGATCAACTTCAAATTTGGTCAGTAGTATCTTAAGACCTTTGGGATGAAAACTTATCAAAAGATCAAAAAGTTATCGAACCATGTTGCCGTGGCGTGGCGGCGAAAAAGCTTCTTCGCCAAGAAACAGGAAGTTGTTGTAACTTTGTCGTACATTAACCAATCTGCTCCAAATTTCTCATGCCTGATAAAAGTCCCTCTCTGACACCATCCATATGCAAATTTTGGCTCGCAGTCATAGCGCCACCTAGTGGTAACAGGAAATATCATGTTTTACACATTGATGTACTCTGCCTCAGAAATTAATCACATCTACCTGAAACTTGGTCAGTAGTATTAAGACCTTTGGGATGAAAAGTTATCAAAAGATCAAAAAGTTATCGAACCATGTTGCCGTGGCGTGGCGGCGAAAAAGCTTCTTCGCCAAAAAACAGGAGGCTGTTGTTACTTGACTTTACATAAGTCCAATCTGCTCCAAACTTCACAAGCTGGATAATGGACCAGGCCTGAAGACATATATGTGGTATTATAGTCATAGCGCCCCCTACAGGAAACAGGAAGTTGTTGTAAATTGGCTGTACATTGTCCAATCTTCCCCAAATTTGACATGTTTTATAAGAGTCTTGCCCTGAAGACATGTACGTGCCCCGACGTGCGCGCGTGGGCGAGGGCCCGATCATCGCTGCTTGCAGCTTTAATTATTATTCGTTGTCTGCCGAATAAGCGCAATTTGCCGTGAGCTGGAATGAGATGGAAACATGAAACTTGGCATAGGAACTGGAATGATGTGCAGCTGCTTCTCAAGAACTATGACCCCAATCGGCCACATGATGGCGCTGTAATTAACGCCCAAACACGCGATTTTGAAAAGGCCATGCCCCACACACCGTAAGTTTGATTGACGTGAAACTCGACACACATGTCTAGCTCCGTGTGATCTACAAAAAAGCTGCTCAGACCACTAACGTCCGCCTAACTGGATTTTCCGCCATATTGGATTTTTTGAAAAACAGATTTTTGACATCTCCTCCTAAACCGTAGGTCCGATTGCTGGAATATTTTCTGCGAATCATTATTGGACCAGGCTCATCAAAAGTTGCATTAAGCTTGTTGATATGTTATGTATATGTTTGACAGACATGTGCTGCTGAATGTGATCTACAAAAAAGTCTCTTGGACCACGAAAGTCCACCGACTAAATTTTCCGCCATGTTGAATTTTTTGAAAAACACATTTTTGACATCTCCTCCTAAACCGTAGGTCTGATTGCTGGCATATTTTCTGCGAATCATTATTGGACCAGGCTCATCAAAGGTTGCATAAAGTTTGTTGATATGTTATTGTGTTGTGAAGATATTGACCAATTAATTTTTAAGGGGCGGGCTCAGCACATCAATAGACCTAAGCCTTTGGCCCATCATCTCCAAACTTGCAGCATATGTTCACAAGAGTAGTTGAAACATCCGCTGAAAGTTTCATTCAAATCGACCACTAGGCGGGCGCTTTGAGCGATAAAGGCTATAACCCGCGAAATGCGCTTGCGGCTTTAATTCATTTTAAATTGATATAACTATGTGGATGTGGAAATATGTTTTATATATTTCATGTTTATTCTTTTACAATGTAATTGTAACCTGTTTTGAAATGTACGAGCACAATGTACAACTCTAGTTTTCATCACTAAGCCAAAGAATGCATTTCTCCTCAAGAAACACTGAAAAGTGGATTCATATGAAAAATGTGAAATTTCTTCACAGAAAAACATTTCTTGCATTGGAAACACACAAAAAAGGATAAATATGAAAGGGAACACAGTTTTCCAAAATCTAAAATGATAGTTTTGGACTCCAGGCATCAAACTGTCAGTCTGAGCTGAATTCCATGTAAAACGTTAGTTTTCATCACTAACTCGCTTAATATGTCTTTCTCACCCAAAACCACTCAGGAACGCATTTCTCCTCAAGAAACACTGAAACGTGCATTTACATGAAGAATATGTGATTTATTTACAGAAACACATCTGTTATACTGGAAACATACAAAAAAGAGACAGAATATGAAAAGAAACATTGTTTTCTCAAATCTGACATTAGAATTCACTTCCAAGTATCAAATCTTCATTCTGAGCTCAATTCTATGCAAAACTCTTGTTTTCATCACTAAAATCAGTTAATATCTCTTTCTCTCCAATAAACCACACAGAAAAGCATTTCTCCTCAAGAAACACTGAAAAATGCATTTATATGAAAATGATGTGATTTCTTCACAAAAGAAATCTCTTTTATTGGAAACATACAAAACAGGATGAAAATGAAAGGGAATATATTTTTACAATTTTTTTACATAATAGTTGGCCTTTCTGCATCAAACCTTCACACTGACCTCAATTCCATGTAAAACTTTAGTTTTCATCACTAAACTTGCTTAAACTGTTTTAAAAAAAAATCCATTGTATGATATGTCAAAAGATTTCTTGAAAAAAAAGTCATAAGCATGTCGAAAAAAATCCATGAAATAAATTAAATTGTATAATATGTTGAAAAAAATCATTTAAAAAAATGTATCGTATAATATGTCGAAAAATTTCTTGGAAAAAAAGTCAAAGTATAGTTTTTCAAAAAATGTAATGAAAAAAAAGTTATAGTATAGCATTTTGAATTTTTTTGGAAAAAAATACAATATTGTATATATATATCAGATATTTTTTTTCGGACAGTTTTTTCAGACTTCTATTGTCCGACATTTTTCAGACTTCTTTTGTCCGACATTTTTCAGAAAATGTCGGACAAAAAAAAGTCTTGAAAAAATATCTGAAAAATGTCAGAGAAAAAAAGTCTGAAAAAACTGTCCGTAAAAAAAAATCTGAAAATGTCTGAAAAAAAAGTCTGAAAAAAAAGATCTGAAAATGTCTGAAAAAAAAGTCTGAAAAATGTCGGACAAAAAGCCCGAAAAAAAGTCTGAATAAAAATTCTGAAAAATGTCGGAGAAAAAAAGTCTGAAAAATGTCGGACAAAAGAAGTCTGAAAAAACTGTACAAAAAAAAAGATCTGAAAATGTCTGAAAAAAAAGTCTGAAAAAAAAGATCTAAAAAGAATATCTGAAAAATGTCGGACAAAAAAAGCCCGAAAAAAAAGTCTGAAAAATGTCGGACAAAAGAAGTCTGAAAAAAAAGCTCTGAAAAAAAAGTCTGAAAAATGTCAGACAAAAGAAGTTTGAAAAAAAAGTCAGAAAAAAGATCTGAAAATGTCTGAAAAAAAAGATCTTAAAATTGTCGGACAAAAAAAGTCTGGAAAAAATATCTGAAAAATATCGGACAAAAGAAGTCTGAAAAAATGTCCGAAAAAATGCCCAAAAAAACCCCCGAAAAAAAGTCTGAAAAAAAAGATCTGAAATTTGTCGGACAAGAGAAGTCTGGAAAAACTGTCCGAAAAAAAGATTTGAAAATGTCTGAAAAAAAAGTCTGAAAAAAAAAATCTGAAAAAAAAGTCTGAAAAATGTCTGAAAAAAAGCCCGAAAAAAAGTCTGAAAAATGTCGGACAAAAAAAGTCTGAAAAAAAAGATCTGAAATTTGTCGGACAAAATAAGTCTGAAAAAACTGTCCGATAAAAAAGATCTTAAAAAAATATCTGAAAAATGTCGGACAAAAAAAGTCTGAAAAAAAAGTTCTGACATTTGTCGGACAAAAGCAGTCTGGAAAAACTGTCCGAAAAAAAAAGATCTGAAAAAAAGATCTGAAAAAGTCTGAAAAAAAAGATCTGAAAATGTCTGAAAAAAAATTCTGAAAAAAAAGATCTGAAAAAAATATCTGAAAAATGTCGGACAAAAAAAGTCTGAAAAAATGTCCGAAAAAATGCTCGAAAACCCCCCCGAAAAAGAGTCTGAAAAAAAAGATCCGAAAAAATTCTGAAAAAACCCCGAAAAAAATTCTGAAAAATGTCGGACAAAAGAAGTCTGAAAAAACTGTCTGAAAAAAAAGATCTGAAAATGTCTTGTTACGGTCTCAGAAGTGACCGTTCGTTATTGTTTATATTGTTGTATGTTGCTGTGCTGCGCTCTCCCTGTGCTCTTTTCTTTTGGTGCGCTCTGCTGTCCCGTCGCTCCAAGAGGACGTCATGTATAGGGGATTCCCTTCGGGGCCACGCCTCCGGAACGCCCTCAGGTGGATGCCCTTCGTTTCGCGCCGTTTGTGGTCCTGCCTCTGACACGTCACATGTGATTAGCCAATCACCAGCCGGCTGTGCCGTGTGGAAAGAATTAAAGTCCAGCTGTGACTAGACCAAGGCGGGCAGTGATTTCAATTGATCTGTTCCCCGTGCCTCTCGATTATTGTGTGTGGTTAACTACCATATTGTATATAGGTCCTACTGGAGTCAGGGGACTTTAGATTGTTACCATATTGTGTATAGGTCCTACTGGAGTCAGGGGACTTTAGATTGTTAATGTTAACTCGTATGAGGTACTTGTGTGTGTTCATATTTTGTTGTGATTAGAACAGTTGTGTAAGTTTGTCTGATTGTTAGGATTATTCAGGGCTAGGGTGTGAGCCTTTGTTGTCTCCTTTTCGGCCACCCTAAACCCTCATTTTCATTTAGTATTAATTCAAACCATTGTATGTTTTATTTTGCTTTAATTTCAATCACCCATCAATAAACATGTGATTGCCTGATAACATCGGCTCAATGTTACTCCCTTTACCCCTACACCAACTCCGGGTTGTAACAGTCTGAAAAAAAAGATCTGAAAATTGTCGGACAAAAAAAGTTTGGAAAAAAAGATCTGAAAATTGTCGAACAAAAAAAGTTTGAAAAAAAAGATCTGAAAATTGTCGGACAAAAAAAGTCTGAAAAAACTGTCCGAAAAAAAAGATCTGAAAATGTCTGAAAAAAAAGTCTGAAAAAAAAGATCTGAAAAAAATATCTGAAAAATGTCGGACAAAAGAAGCCTGAAATAACTGTCCGAAAAAAAAGATCTGAAAATGTCGGACAAAAAAAGTCTGGAAAGAATATCTGAAAAATGTCGGACAAAAGAAGTCTGAAAAAACTGTCCGATAAAAAAGATCTGAAAATGTCTGAAAAAAAAATCTGAAAAAAAAGATCTGAAAATGTCTGAAAAAAAAGTCTGAAAAATGTCGGACAAAAAAAGTCTGAAAAAAATATCTGAAAAATGTCGGATAAAAAATGTCTGAAAAAAAAGATCTGAATAAAAGATCTGAAAAATGTCGGACATAAAAAGTCTGAAAAAAATATCTGAAAAATGTCGGACCAAATAAGTCTGGAAAGAATATCTGAAAAATGTCGGACAAAAAAAGTCTGAAAAAAAAATCTGAAAATGTCGGACAAAAGAAGTCTGAAAAAACTGTCTGAAAAAAAAATATCTGAATTGAAAAATGAATTAAAGCCGCAAGCGGCATTTCGCGGGTTATAGCCTTTATCGCTCAAAGCGCCCCCCTAGTGGTCGATTTGAATGAAACTTTCAGCGGATGTTTCAACTACTCTTGTGAACATATGCTGCAAGTTTGGAGACGATGGGCCAAAGGCTTGTGAAGTTAGGTCTATTGATGTGCTGAGGCACGCCTCTTAGAAATGAATTGGTCAATATCTTAACAACACAATAACACATCAACAAGCTTTATGCAACCTTTGATGTGCCTGGTCCAATAATGATTCGCAGAAAATATGCCAGCAATCAGACCTACGGTTTAGGAGGAGATGTCAAAAATGTGTTTTTCAAAAAATTCAACATGGCGGAAAATTTAGTCAGTGGACTTTCGTGGTCCAAGAGACTTTTTTGTAGATCACATTCAGCAGCACATGTCTGTCAAATTTCAAATTGATAGGACTTATGGTGTGAGGGGGCTGGCCTTGAAAAATTTTATAGCGCCACCATGTGGCCAATTGTTTTCATATTTTATGTGAAGCATTATGACATGTACAGTTATGGTACCAAGTCTCATGTCTCTAGCTCGTTCCAGCTCACAGCAAATTGAGCAAAGGCATAACTTAGCATAAAATGCTAAATAGGCCACGCCCACATGCACCGATCAATATGACACTATAGATCTTGGTTAATACTTGCCCCCAGAGTATGTGCACCAAATTTGATAAAATTCTGTCCACCGGATCTTGCGATACAAGTTTCTGATATTTGTGGCGCCCCCTATGTGTCAAGCAGAAAACGCTTTGGTATGCCTCTTCCCAAACATGTACTGAAGATATCTACCAAGATTTATGATGATTTGACTAATGGTCAATGAATTATGGCTAATTTCCTGCTAAGCCCCTCCAATTGAAAAATTTGTTGGTCAACAGATTCATAACGCAATAAGGTATCAACACGCTTTATGAAACTTTAGATGACATTAGCCCAATAATGATCCACAGAAAATTTGGTAGCAATCGGACCTACGGTTTAGGAGGAGATGTCAAAAATCTGTTTTTCAAAAAATCCAATATGGCGGAAAATCTAGTTAGGCTATCTGGTTAGTGGTCTGAGCAGCTTTTTTGTAGATCACACGGAGCTAGACATGTGTGTCGAGTTTCAAGTCAATCAGACTTACGGTGTGAGGGGCGTGGCCTTTTCAAAATCGCGTGTTTGGGCGTTAATTACAGCGCCATCATGTGGCCGATTGGGGTCATAGTTCTTGAGAAGCAGCTGCACATCATTCCAGTTCCTATGCCAAGTTTCATGTTTCCATCTCATTCCAGCTCACGGCAAATTGCGCTTATTCGGCAGACAACGAATAATAATAATAAATTCACACAAAAACAAACTAACTTAATGTAATGTAATGCAAAACTAATTAAATGTAATGTTTACAAGTGTAGCTAGTGTGTTTCTTTACCCTAAACTCCAAATGTCCCTTAGTTTTTATCTTCCCTCAACAACAGAAGAATCCCACATGCAGCTAACTATGCTCTGCTGCCACCTCCAGGAACGCCATGGAACACATCGGGCACGTTCCGCTCAACAAAGAGAAATGATTGAACATTTTTCCACACTGTGTAACAACTTTAATTATATTGAAAAAAAAGATCTGAAAATTGTCGGACAAAAAAAGTCTGGAAAAAATAGATCTGAAAAATGTCTGAAAGAAAGCCCGAAAAAAAGTCTGAAAAAATATCTGAAAAATGTCGGACAAAAGAAGTCTGAAAAAATTGTCCGAAAGAAAAGATCTGAAAATGTCTGGAAAAAAGTCTGAAATTAAAGATCTGAAAATTGTCGGACAAAAAAAGTCTGAAAAAAATATCTGAAAAATGTCGGACAAAAGAAGTCTGTAAAAAAAGTCTGAAAAAAAAGATCTGAAAATTGTCGGACAAAAAAAGTCTGAAAAAATTGTCCAAAACAAAAGATCTGAAAATGTCTGAAAAAAAAGTCTGAAAAAAAATTATCTGAAAAAAAGATCTGAAAATGTCTGAAAAAAAAGTCTGAAAAAAAGTCTGAAAAATGTCGGACAAAAGAAGTCTGAAAAAATTGTCCGAAAAAAAAGATCTGAAAATGTCTGGAAAAAATATCTGAAAAATGTCGGACAAAAGAAGTCTGAAAAAAAAGTCTGAAAAAAAAGATCTGAAAATTGTCGGACAAAAAAAGTCTGGAAAAAAAGATCTGAAAAAAAAATCTGAAAAATGTCGGACAAGAAGTCTGAAAAAACTGTCCGAAAAAAAAGATCTGAAAATGTCTGAAAAAAAAGATCTGAAAAAAATATCTGAAAAATGTCGGACAAAAGAAGTCTGAAAAAACTGTCCGAAAAAAAAGATCTGAAAATGTCTGAAAAAAAAGTCTGAAAAAAAAGATCTGAAAAAAATATCTGAAAAATGTCGGACAAAAGAAGTCTGAAAAAAAAGATCTGAAAATGTTGGACAAAAAAAGTCTGGATAGAATATCTGAAAAATGTCGGACAAAAGAAGTCTGAAAAAACTGTCCGAAAAAAAAGATCTGAAAATGTCTGAATAAAAAGTCTGAAAAATGTCAGACAAAAAAAGTCTGAAAAAAATATCTGAAAAATGTCGGATAAAAAAAGTCTGAAAAAAAAGATCTGAATAAAAGATCTGAAAAATGTCGGACCAAATAAGTCTGGAAAGAATATCTGAAAAATGTCGGACAAAAAAAGTCTGAAAAAAAAATCTGAAAATGTCGGACAAAAGGAGTCTGAAATAACTGTCCGATAAAAAAGATCTGAAAATGTATGAAAAAAAAGTCTGAAAAAAAAGATCTGAAAATTGTAGGACAAAAAAAGTCTTGAAAAAATATCTGAAAAATTTCGGACAAAA
The DNA here is from genome assembly GCF_015220745.1 of Sebastes umbrosus. Taxonomy (NCBI): domain Eukaryota; kingdom Metazoa; phylum Chordata; class Actinopteri; order Perciformes; family Sebastidae; genus Sebastes; species Sebastes umbrosus. The sequence continues at coordinate 7,585 of NC_051282.1, read as the reverse complement.
GAAGTCTGAAAAAACTGTCCGAAAAAAAAGATCTGAAAATGTCTGAAAAAAAAGTCTGAAAAAAAAGATCTGAAAAAAAGATATGTAAAATGTCGGACAAAAAAATTCTGAAAAATGTCGTACAAAAGAAGTCTGAAAAAACTGTCCGAAAAAAATGATCTGAAAATGTCTGAAAAAAAAGATCTGAAAAAAAAGATCTGAAGAATGTCGGACAAAAAAAGTCGGGAAAAAAAATCTGAAAAATGTCGGACACAGAAGTCTGAAAAAACTTCTATTGACTTTTTTTTTTGCCAATGATTCAGACTCATTGCCTCCACAAAGTACGGGCAGTGGAAGGTTTGAAAGTGGAAGTTTTACATGGAATTGAGGTCAGTGTGAAGGTTTGATGCAGAAAGGCCAACTATTATGTAAAAAAATTGTAAAAATATATTCCCTTTCATTTTCATCCTCTTTTGTATGTTTCCAATAAAAGAGATTTCTTTTCTGAAGAAATCACATCATTTTCATATAAATGCACTTTTCAGTGTTTCTTGAGGAGAAATGCTTTTCTTTTTTTTCTTTTTTGTTTTTTTTGAGAGAAAGCGATATTAACTGAGTTTAGTGATGAAAACAAGAGTTCTATTTCGTTCTTCCTGACTGCCAGAGGCAGTGTTTAACACTGGATGTTATCCATCTCGCGCACGCGCAGGTCGAGTATTTAATATCAACAAAGTCACATGTGACCTGGGATGACGTAGTTTATATAAGCCCACGTCATCATCAGAGATGTCCCTTGAATCTTCTCGCGGCAGGTAATCCGCGAATGCAGGTTGATTAAAGAGATAAGCCGTTGACTTTTCGCTGGAAGCCCTGCAACCGCATGGTTGGAGCTACGGTTTCGTCCTCCAAGGGCTGCGATTAGTTAATCACGGCTACACTCTAACACTTTAGACGCTGTAACACCGGTGTTTTCGCCGGTTCAATTCAGCGAGGCTAACGACAGGTGAGCTAGGATAACAAGGTGAGTATATCCTCCCGTCGTTAGAGTTTAAGTTACGTTTGTTGATAGGAGTCTGTTTTCGGTCTCCTTTATTGTTTATTGCCGCCGAGCTAAGTGTTTGCGCTACAGTATCGGCGAGCCTCCGTCGGACAACGAGCCCCGTTGGGCTGTTGTCGGCTAATTCATTTCCTTTTATAGTGTGTATTGCTCAGCAGCGAGTGATTTCGCTCATTAAAGCAGACATCTCCTTTGTTGATAGATAGAGCGACCGCTCCCCAGTAAGTGATTTCGCTTGTGGGTTAACTTATTTTGTGGCTGCTGTTAAAGGGGAAGTTATTATCTCCCCTGTCTTTTGTATAATAACAGTCCTAGTTCAAAGCTAGTGTCTAGTTACTGAGACAGTTTGCTGTTAAGCAAATTGATGTAATTTTTTTTTTTCTCTCTGTTACTAGAGAGTGCTTTCACTCCAGTGTAACCAATGATTTGCATAACTAAGTAAACACATTATATTAGTAAGATAAATACATTATTTAATTAAATATAAGAGTATAAAATTAATACTAAGAATTATTATAAATATCAGCAGCACCATGTTAGGTGAGCATGTTTGCCGTGCCTGCATGGCTCCACTGCTAGCTACTGATGGCCATGATGAATGCCCCACATGCCTCGGTGTTGTACACCTGAGGGAGGGGCTGTCCGACAGTCAGTGCATGAATTGTAGTTTTATGCCACGGGAGCTGAAGATAGCTCGATTAGCTGAGCTAGAAGAGCAGCTCGAGTTCCAGTTGCCCCTATCGGGTGTACCTTCAAATGCACGGAGTGGGCGGAGACGCGCCCCACCTAAGGGGGCCCCACCTACAAAAAAGGCACGGAAAGTGGACTGTTTGGCAACTAAGGTCGACACGCTAACATCAGAGTTTGCTGAGATTAAAGCGCTGCTCCTTAACCTTCAGCCAGGCAGGGTGAACGCAACCCAGAATGACAGCCCGCAGGCTATGACACCTACCCCACTGAGATGGGATGAGGATGCCCTGTCTACGAGGGCTTCCTGTAGCTAGTTCTGTGAGGACCGGCCTGGACAGGGAGAGCTAGTAGCCTCCTCCCACGCTTCTGACACCTGTTCCCAGCAGTCAGGAAGTGGGTCCAGGGCAGACTCAGAGTCTGCTCCAGCGACAGTTAAGCCAGTGGTCCGTATGGCTCTGGCACGCTTAGGCTTGGATGAGGCCCCGACTGCGGGCACCTCATCCAGTGCATTTTTTAGGTGGGCCCCGCCCCTGGCGGGTTTCTCTGTTCCACCCTCCCAGCCATACATTGACGAGCTCCACAAATGCTGGCCAGACCCGAAATCGCTTCCCCACCACACCACTGACGGCAGGGCCTTAGCTTCAATGCAGAACGCTGACACTTACGGACTGGGTAAGATGCCAGCAGTGGAGCCATCTATTGCCGCCCTTATTGTGTCTCCCAATGAGGTCTTGAGGCCTGATGCTCGCTGTCCCAGGCCCCAGTGTCGCATCACAGACGACTTTCTAGTCAAGGCTTATGAAACAGCGGCACGCATGGGCCGTCTTGGAAACTCTCTTTCCCACCTGATACTATCCTTGTCCCAGTCCCTGCAAGCTGCTGGCGTGGATGCTTCCGTCCAGAGCCTCAGTGATGCATCCCTGCAGGCGTTCGGTCTTATCACAAGGGAGCTTGGCAGACTAATGTCGACCCTTACGCTGACTCGCCGGCAGGTATGGCTGGCCCAATCTCCGCTTTCGGAGCCGGGCCGGAGAGCCCTCCGCACTCTCCCCGTGGTTCCGGGGGAGCTGTTTGGCCCAGCAGCACAGCAGGCCTTGGAGCGGGGAATCCAGGCGAACCAGACTCGGCAGCAGTTTGCTAGCTTCCGGGAACCTACGCCTTTATTGCGACAGCGGCCCCCACAGGGTGGTGGTACCAGTCGCCCTCGGCTTCCAGCTCGTCCTGATACGTACCCGAGGACCTCGCAGGCTCCGGCACGGCCGGTGCCTCAAGCGAGAAGGGGTCGGGGGTCAGGGTATCGCCCCCCCAGGTACCCAAAGGGCCAGAGGGGAAGATCCTGATGCCCCGGGGCCGGCAGTCGGACGCTTCTCCCAGCAGCAACTCAGCTGCTGGGAAAGCAGCACTTCAGACCCTTGGGTGGTGGCTACGCTTTCCCAAGGGTACAATCTCCAATTCCGACGCCGGCCCCCAGTTTTCAGTGGGATCAGACTGACCACGGTCAGAGATCCCACAAAGTCCCAGGCACTCAGACAAGAAATATCCACCCTCCTGGGGAAGGGTGCCATCGAAGAGCTGGGGCAAGAGACACAGCAAGGTGGGTTTTACTCAGTTTATTTTCTGATTCCAAAGAGAGAGGGTGGGTTTCGCCCTATACTGGACTTACGAGGGCTGAACACATTTCTGAAGGTGTTGCCCTTCCACATGCTGAGTACAGCAGATGTGCTCCAAAACGTGACACGGCACAGTTGGTTCACATCCATCGATTTGAAGGACGCATACTTTCACGTCCCAATAGCACTATCTCACAGGCAGTACCTGCGCTTCGCATTCGAAGGCAAGGCCTTCCAATTCAAGGTGCTCCCATTTGGTCTTTCCCTTGCTCCACGGGTCTTCACAAGGTGCATGAGGGCGGCACTCGCCCCAATGCAGGCCAGGGGTATGCTTATCCTCCCATACCTGGACGATTGGCTAATTTGTGCTCTGACCAGGGAACAGGCAGAGCGGGACACTGCGTCCCTTCTGCATCACGTGACGAGGTTGGGCCTTACCGTCAACCATGCCAAGAGTTGTCTCATACCCAGCCAAAGGGTAGTGTTCATTGGTTTAACTCTGGACTCCCGCCATATGCTGGCCTTCCCAACACCAAGACGAGTAAACGCCATACTCCAGCTCCTCCTCCGGTTCCGGAAGAACAGGAGGTTGAGGTACAGCCTGTTTCTCAGGCTGTTAGGTATGTTGACGTCAGTAACATCAGTAGTGCCACTGGGCCTCCTGTACTTACGGCCATTCCAAATTTGGATCAATTGTCTCCAATTAGATCCAAAGTCCCACAGATCCAAGAGAGTCAGGGTGTCCAGCCGATGCCTCCTTGCATTGCGGCCATGGAGAGCCGGGGCATATCTGGCCAGGGGCATCTCATTGGGTTCGATTCCCTCACGTCGCGAGGTGGTGGTGACCGATGCTTCGCCCTCCGGCTGGGGGGCAGTATGGCAGCACAGAGCGATAAGGGGGCTCTGGACAGCACAGGAAGCGGCGGAGCACATAAATGTGCTCGAGCTCCGTGCTATATATTTGGCACTTCGCAAATTCCTACCACATTTGAGAGGCAGGCATGTTGTTGTACGGTCAGACAACAAGTCAGCTGTCTACCATGTAAACCGGCAAGGGGGCACCAGATCAACCCGGTTGCTACAGGTGGCACGGAGACTTCTGGTATGGGCTTTCCCTTGTTTTTCCAGCCTCAGGGCCATGTATCTGCCAGGGCCACAGAATGTGGTGGCAGACTTTCTCTCCCGCCAGAAACCCCCCGCGGGCGAGTGGAGGCTCCACCCAGAGGTGGTAGAGGAGATATGGCGCAAATATGGCGCAGCAGAGGTGGACCTGTTTGCCTCAGAAGCCTCAACGCACTGCCCTCTTTGGTTCTCCCTGACGGAGACAGCAAGCCCGTTGGGACAGGATGCCCTGGCACACCCATGGCCAGATTGCCTCCTCTATGCCTTCCCACCATTCCCACTGATAGCAGTAACGCTACACAGAATACAGCACGGCAACAACAGACTCCTGTTGGTCGCCCCAAACTGGCCGGGGAGACCCTGGTTTCCAGGGATGCACAGGCTTCTGGACGGAGTTCCATGGTGCCTGCCCAAGAGGCAAGACTTGCTCTCACAGCTGGGGGGCCGCATCTGGCATCCGAACCCGGATCGCCTACAGCTTTGGGTATGGCCCCTGAGGAGCCGGACCCACTCCTAAGGGTATGTGACCAGGCGGTAATTCAAACCATTTCTGACTCAAGAGCACCCTCCACCAGGGCACTGTATGCCAACAGGTGGAAAATATTCTCAGAGTGGTGTAAAGTTCATGAGGAGATACCTCAGAGTGCCTCTGTGCCAATAATACTGAGATTTTTGCAGTCTTTGCTGGAGAAGAAACTCTCTCCTTCTACCTTGAAGGTCTATGTAGCTGCTATTTCAGCCGAGCATGTCAGAGTGGATAACCAGACCGTGGGGTCTCACACTCTGGTGACCCGATTTCTTAAAGGAGCCCAGCGGCGGAACCCCCCGCAGGCTGTCAAGGTTCCCTCGTGGGAACTGCCTCTGGTGCTAGAAGCCCTTTGTCTCCCCCCCCTTCGAGCCTCTGGATCAGTCGGGGCTGGAGTGGTCTTCAGTAAAGGTTGCTTTCCTTTTGGCGATGGCATCAGCAAAACGTGTGAGTGAACTTCACGCCTTGTCAGTGAGTGAAACGTGTATTCGCTGGAACTCGGATGGCACAGGGGTAGCACTTTGGCCTAACCCATCATTTTTCCCGAAGAGGTTGGCTCCGGCCCACTCTAATCAGGTCATTGAGCTGGCAGCTTATGACCCTTCATGCCTACAGGGTGAAGATGCTAAGTCAGCAGAACTGCTCTGCCCAGTGAGGGCCTTAAGGCATTATATACAGGTGACTGCGAGCTTTCGCCGCTCTGATAGTCTGTTTGTCTGCTATGGGGGCCATAGGAAAGGGCACACCCTGTCCAAGCAGAGGCTTTCCAGGTGGATTGTTCAGGCCATTGAGGAAGCATACAGGTCAAAAGGACTGCCTTTACCTCTTAATATCAGAGGCCACTCCACCAGGAGTGTCTCCACTTCCTGGGCAGCACTACGGGGGATCCCCCTAAGTGATATCTGCGCTGCGGCCAGCTGGGCTACTCCATGCACCTTTGCCCGTTTTTACAGGGTCAATGTTGCTGCTCCCCATGCAGTAGCATCGGTGGTCTTTCAGGAATCCACAGGCCGTTCCCGGTGAGGTGGGTTTTCCTCGTGACTACGTTGGTAGTCGTCATCCAGTGTTAAACACTGCCTCTGGCAGTCAGGAAGAACGAAATAGAACGAGAGTTACGTATGTAACTACGGTTCTATGAGTTCTGGATGACTGCCAGAGTTGGCTGTCACTCGGAATCTTGGCGAGAAGATTCTGGAGGGACATCTCTGATGATGACGTGGGCTTATATAAACTACGTCATCCCAGGTCACATGTGACTTTGTTGATATTAAATACTCGACGTGCGCGTGCGCGAGATGGATAACATCCAGTGTTAAACACTGCCTCTGGCAGTCATCCAGAACTCATAGAACCGTAGTTACATACGTAACTCTCGTTTTGCATAGAATTGAGCTCAGAATGAAGATTTGATGATGGGAAGCGAATTCTAATGTAAAATTTGAGAAAACAATGTTTCTTTTCATATTCTGTCTCTTTTTTGTATGTTTCCAGTATAACAGATGTGTTTCTGTAAATAAATCACATATTCTTCATGTAAATGCACGTTTCAGTGTTTCTTGAGGAGAAATACGTTCCTGAGTGGTTTTGGATGAGAAAGACATATTAAGCGAGTTTAGTGATGAAAACAAGAGTTTTGCATAGAATTGAGCTCAGAATGAAGATTTGATACTTGGAAGCGAATTCTAATGTAAAATTTGAGAAAACAATGTTTCTTTTCATATTCTGTCTCTTTTTTGTATGTTTCCAGTATAACAGATGTGTTTCTGTAAATAAATCACATATTCTTCATATAAATGCACGTTTCAGTGTTTCTTGAGGAGAAATGCGTTCCTGAGTGGTTTTGGATGAGAAAGACATATTAAGCGAGTTTAGTGATTAAAACAAGAGTTTTGCATAGAATTGAGCTCAGAATGAAGATTTGATACTTGGAAGAGTAACATGGAGGAGTAAGGATGAACGACATGGACAATCGAAATGGAGGAGTGACATGGAGCAGTGACATGGAGGATCGACATGGAGGATTGACATGGAGGAACAACATGGAGGAGTCCCTCCTTCCCATGTCCCTCCTTCCTGTGACTCCTCCATGTAATTCCTCCATGTCACTCCTCCATGTTACTCTTCCATGTCACTCCTCCATGTCACTCCTGCATGTCGATCCTATATGTCACTCCTCCATGTCGTTCCTCCATGTCACTCCTCCATGTCACTCCTTCGTATCACTGCTCCATGTCGATCCTCCATGCTCCTCCATGTCAATCCTCCATGTCACTCCAGAATATATATATATAATGTCACTCAAGGATGTCACTCAAGGATGTCACTGCAGTATGTCCCTCCTCCTTGTCCCTCCTCCATGTCACTCCTCCATCTCGATCCTCCATGTTGATCCTTCATGTCACTCCTCCATGTCGATCCTCCATGTCGATCCTCTATGTCGATCCTACATGTTGCTCCTCTATGTCTTCCTTGTTACTCCTCCATGTCGATCTTCCATGTCAATCCTCCATGTCACGCCGACATGTCACTGCTCAATGTCACTGCTCAATGTCACTCCTCCATGTCGCTCCTCCATGTCACTCCTCCATGTCGATCCTACAT